>NW_004524688.1:5909134-5916351 GCF_000260255.1 Octodon degus
GCGGCGAGGGCGGGAGCTGGGCGCCGCGCAGCGCCGGCCGCGACGGACGGGCACGCCAGCCAATGGGCGCAGCGCACGCGGTGGGGCTACCGCAACCGACCAATGGCGAGTTGCGCCGTGCCGAGCGCACGAACGTCGGCGGCGTCGCGCAACGCAGATCGGGGCTCGGCCGCGCCGAAGACCCGGGGCGGAGCGCAGAACTGGTGCGGGACTGCGCTTTGGGCCCGGGGCTGCAGGGGCGCGGGCCAAGGTCACGAGTGGGTGCGACGCCCCTCCATCGAGCCCTTGGCGGCCTGCTCCGCTTCCGCGTGAAGGAGACCGACTGGCCAACGGTCGCTGTGTCCTCAGCAACGCGAGCCACTGGGATCGCGAAGCACCTTCCCTTAGGACAGGACCGCGAGCTCGCGCCTTGCTCACTCGGGCCCTGGCGGGGCTGCGGTGGTGTCCTGCTGCCGCGCTCGAAGTCCGGGGGCGCGGGGAGAGGAGCGGGACGCCTGCGTGGGCCGGGAGGAGCTGCCGCCGGCTTAGTGGCCGGCGTGCAGATGACCCCCCCAGCCCGAATTGGAAGGAAGAACAGATACACCTTAAATAAGAGTTTGCGAGTGTCCAAAGGCGCTAGAATAGGCTGGGCTCAAACGGGGCAGGATAAAATGGACCTTCTGGGCAGGTCATGTAGGGTTCAGGATGGGCGTATTTAACAAATACTTGATGTGTTAAAACAGGATAAAAGAAACAAATAATTCATCCCTCTAGTTGTACTATTTGCATATCTGATTTGGTGTGTATGTGACTGATCATTGTACAAAACCCTAATTGAACAACTTTGAATCATATGTATGGCAGGATATCCTAGGTAGAAGAAAATAGTTCAAAGACTCACTTACTGATTTGAGAAATAATCAGTGGTGCTGAGTATGGGAATGAAAGCTTCTCAGTTGAAACACAAACTGGGCATAGTGGCCTGTACTTGTAATCCCGGCGCTCTGGGTGGCTGAGGCAGGAAAATCAAATTTGAGCCCTCCAGTCTCAACAAAAAAAATAGATATTTATAACTAACCAGATGGATCTGGTAACCATACTGTTAAATGAATCAAACACACGTGTAAATATTGCGTTGTCCTTCTAGTGTAAGAAACTAAAAGTGTAAAGAAGAACCAAAATGTATAATAGAAATTGTGGAATGGAAAGAAATTTTTTAAAAAGGGAGGGAAGGAGGAATTAGGGAGTGGCAAAGGAAGGAAGGGAAAAATGAGGAAAGGATAAAATATAAGTAAAGTTTGTAAATAAAGGAGGGGAAGGGGACCGAGGACATGACTCATTGGAATAAGCGCTTCCCTGGCAAGCGCAAGAGCCTGAGTTCAAATCCCCGGTTCTGGAAAAATAAATAAATAAATAAATAAAATTCCTCCTAAAAAAAAGGAGGGGAAGAGAGCTAAGGGAAGAAGAATGGGAACAAAAGGAATCAAGATATATTGTGTACTGGTACAAATTCTCTATGTGTGATCCTTATATCTAAATTGTACCAATAAACTATTTTTTCCAAAATTTTATTGATAAACAGATAGCAATGAGACAGTTTCAAATCAAATCGGAAGTACAGTTTCAACAAATATTACACTGCATATATTTTTCTTAGTGGTTAATTGCTGTACAAATAAACTATTTTTGAGACAGGATCTCATTGTGCAGTTCAGGCTGGCCTTGAGCTCACTATGGAGCCAAGCTGGCCTCAAACTTGTGATCCTCCTGTCTTAGCCTCCTAATAAATGCTGGGATTATAGGCTGCACCACTTCGCTCAGCTTGTACCAATAAATTTAAGACTTTTTGTGTGGTTGGTTTTTTTGGCAGAACTGGGAATTGAACTCAGGCCCTTGCACTTGTGAGGGAAGTGCTTATTCTGAGCCATCTCCCCAGACCCTAAATGTAAGTTTTAAAAAATAATGAGGGAACTAGGGATGTAACAGTGTGAGGGCCTTGGGTTCAGTGCTCAGTACAGAAAATAAAATTTCAAGAACCCACAAGCAAGGGAAAGGCATAGGAGAACTGTTGTGGATTACTCCTGCCTTGTGGGCTCTGCTGAAGGTGATTTGTGCTCTGCTCTGTTGGTGCCTGTACTAGAGCATCACTGCACTGCTTGGGTTTCCAAGGCTTGGCGGCAGTGGTTGCTGGCCCGTGCCTGCAGCGTGGGCTGTGTGCTATAACAAGCATACACAAGTCAACTGAAAATGTTCATCTACATTTCGGAGCATCACTGCAAGGAATCCAGACCTGCCCTCACACAGCAGCGAACTGGTAGCTTTGCAAGCAGTGTCTCAGTGGCATCCTCATGGTAGGGACAATAAGCCCCGCTATGCTGGACACTAGGTAGACACACAAGGACACTGTCCTAAGAAAGTTGGTGGCCCTGGCATGCCCAGGCTCCAGAGAGGGGACAGCTGGCAGCAGATGCTCTACCCATCTGAATGCTCAATAGGCGTCTGCACTATACCAGGTATGAGGTAGGGTTGGACAGTCAGCCCTGAGCCATGTCCTTTCTGTGGAGTCTTGTGTGAAAGAAGGAATGTGCGCAGCCCGCTGTGACAGAAATGCAGCACAGGGAGAGTGCACAGCTTCTTACCATCAAAGAGCTGGAGGTGGGGTCAGAGGAGACACCAGGCTGCTGTCCGAATGGCCACTCTTCCTGCAGGAGCTCTAAGCTGAGCGCCCACTGCATCCTGGGAACAGCTGCAGGGAGAGCACACAGAGCCCTCAGGGCCATCCGCCCTGGGACACAGAGAACAGGTGCTGCCTAGAGACGGAGAAGCAGGTGAGACCTGACCCAAGACCATGAAAGAAAAAAAAGCGGGGAGGGGATTAATGAAATCAAATTTTTGTCAAAAGACAATGAAAAATAAAATATATCAGCCACACACTGACAAAATGTCTCCAGTACCTATATTTGACAAGAATAAACAATTGAAAAAAAAAAGAATAAACAATTGAAGAGAACTGTGGTTGGCATCTGTCTAGAATCCTAGCTACTCAGGAGGTTGAGGCAGAAGGAACCTGAGCTTCAGCCCAGAGTGGACAACAGAGTAAGGCCTTTTCTCAGAGAAACAGAGAGAAAGCTGCTGTAACAGTTAAAAAGAAAATAGGGAACTCTATTTTTTTATCTTGTGAGATGAGATCTTGCTCTGTACCTCAGGCTGGCCTTGAGTTTGCCCTGATCTTTCTGACTCAGCTTCCCAAGAGATGAGATTACAGTTGGCTCCATCACTCCCACTTCATAGTTTTAAAACAGGCAAGAGCATTGAATGACTACTTCACAAGAAACGATATGATAGCCAATAAACACATGAGAAGATATTCAGCATCATCAGTGAAATGGGAGTTAAGACCTATGACCTAAGGGAAATGCAAATAAAGCCTATAATCCAAAAAGCCCAGGGATTGAGAAATATAGCTCATGTGTGGACCACCTTCCTAGCTGTGGGGTGGGGATGAAGTCTCAGCTACTCAGGGTGCCTAGGCCAATTTCAAAGCCTGCCTGGGCAATTTAGATAAACTGTCTCAAAATAACTTTTATTTTTAAGGTACTGGGGACTGAACCTAGGGCCTTACCAAAGAACTTAAAAACAAACAAAGTAGAATCTCTTTAAATTGCTAGATTTCCCAGGTAGGACTTGAACGTGCAGTCCTGCCTAAATTTCTCAGAGTGCTGGAATTATAGTCATACACACATATATTCCTTACCCCTGGATCCAGCCATCCAGTTAGTATTTACCATGAAAAAAATCATATGTATGCAGAACATACAAGAATGTTCTTGGGCTGGGGAGATACCTCAGCGGTCTAAGTGCCTGCCTGGCAAGCACAAGGACCCAGGTTCAATCCCCAGTACGGCATACCATGCTGACTCAAACGCCGGGGGCACAGTGCCCACCTCTGAAACCAGGCATGGTGGCACATACACCTATAATCAGCACTGGGGAGGCTGAGACAGGAAGATCGTTATGAGTCTGAGCTGAAAAGCGAGACCCTGAAACAAATTTTTTAGATGTACTTAAAAAAAAAAGTGTTCATGGCAGCAGCATTTATAATGACCCAGAAGTAAAACAGCTTGAGTCCACTTACTAAATAAAGACTTGCACCCCGAGTGGCACAGCTGCTGGTGGTAGAGCCCTTATGTGTGGGCGCTTTAGGTCCATGAGGTGTGCCCTGAAGGGATTACTGTGTACTTGTCTCTGCCTCTTCCTTCCTGTTTGCTCCCTGGCCTTGAGATGAACAATTTCGCTTGGCTGGGGGAGTACACCATGATGTACTGCCCCAGCCAGTTTCAAAAGCAGGGGGTCAGACAGTCGCAGGCAGAACACTCTAAAACTGAGCCCAGAAATCTCTCAGGTGTTTGATAGAGTAACAGAAAACAGAATAACACAGAGAATAGTTTCAACAGTCGAATAAATAAGCCAGTTCTGGGATGTCCACACTAGGTACTGGCAAGCCATCAGGGACTGACACAGGACTTGCAGAATCCTGTTCAAAGCCATCACCTTATGCTTCTGCATGGGCATTCTGTGGAGCCAGGTATGGCGTCACAGTCCTGTAATTTCAGCATTCAGGAGGCCGAGGCAGAAGAATTGAAAGTTGACGTCCTTCCCGGACAATTTGGCAAGGTCCTATGTCAAAGTATAAAAAGGTCTGGGAATGTAGCTTAATGCAAAAGATCTGGGCTCAATTCCCAGTACTACAGTAAAGAAATAAAACAGGAAATGAAGATTGCAGGGGAACCCCCAACACTATAAAAAGCAAAACAAAGCAAACTCTACACATGACTGCCCAGCCAGAGCAATTTACTTAATGAGACCCTATTTCAAAATGAAAAATAAAGGAGGATTGGAGATATAGCTCAGTGTGAAGGCCCTGGGTTCCATCCCCAATACTGCAAATAAACAGTTGAAAGCTGGGCATGGTAGTACCTGCAGGCCTATCAAGTAAAAATAAGAGCCAGGTGTGGCAGCTGGTAATCCCAGCACTCGGGAGGCTGAGACAGAAGGATTGCCAAATTAGAGGCTAGCCTGGGCTACACAGTGAATTTAAGGCCATCCTGAACTACATAGCAAGATCTTGTCTTTAAAAAAGAAAGAAAAAAAAATTTAGATTACTAGTATTAACTGAACTTACAAGTGAAGGTAATTCTAATGTTCCTCCTCCTCTTGTCACTTCTCTAGCTGGTGACCAGGCTACTGACTAGTGGGGAAGTTGAGGTGGGAAGAAGATCTCTTGAGTACAGCGGTTGAAGATCAGCCAGGGTAGCACAGCAGAGTCCCTGCCTCAAAGACAAAACCAAGCAAAAATGAAGAGTGCTTCTCTCCCTTGGGTGTCTCTAGACACCTCCCCTAGGAATTCTGGAGTGGTCAGTGGTCCCAGCCTGTCTTAGTTACTCTTCTCTCGTTGCTGGGACAAATACCCGGCACTCAAAATGAAGGAAGGAAAGGTTTATTTAGCTCACAGTTATTGGAGGTTTCAGTCCATACTCAGCTGGGTCCAACGCAGAGCAGCACATAGCAGAGGGCAACCTTTCATGGCCACAGCAAAGAGCAAGAGCGCAAGGGAGGGGCAGCAGCAGCTCAAGCAGCTGGCTTCTCTTCCCACCTTACATTGTAATGCAAATTAACTGCCCCAGGGTAGGAGAAGTACTCATACCTATGGGTACTTCCCAGTATTTACCCACCTATGGGTAATCCCAGCAGTACTAAAACCCATAATCCCAGCCTTGGATCACACATAATCCCAGTGGATCATGAGTTAACACAAACTCTAGAAGCCCTCACCCCATGACTGCATGAGGCTTTGAGGGGACAACTAGACACAAACCATAACACAGCCCAAGCAGGCCTTCCTGGGGGCCCAGGGGAGGCTGTTCTGTGACCCAGGTGCTTGTGTGATGTGGTCCTTTTCCCTCTGGACCACAGTCAGGCCCAGCATAGCTACCCTGGGCATCTCCATGTTTTGACCTTATTCATAGAAGTGTAAGATGCCACTTGCCTGGTGCAGACTGTGGCAGCGGCTGTTCTGGCAGGGTCCAGTGCAGGGGCTGAGTGTGTAGGCTCCAGTCACCCTGAGCTTGAGCCCCAGGGAACCCTGTCCTGTCTGAGAGCTTATTTGGAGGTTCCAGCTCTCTGTGTAGCATTTACCAAGGTAGACACTCGAGTTGTCCTCTATCAGGGTGGTTGTCCTATTCCATTCAGCATGCAGCTCTGGAAGGGACACACATAGAGAGGAGAAGGAGGTAGGGAACACTGCCCGGCCAGCCAGATCAGCTGAATCAACCCTGCAATCACTGGGGTGACAGATGTGGCCGCCAGATCACCCTCACATCCCCAGCTGCCTTTCTGAACCTCTGTGGCAGAAGCTTCTGTCTTGCAAACCCCCAAAAGACTTGCATAGGAAACGTATGAGATGTAATTTAAAAATACAGTTAATATTTAAGTTTTTTAAAGATTTGAATGATCATATTATTTATTATTTAAATTTGGACATGTTTTAAAATGAGAGGAGTTACTACTCTGATGGAATACCAGAACAATGATATAAATCAAGACAGTCATAGGTAGGTCAGAATTTATGGACAATAAAAATGTCCGTATGGACAATAAAAAATTTTACTTAAGTTGAAACTTTTTTAAAAAGTGGGAGCCACTCAATAAAATTATGAAAAAAAAAATGTGGGAGCCAGGCATAGTGATGCACACCTATGATCCCAACCCTGGGGAGACTGAGGCCCGAGGATCACAGTGAATTTCAGGCCAGCATGGGCTACATAAGCAAGTTCCAGGCCAGCCTAGCCTACACTACGTAATGAGACTGTGTCTCAAAAACTCAATAAGGGCTGGTGAGAGAGCCCAACAGTCTAAAGCACATGTTTAGGCAAGCTTAGGCAAAGTGCAGGGACCATGGTTAGATCCCCAGCACCACATGCCGCACCAGCTCCACTCCCAGGGTGGGCTGAGCCAACCACAAAAAGAAAAGAAAAGAAAAGAAAAGAAAAGAAAAGAAAAGAAAAGAAAAGAAAAGAAAAGAAAAGAAAAGAAAAGAAAAGATAATGGAAAGGAACAATCACGCCAGTGTATTTTTTAGTATAGCAAAGGAAGAACAAATGACCATAGAAATAAAACAGATGCAACGGGCTGGTGAGATGGCTCAGTGGTCTAAAGCACCTACTTAGAATGAGCTTAAC
>NW_004524688.1:5916971-5922352 GCF_000260255.1 Octodon degus
TAAAAATATAAAATCCAGTTTTAAAATGCTTTATGTTCCATCAAAGAAAAGATGGGTTGTAGCACATACTGTACACACAGAACTCACCATGGAAACTACTTGGAAAACTACAAAATTGAACAAAATTTTCATTCAGTAGTCACTCACCCCCATAATAAAAACTTAAATAAATGCTAAGCCTACTTGATATTAGAAATACATTTCAATTGACCCATGGCTCTAATATGGTAGAAAATTTTCAAAACTCTTACTGCTAATTTGATTTAAAAGACTATTAGGTTGACACACTGTTACACAAAATACAGAATTATGTCACCTTAGCATTAAATTTCAAAAGTGAACATTAAACATATATTATCCAGGATGTACTTATTTAAGAATGCACTATTCAATAGCTCAGTGGATTAAAGTGCCTGCAAGCAGGCGCAGGGGCCAGGGGTTCAACCCTCAGGCCTGCTGTGCCGGCCCCACCCCCGGGGTGCACTGAGACAGCGTTTGAGACTGGGCGTGGTGGCACGTGCCTGTAATCCCAGCTCTTGGGAGGCTGTAAACAGGTGGATCACTACGAGTCCAATCTAGCAGTGAGACTCTGAACACCTTGTAGACCCTTCCCTAAAATACAAAAAAAAAGCACTATTAATAAACAGTACATTAATACCTTAAAACATTACCTCAGATAATGTACTTTCTGAATCATTCTACAAAGAATTAATCTGCACCAAGTTCTTCATATTTCTTTTATAGATTTATACTACATAAATAATTTTCATACAAGCTTGAAAATTACAACTGAGAACTTTCTTACATTTTCACATTCATAAAAGTTTGATCCAACATACACTGTTACATGTAGGCCACCTGAACAGCTTTTCTGTTGAAGGGTTCTTGCTACATCGTGTTCTTTTGCAAGTATGAATGAAACAGCAATGACTAGTGGCATTCCCATAAAAGGGACATTTTGAGTTTTCTCCACTATGCAAATTCACATGTGTAGAAACGTCCTGTGATAAAGAACATGTCCCACATTTTATATTTTTATACTGTTAGGGAGATTTATTTTTTAGCTTGCTGAACAGAATAAATTTATCAAACTTATGCTAAAGTGAGCCTCTGTGCTAGGCATGCACACAACACATTAAAATGTTCAGTTGCTAGGAGTAGAGCTCAGAGGGACAGTTCCTGCCTGGCAAGCACAAGGTTCTGAGCTTCATTCCTGGTACCTAAAAATCAAATAGTCATCTGAGGTGGATAACATTTTAGTCCTTTCTTCTGATGAGGAAACTAAAGCCTAGAGAGATTATGAAAATTATCTAAATTTTGGAGAATAAAAGAATAAAACTGGGATTTTTATCACATTTTATATTGATACTTGCTTTCCAGTTTTACATTTCTGAAAGATCCTAAACTGACCAAACTTTCCCACAGTGTTTGCATATATAGAGTTCTTATCCAATGTGAACACTTTTATGTATTTGAAGACTACTGGAAGAATTGGAAGCTTTTCCACATTGCTTGTATGAGTTTCTCCCCACATGATTTCTTTCAAATTTATGAAAAGAATTGAGTAAAGGTTTCTCCACATAGATTACACATGTAGGTTTTCCCGGTTGTGTATTCTTTCACACCTACAAAGTGAACTGTTAGGGGCTGGTGAGATGGCTCAGTGGTCTAAAGCACCTACTTAGAACAAGCTTAGCTAAAGCACAGGGACCGCGATTTGGTCCCCCAGCACCACATGCCAGCCAGCCCCACCCCCTGGTGGGCTGAGCTGCCCCCCCCCACAAATAAATAAAAATTAAAAAAAAAAAAGTGGACTGTTATTAGTGAAGTCTTTTCCATGTCGTTGATATGCAATATTTCTCCAGCGTGACTTCTTTTATGTCTGTGGAAGCAAGCATAATGAGCATAAGCATTTCCATATTGCTTACATACATAAGGTTTCTCTCCAGCATGCATTCATGCATTTTAAGGCAACAAGAAGAAGGAAAGGCTTTCCCACATTGTTTGTGTTTTCCCACATAGGTACGATTTCTCTCCAGGGTGAGTTCTTTTGTGTATGTGAAGGTAGTGGGAAGAACCAAGGCCTTTTCCACAATGATTACTCACAGAGAGTTTCTCTTCACTGCAAATTCTTTATGTCTATGATGTGAACCTCTAGATAGAGGCTTTCCTACACTGCTGACCTAGATAGGGCTCCTCCCAACCCCTGGTGTGAATTCTTTCATGTCTCTGAAGTGAATTCTCTGTGGAAGCATTCCCACATTGCTTGTTTCTTTCCAGTATGAATTCTTTCATATACTTTAGAACTATTAGAAGTATTGAAGGATTTCTTGCATTGCTTACATACATAGTATTTCTCATCCGTGTGAATTATTTTATGCCTTTAAGGTGACTGGAAGTACTGAAGGCTTCTCCACATTATTTACATACGTATGGTTTCTTCCCACTGTGGAGTGTTTCTTTCTATGAAGTGTTGTCTCTGAAGGCTTTTCCACACTGCTGACACACATACTGCCTTTCCACACTTTGAAGTTTTTTATGAATTTTATAATAAATAGCTTTATTGGGTGTTTTTCCACATTGCTTATATACAAGAGTTTCTCCCAATAGTGAGTGCTTTCATGTTTATGAAAACATTTTTTTTTTAGCAAAGAGCTTCCCATATTTCTTCCTCCCCCATATTTCTTACATATAAAAGATTTCTCTCAAGTGTGAGTTCTTTTGTGTATCTGAACACAATAGGAGGAAATGAAGGATTTTCCACATTGCTTATATTCATAGGTTTTGCTTGCAAGTTTATCTCTGTGTGCTTCATAAAGCATTGGAAATATCTTCAGGTTTTTCTTGTATCCCTCACATTTATACATCTTCTCTCCAAACTTCTGATACTCATGTGTTTTGAGTTGATTATGAACTGCAATAAGCATATTTATTGCAACAGACCAATCAGGATTTCTCTACACATAAGGCTTTTACCTAGTTTTAAACCAGAAGGTTTTATGTTCAGTTTAGGACCTAGAGTTGAGCTGAATTTTTTCACACTGGTTCCATATTTTATGTTGATGACATCTCTCTACCTCTTGACTTTCAGGTTTCTGCCAGAATGCAGAATTTCTGCATTCATCTTCAATTTGCTGGGGGCCTTCCAGTTAGCTCAGTTGTTTAAGCACCTGCTCAGGCAAACACAGTCAGGTGCAGGAGACCACGGTTCAATCTCCAGCTCCACATACCTTACCAGACCCACCCTTAAGGCAGCCTGAGCCAGAAAAAAAAAAAAAAAAAAAAAGTCATTCAATTTGCTGGTCCTCCCATTTTCTTCTAAAGCAGCCAGATTTCTAAAGGTGTCCTATATCACATCTGTGTGGAGCTTCTTTTGGGAAGGATACCATAAAGCCCACTTCTCCACTGTGTATTTTGCAGCCACATCCTTAAAAGTTACTGCCACCATAAGGTCTGTCCAGCAGCATCAGCAGAAAACACAAAGCCACTCAGGCTTAACCAGCAGAAGCATCTCTCAGCAACACCCAAGGGTTTCTGACTTTGGGGCCACAACAGAGAAAGAGCCCTCCTTCCTTCTCATAGAAATCCAATCCCTGCTGCTTTTCTGAACCTCTGTGTCTCTCAAAACCCCAAAACACTTGCATGCAAAACATATGAGATATGATTAGAAAATATATAGGGGGTTTTGTTTGTTTGTTTGGTACAGGATCACAGACTCACAGTGATCCTGTCTCAGTCTCCCCAGTGCTGGGATTATAGGCATACACCACCATATCTGGTTTTGGGGCTGGCACAGAATGCAGTACCGAGGATTGAACCCCAGTCCTCGCACTTGCCAGGCAGGCACTGAGACTGCCAAGCTATCTCCCCTGCCCCAGCACAACACTTATCACACCTTGAAATATACTCAGAAGCCAGGTGTGGTGGCACATGCCTGTAATTCCAGCATTTGGGAGGCCGAGGTAGGAGGATTTCTGGGAGGTCAAGACCAGCCTGAACTACACAGCAAGATTTTGTTTTAATGTCCACCCTCTAAAGAGAAAAAGCTACTGAGAAAAGAGGACTTCCAAAACTTCTTTAGAAAGTGATAAAAACAATGGGATAAGCGTATTTTAAATAAAGGAACTATCTCAGTCGGTGGTGCACCCTGTAATCCCAGCACTCACGAGGCTGAGGCAAGAGGACTGCTTTGAGCCTGGACTACAGAATGAGTTGAAGGCCAGCTTGAACTGCATAGTGAGACCCTGTTTCAAAAAAGAATGCCCCCCCCAAAAGAAAAAAAATGGAAATCAGCTATCAAGGGGAGTAATTTGAGGGGGTACTAATGGTAATGTTTCTTTTATGGTAATACATTTCTAATTTAAATATTCACAGAGGCTGGGGATATAGCTCAGTAGAATAAGCACTTGCTGGCAAGTACAAGGGCCTGAGTTCAGTCCCTGGTTCTGCCAAAAAAAAAAAAAGAGAATTAATTGATTAAACAGCACTGCTGGTATAGTGGTATCATGCAAGATTCCCGTTAAAAAACACTCACTATATGTGTTAATTCCCCTTGTGGGACAGACTTGAATTTGGCAGTGACAGATTGTCCAAGAGGAGCTGAGCCACCTCAATTCAGGGGTCCCCAGTGCCCTGGTAATTGTTGGGACCCTTGGGGCTAGGTTTCATCCCCTCAGGCCCAGGGTCCACCAAAGAGAGGCAGGGCTGCAGGCAAGGACCAGTCCCTACCCTGCCATACCCAACTCACAACACTGCCCACCAGCACTCCCACTTCCAAGGTTCTTCCATTGCCACTAGTCACCTACCAGGGAGCAAGAAGCACTTGGCACAGCCTGTGTTTGTAGCCAGAGTCCAGATAGCTGGAACTGTCAGGGTGTCTACTCTCCACAGCAAAACTCTGAGCCTAAGGGAACTGTGGGCAGTCCGTGTGCACCCAGCTTGGTGTGCTTGGGAAGTGACGCTGGAAAGGGTTGTTCCAGTTGCCATCCTTTGACTTGTACAGAAGCCTACTCTACGCCATGCATGGTGGTACACATCTGTAATACCAGTATCTCAAGAAGCCAAGGGAGGAGGATTACAACACAGCCCAGCGTGGGCAAGTTAGGGACTTAGCAAGACCTTCTCTCATGATTTCAAACATTTGGGCCAGCCAAATAGCTCAGCAGATTAAAGTGCCTGCAAGCAGGCGCAGGGGGCAGGAGTTTGATCTCTGAGCCTGCCGTGCCAGCCCTGCCCCTGAGGCATGCTGAGACAGCAGTTGAGACTGGGCATGGTGGTGTGGGGCTGTAATCCCAGCTCTTGGGAGGCTGTAAACAGGCATATCACTACAAATCCAATCAAGTAGCAAGATGCTGAACACCCTGTAGACCCTTCCATAAAAT
>NW_004524688.1:5922460-5925109 GCF_000260255.1 Octodon degus
GGGCATGGAGCTCAGTGTGAAAGCTATAGGTTCGATCTCCAGCCACACACACACACACACACACACACACCCCAAATCTTGAGGGAGTTTAAATCCTTTTGAATTCTGCTTTTGAGGAGAGTTTTATCCACAGAAGTCATTGTGCTCTGTACAGGAAACAGGAAGGTAAGAAGACTGGATCCTGCTCATAGTGAATGAACAGTAACAAGTCAGATGCTATTTTGTTGTGAGAACTCTCACTATGTAGCCCAGGTTGTGTTCCAATTTGTGTTGATCCTCCTGCCTCAGCTGTCTGCTGAGGTGTGCTGGGATAACAGATTTGCACCACCACCTGTGGCTCCCAGATGCTACATTTTTGTAAAAGTGGGGAAAGATTTTTCTCACTGGAGAGAGCAAGTTCCAGATAACCAGGGAAAGAAGGCTGAGAGGAAACGCTGAATGTGGCCCTAAGGTGCGAGACACACCACCTATCTGGCGTCCAGGGCTGGTGCGCACACACTGCTCCTACTTCTGTCCCCAGGGTACCTAGAATCTCAGACAGTCCAGGAGCAGTGTGTGTACCCAGAGCTGGGATCTTAGCTCCTAACACCTCCTCACCCAGGGAAGACAGGCTAGCATAAAGAAATGTTAGCACCTGCCAACCTGCTTCCCAAATTGGCTGCCCCACTCTGTGCCCCCAATATTGAGCGGGGGCACAGTGTCTCAGGTGCTGAGAGGTGGCCGCAGCACCTCTCTATGGTGTCCTTTGGGGTTGGATCACTTCTCCCAGGCGGTGTCTGGCCACAATGAAAGCAAGTGATTCTCCAGTGTTCGGGGTGCATCTGGCTGAGGGGGATGTTGAAGATGGTAATGGGGTTCTCTGTCTCCTGCTGGGCTGGAGTGTGGAGGAGCTGGGGCTAGTGCCAAGACCAAGATCCAGGTGAGGGCTCATCACCGTTCCTGGGCTGGCAGCCCCAAGTACCCGGCCACCCTCCTGAAGGCCGTTGGACAGTGTCAGTGTTTGCTCATGGATCCCTCACCGCATCCTGGAGCTGGTGATCACCAAGAGCCTCACTAATGCCAGCAGATAGCCAGGGCCACCCAGCTGGTGCTGGACCTCTGACCCAGGCATAGAGAGTCCCAAGCCTAGCTAAAACTCCTCCAGGGAGTATTGCAGTGCTGTCTGGGACCCTGGGAATGGGCGGGGTGCATGCTCTGCTGTCACTAACTGCCTAGTTGCTTCCTGAGCAGGACAGAGCCCCACAGACTCCTCCATGCCTCCAGCCCCAGGTAGCAGGAAGTCACAGTGCACAGGAGGACAAGTTCTGAGCTCCGCTGAGCTGCACAGTGCTGGGAGACCCTGCCACAGAACTCCGGCAGAGGACCAACCCCTCCAAGGCTGGTCTGATTTTTGTTAGCTTTTGGCATTTCATAACAAGGTCTTGCCATTTAGTTTAAGCTGACCTGGAATTCACCACACAGCCCCACCTGGCCTCAAACTCAAGGCAATACTTTTGCCTCAGCCTCCCGAGTGCTGGGGTGATAGGCATGCACCTCATGCTCAGCAATCTATTGCTAGTCTAGACAGGAAATCTCTCTGGTAGAAACCTTCTCAGACCATGCAGCAGCTCTGTCCTCTGCCTAAGTTCCTCAGAAATCGCCCTGTGGGGCACACACTGTGGCAGCATCCCAGTGATTTCTACTCCCTGACATTTCCGGTGAAGTCTCAGTGCCTCATTCCGACAGATTCTGAAGTTCCAGAAGGAAAGAAGAGTACCCCAACAGTTAAAGGACTGAGGAACACAGAACCTGAGGAAACCTATGTCCCAACTGTTTGGTAAACAGTGATGACCCAGTAGAGAACACAGCAGACTGAATTTGGGATCAGGTCAGGACCTTCTGGAGTAACTCCCAAGAAGAGTCTGAATCCAATTTACGAAGCTGGGACTTTTATGGACAGGACAAGGGACAGGCTTACATGAGGAGAAGGAAAGGCTAAGTGTGTGGCTATGGCATCTGACACTGTGACCAAGCAGGTGGGGTGCATGACAGGTCCTAGAAGAGTGGGCCTTGTTTGGGGGCTGGAGTAGGGGTTGCAGGCTGTAAAAATAGGCTGTGATTGTTTTCATTGTTCAGGAACTCAGATGGCTGGGGACAAATGAGGTCAGACCTAACACCAATGGCAGAACCTCTTCATGCTTCTGTCACCTAATTATGGAGCCAATATGAAGTATTATGTCAAATGAAAATGAAAACCACTAATGGTCAAAAGAGCCATTTTGGAGCCAGGCATGGTGTTGCACAGGTGTAATCTCAGCACTCTGAGACGCTGAGACAGAAGCCTCACAACTTCCAACCTAGCCTGAGCAACTTAGTGAGGTCAGGAGACTTTGTCTCAAAACAAAAAAATAAAAGGGCCAGTGTGTTAGTTGATACATTGTGTCAACTTGGCTGAATCAGCTCCCTCAGTTCTCAGCATGGGGGCCTCGCCCTGCAGGTGGGCAGGGCCCAGGAATTGAGAAAGGCAGGAAGCCGCCCTGCCTGGTTTCCTGCTGCCCCACTGTGCTTCGGTGGAGAAGTCTCAGTCTTCCAAGGAGCTTGGTCTTCGTGGTCATGCCACTTTGGAGGAGCTCTGATCTTCACTGTGGAGCGCTGATCTTCACAGTCAGC
>NW_004524688.1:5927194-5928301 GCF_000260255.1 Octodon degus
TGAGAAAGGCAGGAAGCCGCCCTGCCTGGTTTCCTGCTGCCCCACTGTGCTTCGGTGGAGAAGTCTCAGTCTTCCAAGGAGCTTGGTCTTCGTGGTCATGCCACTTTGGAGGAGCTCTGATCTTCACTGTGGAGCGCTGATCTTCACAGTCAGCACAGAAGGAAGAGAGAGGCTTGATGGATGCTGCTGCAGCTGCTGCTCCTCCTCTACTCTTCATTGTTTTCTGCCGCATGAACTGCTGTTGTTTGCCTTGGAGCCAGCGGAATATGGACTGAACCCTCCAGTAACTGTGAGCTAAATAAACCTTTCCTTCCTTCATTTTGTGTGTTGGGTATTTGTCCCAACAATGAATAAAAAGTAACTAAGACAGCCAGGTTTAACTTCTAGTACTAAAAAAAGGAAAACAACCATCACATGTTAAAAAAAAAAAGCATGTATAATAAAATGACAATTCACCTTAGATGGCCCAGTTTGGGACACTCCCAAACAGGAACCAGAAAAACAGAAGGAAGATGAAGCTAACAAAAAACCACAATGTGTCCAGTCAGCAGAACACTGGAGGAGTCCCCAGCAGATCGCTGACAAATATATTGGCTTCAGTGAGCCCACAATGCTTCACTGTGCCTACTGCAACAAGCAGCTATGACCCCCAATATGTCTAGTAAAAAATATGTTCAAAACATCAATCCCAAATTGGGCATAGTTTGTACATCTGTTATCCCTGCTACTTGGGAGGCTGAGGCTGGAAGATGACGTGAATTCATGTTCAGCCTGAGCAGTATAGGAGACCTCATCTCAAAAACTAAACACATAAAAACAAACAAACAAACAAACAAACAAACCACATTTCCATCACTTAACGAAGAATCAACTAAAACCTGCAACTGGCAAAAGGTACTTCTCCAACCACTTTGATAGAATTTATTAACTTTAAAGCTCTGTAAGGCGGCGACCTGGCGCGGTGGTCTCGGCGCCGGGCCGTGGAGCGCGAGGTCGCTGGTTCGCGCCTCCGGCCCGACTCAGGGACCGCGGTTCAATCCCCCAGCACCACATGCCAGCCAGCCCTGCCCCCTGGTGGGCTGAGCTGGCCACACACACACACACACA
>NW_004524688.1:5928521-5935668 GCF_000260255.1 Octodon degus
TTTTTTTTTTTTTTTTTTTTTTGGTGGTACCAAGGATCAAACGCAGGACCTTGTGCTTGCCAGGCAAGCACTTATTCCACTGAGCTATCTCCCCGGCCCTTGGTGGTATCTTGAGAACCTGCGGGAGTCGTCAGCATTGCACAGAGCACACAAAGATTATACCTCCTGCGTCATACGCACAAACCACATAAGCAGAGGTAGCTGAGGAGTGAACTGTAAACATGAACGAATGAAAGCTCAAGGGAGCCCCTGTGAGGCCAGATCAGTTCTCCCATGGGGACACCAGAAACCATGCAGTTCTCTCGGGTGAAGTTGGCCAGGCATAACAGTAACCCTAGAGATACACAGTATATGGCATTACTGTAAGAATGCAAAGCTAGCTTTGTGCTTTAGGCCTGGTTTGGTGCTCTGAGAATGGGCAAGTTCACAAACCCAGATGGAACCAGATGCCAAGCGGTCACTGTGAAGGATGGTGATGAAGGTACCCCAGACTGCCCCACGCCAAACTGGCTGTCCCTGCAAAGTGACAGTCACTGTGGCAGAGGAGAAAACTGCCAAGAGGTCAAAGGTCAAGATATATTAAAATTCATAACTACAATCACCTCAGACCAACTAGGTACTCCATGGACATCTGCTTGGGAAAAACCGTTGTCAGCAGGATATCTCAGAGACCCCACTCTTCAACCCAAGGTCAGACAGGAGGCGAAGGTCAAGTTCTAGGAGAGGCATAGGACAAGCAGAAATCATTGCTTCTTCCAGAAGCTTTGGACTGAGATCTTTTTGTTTCCACCATTAATAATAATATGTATCTTAAAAGGAAAAAAAGAAAGCAAAGTTGACAGAACCTTTTTTATGCCCCTTTAGCCTTCCCAGGGAATGGAGCCTCTCGAATGCTAAGGTCATCAAGAGAAGAGCTGTTTGCCATCCCCAAGTGAACCCTCCTTTCCTATGGGATAGCTATATCATCTAAAGTGCTTACTTGTACTTTTTCTGTAGGGGAGACCTACAAAATATATTTTTGTTTTTGGTTTTCTGAGACAGGGTATCTTATGTGGTTCAGGCTGGATGAAAATTTATGGTGATCCTCTTGCCTCTGCCTCCCAATTGCTGAGATTACAGGTGTGGTGCACCACACCTGGTTTAACCATGTTTTTCTGCATCCTAGAAGTAAGGCCACTGAACAACTGCCTACTCAGCCCCAGGAATAGCAGACAAAACTGGACCATCCAGCTTTAGCTGCACGGGGAACTATACTGAATGGTCCTGTTCACCATTAGGGTCATTACTAGCTTTCTGTGGCTATGTTCCCTACTCAAATTTCCACTCTCTTGTTTTAGAACAAGAAAGTGACCATGAAAAAGACCAGAAGAGGCAAGCATGGTGGCACACGCCTGTAATCCCAGCACTTGGGAGGCTGAGGCAGGAGGAATATTGTGAGTTCCAGATCACCCTGGGCTGCAAAGTGAGCTCAAGGCCAGCCTGAACTGCATAATGAGACCTCATCTCAAAAAGACAAAAAAAAAAAAAAAAGAAAAAAGAAAAAAGAAAAGAAAGAAAGAAAAGAAAAGAAAAGAAAAGAAAAGAAAAAAGAAAAAAAGATCTGAAGACAGCATAAAAGGAACAGAGCCAGTGTGGGGCCATAGCCTCTAATCTCAGGATTCTGCAAGGCTGAGAGAGAACTGCAAGTTCAAACTGGGTGTGGTGGCACATACCTGAAATCCCAGCACTTTGGAGGCTGAGCAGGACTGCAGCCAGTTTAAGCCTGGGCTACATCACAAATTCAAGGCCAAGCTGAATTAGAGAGCGACTATGTTTCAAAAACAAAAAAGAATTGTAAGTTCAGGCCTACCTTGGACCACTTTGTGGGACCCTGTTTCACAATGAAAATTCATTTTCAAAAAGGGCTGAAGAGGTAGCTCAGCGCCAAGGCCCAGAGACAGTCTCCAACACCCACTTCTGCACATTTTCATCAACCTTGTTAAAGAATAAATTATCTTTATCACCTCAAAAGTAGTATCATTTAATCATTGTCATACCAAGAAGCAAAGGCTGCAGGCAAAAACTTAGGAAAAACATGGGAGGTACGTCCAGCGGTTTATGAGTGTTTGGGTAACTGAAAGTTTTTATTTTTAATTTTTGAGATTGTGTTTTGCTATGCAGTTCAGGCTGGCCTTGAACTCACTATGTAGCCCAGGCTGGCCTCAAACTGATGACGATCCTCCTTGCCTCAGCTCCCAAGGGCTGAGATCATAGGCACACAACTATGGGAGGTTTGTGATTTTCATCAATTTTGTGTAACTGGAGCCTCATTAGGCCACAGGCCCAGGCGCAGTGCCTGTGGAAGCGCCCAGCCAGGAAGGCAGCAAAAGTTCTGTCAGGCACTGGGAGCATCACCACCTGTCACCCCACAAGTCTGCCCAACCCCCTTTCCCAGCTTGCCCTCTGCTGAGAGCACGCAGGTACCAGCCTGTTCACTGACTGAAGGGCAGGACTGGGCATGGGACGTGACCTGACTCCTACGTGACAGGCCCAAATTTGTGTACTTGTCCTATCCCACATGTGGCATCCCCTTTTCTCTGTTGGCTGCTCCTGTGTATGCTAGTTGTGGGGATACAGGGTGAATAAAAATCAACCACACAGCCACAAGTGCCTGGGCAGGTATGTGAAGTCACTGACAGCTAGTGGCCAGAGAGCCAAGGCTTTCCATGCCCCATGGTCATTGAACAGGCAACACCAGAGTGGCTCATGCCTGATGGGGGAGGAGAGAGAGAGAGAAAGAAAAGAAATCCAATGACACCTATAGTCAGCAGGTCTTTGGGTGTCTGTGTTTGGTTTTGTTTTTTTCTGACACAGTCTATGAAGTACAGGCTGATCTTGAACTTGCTTTTGTAGCCCAGGCTGGCCCCAAAACCATGACAGGACTTTTTTTTTTTTACTGTTTTTTTTTTTTTTTTAATACTTTGTTTTTTCTTTTTAAATTTTTATTTATTTGTGTGTGTGTGTGTGTGTGTGTGTGTGTGGCCAGCTCAGCCCACTAGGGGGCGGGGCTGGCTGGCATGTGGTGCTGGGGGATTGAACCGCAGTCCCGTGCTTTGCTGAGCTTGTTCTCAGGCCAGTATCACATTCAGTATCTCATTGGACCACTGAGCCAACTCACCAGCCCCAGGACTTTTTTTTTTTTTAAAGACAGGTTTTCACTATGTAGTTTAGGCTGACCTTGAACTCATTTAGTAGCCTAGGCTGGCCTAGAACTCCCAGTGGTCCTCTTGCTTTGGCCTCTCCAGTTCTGGGATTATAGGTGTGTCCCACCATACCCACCCAGCTTTAGTCAATGAGGCTTTGACACCAGTGCCCCAGTCTAGTTTGATGGAATGTGATACTGGCCTGGCCATGGCCAGTGTTCAGAGCATTCCCTTTGTTTTCTGTTAACTTTGTGCCTGCCTGGATTTATCAGATTCAGACAATGTCCCTTAGACCTGTGGACAAGGTTCAGGATCACAGGTCTGCAGCCAGCAGCCTCTCCTGACATTAGCCACCAGGGGTTGACCCTGGCAGTGTCACCTAAAACAAGAAAATGAATTATTCAGTCAACACGAATGGCTGTGCCTCAGGAAGACAAATCTGAGTTACCAAGCGCTCCAAAAGGACATGATTTTTCCCACAAAGGGATTACACAAGCCTTTTATGGTCCCTAAAAATAGAATAGTGATCCTTTCATTCACAAGTGGTTCTGTTTATGAGCACAACCAATGGCCCTCTTCCCTGCTCTGACACATGGCTGTGACTTCGGCTAGTTGAAACTTCAGTTGCAGAAAAATAGGGCCGGCCAAATAGCTCAGGGGATTAAAGTGCCTGCAAGCAGGTGCAGAGGCTGAGGGTTTGATCCCTGAGCCTGCCATGCTGGCCCTGCCCCCAGGGCTTGCTGAGACCATTGAGATTGGGTGTGGTGGTGTGGCGGTGGCACCACGTGTAATCCCAGCTCTTGGGAGGCTGTAAACAGGCAGATCACTATGAGTCTAATGTAGTAGTAAGACCCTGAACACCTTGTAGACCCTTCCCTAAAATACACACACACACACACACACACACACACACACACACAATCTAAAATAATACAAGTTATGCCTCCTCTTTTGTTTTTTGGAGACAGAATCTCGCTGTGTAGTTCAGGCTGGCCTTGAACTCATGGTAATCCTTCTGCCTCAGCCTCCCAAGTGCTGTGATGACAGGCGAGCAACACAACTGGCCAATTTAAAGGCTCCTTGATTTATACATTTCTTCACAAGGTCACATTCTCCAAGGAATGAAATTCAAGCAACCTGGGATAAAAATGAAGGCTCTTTGGAGAAACTGCAATTTCCATGCCAGTGCTGCCCGAGTTCCTGCCTGCTGGCTCTGGCCCTGCCTCATTGCCCACAGCGCTCGGGCAACGCTGGTCCAATCTGATCAGGGTCATCTCCCATGCACTGCCCTTTGGATCATCCTCTGACCTGATCCTTCCTGCAAGTCAGACATACAGAGCTGAGGCTGTGGCCCGAGGGGAGCGCTGGCAGGATGGAAGGGCAGACAGGGGAAGCAACGAGATGGCTTTCCTGGGCTGCTCTGCCTGCCCTGGATCAGAGCATCCCCAGAGAGGGCTCCCTCCCAGTGCTGCAGTCATTGTTATCCTCGCTGGCTTTCAAGACTCACGGCAGGTCTGGCAGCATTCGGTGGGCGAGGACTAACACAGCAGGCAGCAAGCCATGGGCAAGTAAAAATTAAGGATGTCAGGGAGGCAGCGACAGCAGCAGTCCCATGTGAGCATCCCATTTGGTCCTTCCAGTTCTAGCAGAAGTTTCAGACACCCTTTCCTCAGGTGCTCACAGGAGGGGGCAAGCTGCAAGCAAAGTCTTTTGTGTGTGTGTGTGTGTGTGTGTGTGTGTGTGTGTGTGTGTGACTGGGGATTGAACTCAGACCCTTGAGCTTGCTAGGCAAGCGCTTATTCCACTGAGCCATCTCCCCGGCCCATGGGAAGATTTTGCACTAACTTGACAGTTTTCCAAACAGGATTTGTCTAGTGTTCATGGAGGAACAGGCTAGACCTCACTGAAAATGCAGGCCATAAAAATGTGTCTTTGAACCTGAAACTAAACACCAAGATTTTTTGGAGTTCTGGGGATTGAACTCAGGACCTTGTGCTTGCCAGGCAGGAGCTATGCCTCCGAGCTACATCCCTAGCCCAAGAAATTTTTTCTTTAAAAAATATGAAAAAAAAAATATGGTCCTGGGGATAGATCCAGGACTTTCACACTGTGCTATGCCCTCCACCCTTTTTCCTTATTATTTTTTTTTTTAAACTTTCCTTTTCTTAATGTTTTGAGACAGGGGCTAAATTGCCTGGGTTGTGCTTGAACTCAATCTACCAGCCTTACCTTCCCAAACTGTAGGAATTGCAGGTGTGTACCACAACTAGGAATCCCAAAATTTGACAGCTGATTTTGGTTTTTGGAGACAGGGTTTTGTTATTTAGTTCGGACTGGGTTCAAACTCTCCACGTAGCCTAGGCTCAAACTTTCAACAACCCTACCTCAGCCTCCTGAGTGTTGGGATTAACAGGAACATGCCACCATCTAGCTAGTGGACCCATTGAACTGTTTTGTGTAGAAATAACTTCTTTGGCCACTGGGAAGAGCAGAAGGCAGTAGAACTAGGGTTCTTTATTCATAATTGCCCCTATTGGGGGGGGGGTCATTTTTAATTGATAGGAAAAATGCTGGTTTTGTTCCTTCCCAAGATGCAACTGCCACTGCCACTACACAGAAGGGTTACCACTGTCCAGATACAAACTGGGCCAGGTAGCATGTAGTCCCTGACTCATTTTCAGCAGGAGAAAATGCCAGGAATTCAGACTTCCCCTGTGAATGGAGAACACAGGTTCAGTTTACCTATAAGGCTGCATTACTACACCAGCTGATGGTTGGCTATACATCCGACTGTCCTGGAATGCTGCCCATGTGGGAGGAAGCCAGCACAAAGACTGGGTCTGGACTCACCACAGGCAGCAGAGGCGCACTAGGAGCACGCTGGGCCCACACCCCAAAGACTGATGGAGGCCACCCTCTGCTGGAGACCTGGTTCCCATCTGGTGGAATTTCCTCTCCTGCACAGACCAGCAGTGGCTGGTCCATGCTGTGATGCTGTAGGCATTCTGGACTCCAGCTGAGTTCAAATCTCGGTGGGACCCGGGTGGTTGTTTTATCCCCTCCCCTTCCTGCCTACATACTCGATTTGGTCCCCAGCCTCCATGTGCACAAGGCCGGAACAAACTTAGGTTTGCCCCCACCACCCCATGCCCTCCTCCAACAGGGACTTCAGTCAACTGAGGTGTTGACTGCCAAGCATGCAGGCACCCACTCTTTTCACAGACCACATTTCTTTTAAAGTGGTACCAGGGATTGAACCTAGGGTTTTCTAGACTGAGCTATGTACATTGAACACTGTATTATTGAGACTTAGTCTTGCTAAGTGGCTAAACTGCTCCGGTTGGGATTACAGGCCTTTACTGACCTAACATTCCTCAAAAATTCCTTGCCCCTTTTTGGACCACGTATTATTTGCATTTCAGGCTAGGAATAAGATTTTGGCCGTTGCACATGTTGTTTCAAAACACATGCTCACGCTCACTTAGAAAGCAATGTCCCTGCTAGTTGTGAGTCCTGTAACCCAAGACTCAGGAGGCTGAGGCAAGAGCATCACTGTAAGCCCAAGGGCAGCCTGAATGACACAGGAAGACCTTGTCTCAAAAGAGAAAAAAACAAAACAAAACAAAAAAAACCCCCTGGGCCCTGCCAGAACACAGGCACTGAGCAGCAGAGGGCAGGCCCAGTGCAGAGTGTGACAGTACTAGGTTTGCCCTTCCACTCAGCTCCAACCTGCAGACACTGTCCACAGGCGTCACCCTGCTGCTGTGCTGCCCTGGACAGGCCTTGCCACCTTGACCAACTACTCACACCATGGGAGACAGAACAGAGGAAAAGCAGGCCTCTTCCTGCTGCCCAGGGCTGTGTGATCTTCAGGGGCAGGCAGTTCCCTCCCTACTGCTGTTCCTGGACAGGTGGATGTCAAGTGCAGGAGGCAAAACAGCGCCTGGACCACACACCAGCCCAGC
>NW_004524688.1:5935813-5954611 GCF_000260255.1 Octodon degus
AAACCCAACCAAAACCAAATGCAATTAAACATTAAACATGTCCAGTTATACTCAAACAGATACACAGCAGAGGACAAAGGTGACCTAATGTGCTGAGGCCACCACATATCAACAGACCCAAGTGCCCCACAGCTTCCACAGGCACTTGTACCCCAGGATGAGCCCAAGCCCAGTGCAGCACAGTACCTGTGGTCTGTCCCCAGCAGCTAGTTTGTTGGATATGCTGCTTCCTTTCAAGGTGAGCTCACACTGCAGGGCAGTGGGCCAAGGGGGGACCATCAGGGACATGAGGATGTGCCAAGACCAGCAGACCCGCTGAGGAAAATCTGTCCAAGGTGAAGGACGTGTTGGGGAGATGCTGCCCTCCACTGTCGCATGGGCCCTGGTTCCCTCCTCCCAACATGTAATGAGACTGAGAAGCTAGGGTTCTCTTGGCAACATGGCTCCAGTGGGTGCCCCTCAGTTCTCTACTCTGCTTGTGACATCAGTGACTTTCATCAGGCCTTGCCCCTGCCATGAGGTGAGTACGAAACAAAGCCTGGATGTCAGGGTCAACCTGAGGCCTAGGTCAGCAGTGCTCACAAGACACGGTTGGCTGGGTGTGGTTCCAGGAGTGGTGTGGAACATGGCCCACTGTTAGCAACTTACAGTTACTCTCAAAACTGAATGAGTGAAAACAAAAGCCAGCCCGGGCCGGGGAGCAGAAATAAGTAGAAATAAGTACAACCTGCCCTGACACCCCAGACGCCATCAGTGTCACGGGCACCACAACACAGCCCCACTGCTGCCATTTCTCTAGCAAGGATCTGCGGTGTCACAGTGGCCACCCCAGTGCTTCAGCTCTTTGCAGGACACTTTGAAGTTTTAAAACTGAGGCGACAGTCATGTTTCTATTCTCTCTTTGGGATTTTTCTCATAATCTTATGATAAAGGGACACTTAGACTGAGGAGGTTCTCCTGTGATAAACACTCCACACACTCATGATGAAGATAGCACCACATGCTGCTACGTGTAGGGAGCAGAGAACTGAAAAGTAGAGCGGCCCACTGGTGTTTCCTTGAAGGGCCAACTCCTCGCCAGCACGGTCCTCTCCCACTGCACAGCCGGCGCTGCCCCCTGGCTTCCTTCACCACTTCATGTCCAGGCTGGTGGTGCAGCGCTCTGGGCTCTGGAAGGTGGTGTGCAGGGTCTCCTGGGCCCTGAGGGAGTCGGTGCCTTCCAGCCACTCCTGGTACAGCTCCTGCACGTGTGCGCTGGACTCGGGGGGCTGTACAGGGATGTCTGCATAGATGCCCTCCATCTGGCGCAGCAGGGACTTATCTGTATGTCCGTCCTTGGTCTGTGCTTGGCCTCTACCATTTAAGCATCCTAGAAGATACACACAGGAGGGCCAGTCCCACGAAGTTTCACCTCAGAGACAGGGAGTTTTGGGGTAGAGGAGGAGGGACAGGATGTGCAGCCTCATGGTCTGAACCTGGAGCTGGGCTCTAGCACATCACAGCCCTATGTACCACTATTCATATTGATGAAGGGGTAACACCAGCTCATGGTTTCCCCTTAAGCCTTTTAGAACTGGGCAGCTTGGCCTACAAATATGGGTTCCCAGCCTCCCTAAGAATCACCCAAGCCAGGAGAAAGGGAGCTATCAATTTGCTGTGACCTCTGCGGGCCCTGTGCAGCCGCAATGTGTGGACCCTGTTCTGGGCTGCATGGGTCACAGAGTCCAGAGCCTCCAGGATCTTGGAGCAAATGAATGTCACTGATTGCTCTCAGATGAGCAGATGATGCCGCCTCCCATTTGTACCCCACTCAGTCCCCAGATCTGTCTTGGTGATCCCATGGCACTCCTCTGCCACAAGATCCCTGGGTGACAGGACCAGGACAATGGCCCTCCTCATCCTGTGACTACATCGCAGTTAACCAGTCCATCTGAGTTTCTGCTTGCTTACCGTTTTCCTCCACCCTCAGTGATATGCTATCCTTAGTGGTAAAGATGACCAGCAGGTATCAGGACTGCCTTCTCCCCATGCCAACCGCAGGCCTCCAAGACAGCCCTCTCCTCCCCTCCCCTTCCTTTCTCTTCCCTCCCTACCTCTCCCCCTCCCTTCCCTGCCTTCTCAGTGCCCTCACATTGTCTGGGACCCCTCTTACATCCTCACCTGCCTGGGTCACCATGGCCTACAATGGTCCCATCTCCTTCCTTGAGAAATGGCCTACAATGGTCCCATCTCCTTCCTAGAGATGGCCTACAATGGTCCCATCTCCTTCGTAGAGAGCCATGGTGGGCCCATGCCCATTCCTAGGATCTCCTCTCACAGGTCCTCAGGCCTGGCTTCCCCCTGCACCGGACCCTGTGCTACCAGGCCCAGCTGTAGCATTCCCTTCCAGACTCCACACGGGCTCCTGAGCAGGCTTACTTGGCATCATGGGCATGGGCTTCCCTGTGGCACATCCCCAAGGGACTGTCTAAGCCTATCTAACTGTCCACGCTTCACACCTCATGATGAGGAGGGGAACCAAGTGATGGAGGACAACTCCCTACTAACTCAAGAGTGCCCCTAGCCTGCAGGGCTATCACCATGCTCACCTCCAGGACACGCGAGGACCTCCACAAAGTGGTATGGGAACTTGCCCTTCCTGAGCTTCAGGACCAAGTTTTGGACATTCCGAAACCCATATGCAGCAGCAAAACGCAGCAGAACCTCTCCATTCTTTTCAAGGGTGACCTCCTGGAAGTCTTTGTTTCTGTAAAATGAACAAGGATGCCATTGAGTCCTCTGTGACTTACGAGCCATTTTTCAGTCTAGGCTTGGAATGTCAGCAAGAGTGGGCAGGTGAACACAGAAGGCCGAGCAGACTCTTACAGAGCAGCCTCCTCACGTGCCCCAGCCCCAGGACAGCCCCATCCACGCCCTGCTCTGGCACCTGAGGGCACAGTAGGTGATTTCCTCCACGTGCTCGTTGAATAGCTCCTTTGCTGCATGTCGGAAGACATGTGCCAGGTGCCCATCCGAGCCAGCTCCGTCATGGCGCCTCACTGCTACGTCCTTCATGTCACCAAACCTGGCCAGGCAGACAGAAGGCAAGTCCCCTGCTGATGCCGAGGAAAAAACCACAGCAGGTACAGCCCAGACTCCAAAGTGTCAGGACCTGAGGGGGCCACTCAGAGAGCTAAATCCTTAACTATATGGAAACTTTTAAGGAAAACTGCACTGAGGTTTAATTATTATAAGAAATTTCATTTTGTATCTTGTCTGGGACTGCAGACAAGGTCATGCTCCTTGCTGGTTCATTACTTCACTCTCCTCCTCTAGCTGTGTGTGCATATGGAGGGACAAGAACTGTATGACTGAGAAGGCAGCTCTAGCCAGGAGCTCTAGCCCTCCTGAGAAGGGCAGAAATGCAGCCCCAGCCCACAGTGTTACAAGAGTATGCACAGCCGGCAATGCAGTGCTCTCCGCATGGCGCGCAGATGCAGTGTGAGCCACAGTCCTCGCTGGACGTCAGGGTCACTCCATGGAGCAGAGACCAGGGGCTATGCTTCGGGTACAGAAGGCCAAGGGAACCACAGCACCGGATGCCAGAGTGCAGGACACTGGTGGATGAGCTGCAGCACTGCCCCGCACAATGTCTATGCTGCCCTTCTACATCAAGGTCTGCACTGCATGCGAGGGGATGCCCCCTGAGACTTTGGCAGCAGGTCTAGACTACGTTCACTCAAAAAGCCACAATGATAACTTGTGGCCTGGGGAGCAGGGCACAATGTGGGCTGGGTCACAAGGGAAGGCAGCCTGAGGACTGGAGAGTGGCCCAAGAACTCATAGGAGGCCTAAGAGACTAGAGGACTTCCTGCAAAAGTCACTTACAGAGTGTCCACAGCAGCGTCCTTCACTGAAAGTCCACTCTGCTCCATTATCTCAGCGATCTCACCTGAAGATGGACAAGAGGCGTGAGGGTACTGAGGACAGATGGCTCAGGCTCTTCTTCCCTGGAGGACATTCTATACTGCTCTGTTCAACCTCTACCAGACAACACATAGGAGCCCATCACATTCGTAAAGTAGCACAAAATGAAAAGCACCCATGAAATGTAAGACCAGAATTCCTCTTTCAGTCCTGTAACTACAAGCAACTGCTCCACGTTGTTCCCAAGTGTAAATTTTTTGTGTATGATGCAAAACGTGCTGCGCTTATGCACTGAAAATTAAAACCACTTTCTATATTCTACACAGTAGTCCTGAGACAAAAATGCTTTCCCTCCCAAGACACAGAACCAGCTGGAGACTCTAAAAATAACATCTGAAACGTGCCATTGGCATGGTGGCTGAAAGCAATGTCACAGGAGCAGATGTGCTATTCTGCACTTTACTCTGAATGTAAAAGCTTCTCTTGGGTAATTTTGTTAGGACAGCAAGGGTCACAGGTGAGTTTCCCTGCCCAGGGATATTATGCTAAATGGCCTGAGTTTACAGGCCAGCTGCCCGAGTGATTGTCAGTGCACACACAGGTGGCTCAGAGCTGTGCTACCACCTAGCCAGCAGAGCCCTTGCTAGTGTCCAGGCATAACTGCCCACCTCTTACCTGATGTCAACACACAATCAGTACCCCGGGTGCCAGGCAAAGCAGTGGAGAATCCCTCCTGAAGAGCCTCCAGCTTCCTATCATAGCAAGGAGCCACAACTACATGGAAAATCTTCTCTGGAGAAAGGTTCTGTGGAGAGAGAATGCCATTCTCAGGGCTGGTGTGGAAGCAACCAGAACAGCTTTTAGTTGGTGCCCAGAGCAGGAAGGCACGAGGGACTGCAGAGTGCCACCCTCTGCCCTACCCCATGGCTCCACACCAGTCCATGTACACGTGCTGTATTTCTGCAGTTGTACGCACAATGGGATCCTCAAGGCCCAGATGCCTGAGAAGCCTCCCAGGAAGGACCAGGAAGCCAGAGCCCCTTTCTTCCTGAGCCCAAGTACACAAGGGTTAAAAGACAGGCAGGGTAGGTGTATGCTCTACTTGATGTATCTGCCAACTTCCTTGAACTCAAGTAACATTCTCCCAGGCCGACCCTTTCTGGGGGCTGTGCTGAGATAACCAGGTGTTCTAGGCGAGCCACAAGTGGGCAAAGCAGGATCCAGCAGTTACCAAGTGACCGAGTGACACTTGCAGTGGGATAGGGCAAAGTCCCCAGGGAAACCTGCCTCAGCCACAGTGCTGCGCCAGGCATTAGGGAAGCAGTAGCCTGAGGCTAGTCTCAGGCTGACTGTCCCTAACAGCACTTACAAGAGGCTCAGATCTCTGGGTGTCAGCAAGGGATGGCAGACAAGGGAAGGGGGAAAGTCTCCCCACTCAACTCCATGCACATGCCAAATGCACACTCTGACAGCACATTTGTAATCTGCCAAGGCTGGTGCCTTTGTGAGCTGAGCGGGAAAAAAGAGAACATTTCCTATGTCAAAATAACAAGGCTTCCCAGAATGTGTGGCTCTAAACATTTGGAAAATCCTTGCTTATGTTGTCTTCTCTGGTCACGAAGCCCAGACACGCCTGTCTGAAGAAGGATGGACAGCAGCAGCCAACGAGGCCTGAGTTTCCACAGGCCAAGGGCAGGAGAACAGAAGGCTCAGTAGGAGCAAGCAGGAACCCCAGGTTGGATCTCACTCTGAAAGTCATGTGGAAGGCAGGACCAAGACTAGAGCAGAATCACATAGAAGTAGCTAAGAGAGCCACATGGTACCTGTGGTTGGAGGGAAAGGTAAGGAAAGAGGTGACATGTGGTTCCCTGAGTGACAGCAGCCCTGGGTCCTTGCCAGGTTTCCTCTGGGAAGGATGACACAAAAGCAGGCAGCAGCATTTCTGGAGGTGGCCCAGGTCCTTCCCTCACTAAGGTGGTCACTGTTTCTACCCTGGGTAGATGGTCCAGGAAAAAAGGTTAAAGAGAAAGGCTTTGATTATGACAGTGAGACACAGATGGACACAGCAAGAAGGCACTATTCCAGAAGGAGAGTTCACCCTGGACATCAGGTCATCTCCTCCTGACCCACATGCTTTGTTCTGAAGATCAGCTTACCTGCCGTTTGGCAAAGTAATCCTTCACTAAGGAGCCCATGACCTGCTGCGGCGACTTGGTGGTGCACAGGTGGGGAGTGACGGGACGGCCCAGCACCCGCTCAGCATAGCGGACCCAGCCTGAGGAGAGAGTCCACTAGGTCAGTCATCAGCCCCTCAGCCCAGGGAGAGGCCTGCTTGGGCCCCAAAACAGTTCGTGCAGCAGTCCTCCATGGCTTAGGGGTGGGTCAAGGGAATTGTCAAGATTCAAGGTTACTGGGAAATGGAAGTCCCCTGCAGGTTCCAAGGAAAAAGCACTAAATGAGAGAAATGTGAGTTAGGGCAGCAGGTCACCCCAAAGAGGGCAAGACAGCAAGCTTCAAGCAGTTAGCAACGAGAAATCCACCATGCCAGTCGTGAGGTTCAGGACATCGAGATAAGTGGCCACAGCTTAGGCAGGAGAAAGCAGAAGCTACACACTACCAAACTGTGCTAGTCTGATGGACAGAGCTATGACCAGCCACTTATTTTAGAGCAATGAAGAGAAATTTGCATTCCCTAAGAAAACCACCAATATGAAATTTGTACGGTGTGCCCTTCTGCTCTGCCTGGTTCACTCCCACCTCCCGAAAAGCAGACCTGATCGGGGGCCAGCTGAGCTCGCAGCCTGAGTCCACTGCAGGAACCAGGCTTGCCCCCCTCTCCTTGAGAGGGAAGGTGGTGAGTGCTGTGACCAAACCCACTAGCTCAGCCTCCTGATACACTCAAGGACACAGCAGTGTGAATGGAGGGCACTGGAGCCCAGAGCTAGATACTGTTGGGAAGGAGGCTGGAGACTTGAGACTCCCCCAAGCAGGAGAAGCTCATGGGAGCAACCAAACTCTTAAGCCCTGGTGTCACCTGTACAAATGTCCCCGAACACTCTGGAAATACCTGGTGACAGAAGCCACTCAAAGATGCTGTAGGGAGCAGGGTACTCCCTAGTCTACCTCAGCTCTACAGTTTAAGAAGGGAAAGTAGAGTCATCGTACCCTGATCTCATTATATAACACAAGATGATGGCAGCAGGCCCCAGACATAGGCCCTTGAGGACATCAGCAGTGAGCCTAATGGAAGCAAGATCGGGCAACTTACAAGAGGTGAAACAAGACAGAAGCCAAATCCAAAACAAAAAACCCCAAAAAAGCCAGGCGTGGTGGCATACACTTATCATCTCAGCACTTGGGAGGCTGAGACAGGACTGCTGCATATTCGAGGCCAGCCTAGGTTACATAGTTCAGGGGGAACCTGGACTATAGAGCAAGACCTTGTCTCAAAAAGACTAAAACCAAAACATGAAAACAAAACCCTCCTCAAAACAGAGGTTAGTAGGTGGTCCAAAGAGGATGGTTGGTGGCTCCTGTAGCTGAGCAGGACAGTGGAGACCAAGTGGGCAGTTGAAGTCCAGGTCCTCAGGGCTCCTACGTGCTCCTCATACTCGAGCCCAAGAACAGCAGACAGCGAACTTTTCTGCCAGTACTGGAAACTGAACCCAGGTAGTACTGAGCTACATGCCTAGCCACCACTTTTTTCCTTTCCAGTTTGCTTAGGCAGCATCTATGTGGTCCAGCCTGGCCTCAAACTCACAGCAGTCTTCCTGCCTCAGCCTCTGAAGTGCTGAGATTACAGGTGTGTGTCACCACATCTGGCTTCCCACCTTTCTTAAACACATTTTGAGATAAGGCCTGCTAAATTACTTTAGCCTCAAAATTGCAATCTTCCTGCCTCAGCCTCCTGAGTAGCAGAGATTACTGGCATACACTACCATGCCTGGTTCAAGGATATTTTTGGTAAGATTTTGTTCCTGAGCACCTGCCATGGAGACTCTTGCTGTCAGAATGAAGAAGCCATGGAGGCACATGCCTGTAATCCCAGTACTTAGGAGGCCAAGGAGGACTGTTGTGAGTTTAGGCCTGCCTGAACTGCACAGCAAGAACCTGTCTCCAAAAAAAAAAAAAAAAAAAAGAAGAGGAGCTACTTGCTGACACGGCAGCACCAGTACCAAGGGCAGCCCCTCCTCCTAAGGGGGCTGTGGCACAAAACATCAACCTACCACTCCTTGGAGTGAAGGTGTCTGTAGTAAGAGGGCTAGCTTGAGGGACTCAGTCTGCCCTTAAGCTCTTTTACTAGGACTGAAGAGATGACATCACACAATTCTGCTGGAGTAGACTGGGGTCCCACAAGGCCTTAGAGATATGCCTAGAAATCATGTAACCCCCTTTCTGTGCCAGGCACTAGACAAAACTGAAGCCCAGCAGGGTGGCACCCCAAGTCTGTGGGAACTAGAGGCCAAGAACAACTGGAGGCTGTCCAAGATGCTCCTTAACGAGTCCCAAGGAGGGACGTGGCTGTGAGGCCCCGAGTCAGGGAGCTGGCACACATACTGTGTGAAGTTGGTTGACTTAGGGTTGCTTCAATTATATTACCTGTCAGCAACAGACAGTGGTAAAGCTTTAGCTCTGAACCAGAGGTCAGTATCCTCTTCCTGAACTTGGGAGGTGGCATAACCCTCACCTGTGGTGGCATAGCCATCACCAGCATTAGTTTTGGCACCTCAAGAAAACCTACCATTACCCAGGAAAGAGGCCCTGAAAGGCAGCAAGCCTCAAGATAAAGTAGGACAGGTGGCAATGGGCTGGCTTGTAGCTGGTGACTTGGGAACAGAGTTCAGGGACATATTCCCAGAGACACTGTCCCACATGTCCCCATTTAGCTATTTGTTGCCATGGGTGGAGAGCTTGCTGGTTTCTGCATGAATCAGCTGCATGCATGTCAGCTTTTCCAGAGAACTGAGGGCTCCATCCTATGTTCCCCTGGCAGGATCTGCACATGAGGAAAAGTACATCTGCTGCTTAGAGAGCACCTCACTGCCCTGCCCACTGGAACCATGGTGTGAACACAGGGATGAGAGTTTGTCAAGCTGAAAGCTGCCTCTTCAAGTAGGAGGAAAAAAAATGGAAACAAAGCTTTTGTAAATAAGGAGGGGTAGAGGGGTTGAGAGGGAAATGGGAAAAAACAGCAAGATACATCAAATACAGGTATAAATTCTCTATGATGAATATCTATCTATCTCCAATAAAAATTTTAAAAATGCCAAAAACCCAAAAGCCTGCCTCTTCCTCCTCTGAGGCAGATGTGACCAACACTGCCCGGTGCCATGAAGCCACACTGCTTGTAGCATCATGTGATGGGCCTCAAGCTAACTGTGGTAGAGCAGCACACAGCTGTAATCCCAGTACTTGGGAATCTGAGGCAGGAGGATCACGGTGAGTTCAAGGCCACCCTGCCTTAAAAGAAAAAAATAGTAACTGGTTTACGCCACATGAACAGAGAATCCCAAGTTTGGTTTGGCACTTTTTGTTCCTCTTTGTACTCAGTTGTATAGCACTTCCAAATATAGAATGAAAACAAAGCTGTTCTGTATTAACCCATCTAAGCAATTAATGTTATGTTTCAAAAACAAATAAAACACACACACGAAAAAAATGGTACTCAGGGGGGATGGAGACACAACCACCAGATACCTCCATAGGTCACCCAGAAGACCTGGAGCTTTCCTAACTCTCACTGTGGTGGTGTCTGTTCCCACACAAACACCCAGAAGGAGGGAAGGGCTGACTCTGATCCTCATGGCCCAGCCAGAGTCCTGAGGACTTCTTGTATTCATTTATACATCTCTCCTTCTTGAGACAAGGGCTGGCTATGCGGTCACGTTGGTGTGGAACTCTCTCGTCTTGGCTTCCTGAGGAGCTGGGACCTATAGATACATGCCACTGTAACCACCTTAGACTTCTAACACAGATTTGTGAATCCCAACCCTGGGACAAGCCATGAACCTGGAACTCATCACCAACATCTCCCACCAGAAGAGGCCGAAGACTGGGGGAAACACAGCTTGGTTAATGAATTAACCAATGCAGCTGCATGGAAAGGGAGAATTTTCTCAGTTTTATAAATAAAAAGTATTCCAAATTTTATAACATCAACATTTTATGAAATTATAATTCTCATGATTAAAGGTTGACATGTATAATGCTAGAAAAATATGAAATCATGATCAGGTTAGGGAAGAAGAGAAACACAGACAAAGCCCTGAACATCCTGGAGCCTACAGTCAGCATAGGCATCGTAGTCTACACTCATGTGCCTGGCTATGTATTTTTATTCTAAGTGAACATCATCCACCAATACAGTAATTCTTTCCTTCCTCTCTTATGCACAGACATAAAAATTTTTAATCCCAAACCTTCCATTTTTTCCCCCAGAATTGATGAGTCTGGGATAATTATTTTCTATACATGATATGATATGAAAGCCCCTGTCAAATCTCACATTGAGATTTAATCCCCACTGTGAGATACTGATGGGGGAATCTTCTTTTTTTTTTTTTTTTTTTTTTGTCTTTTTGAGACAGGGTCTTACTATGCAATTCAGACTGGCCTTGAACTCACTTAGTAGCCCGGGCTGGCCTGGAACTCACAGTGATTCTCCTGCCTCAGTCTCCTGAGTGCTACTGGGATTATAGGAGGGCAGCTGAGGGGAGAATCTTAATCCAACTATGATGTTTGGAAGTCATTTAAGCCAGAGGTGGTGAACCTATAAAATGTATGTTATTTTCTTTTTAAGACAAAAGATGTTATGTACGGGTTTTTTTCTTGTGTTTTGTTTTTAAATTAAAACCTCACCATTGGGCTTAACTGGAATTAGACCCATGAATGGGTTTTGGATTGAAGTTTGGATAGTCATCTCTCCTATCCAAGTACTAACCAGACCCGACCCTGCTTAGCTGCCGAGATCAGATAAAATCAGGTATGTTCAGGGTGGTATGGCTAGAGAGTGGGCATTCATCTCTAAAAGGTTTGCCATCACTCATCTAGGTTAAAGGAAGCCATAAGGGTGGGGCCCTAGGCTAATGGGTCCGTGGCTTTTTAAAAAGGAGTGGAGGTCTGAACTAAAGACACTGCTGTGCCATGCGATGGCCTATGCTGCCTATTCTGTCGGTGCTGCAGAGCTCCCAAAAGCAAGGAGGACCTCTCCAAACGCAGAGGCAGGGCTTTCCTCTTCTGAGCCTTCTGAATTGTGCAGCAAATAAACCTTCACTCTCAGCTGGCTGTGGTGGTAGGTGTGTAACCCAGCACTCAGGAGGCTGAGGCAGCAAGATTGCTGCTAGTTGAAGGCTATCCTGGGGTACAGAGTGAGTTCAAAACCAGCCTGAATTCCATAGCAAAAATCTGCCTAAAGCAGCAGAACAAAGCAAACAACAAATGCCTTTGTTAAGTTATTCAGAGTACATTACTGAGTTATTTCAAAAGAAAACTTTAGGAACCAACTAAAATTAATTAAAGAGTGATTTAGACAAGTTTAAAAATAGTGTAATTAAGGGCTAGGGAGATACTTCCATGGCCTAAGCACCTGCCTGGCAAGCACAAGGACCTGGGTTGGATCCCAAGTACCACACGCCACGCCAAACCACGCTGAGCTGGCCACTGAAACAAGGCATGGTGGTGCATGCCTGTAATCCCAGCACTGGGAAAGCTGAGACAGGAGGATCACTACAAGTCTGAGTTTCATAGAAGACCCTGTACCAAATAAATAAATAAATTTTACATAGTGTAATTAAAACATCTGTAAATTACAAAAGGAGTGGTATATAAAACAGATCCTAAACTGGGCATGGTGGCACATGCCTCTAGTACTGGCAGCTGAAAGCCTAGGGCATGAGGATCCCAAGTTTGAACCCAGCCTGGGCAACACAGTTAAAAACTTGTCTCAAAATAACAAATTTTAAAAATCTGGGGATGTAGCTCAGTACAAAAGCCCTGAGTTCAATCTTTAGTATCACCAAACACAGAACATAAAAAATATCACAATGCTTGCTTTAGAAATTTCAGAAGCATGTATAAATGAATACAAGACCTTAGCTGGGGCTGAGGGTGTGGCAGAAGCGCAGTGCCTGGCTAGCATGCCAGCACTGGTTTAACACATTTATGACAGAGCTGTAACTCTATGTCTTGCTGCCAGGTGGCTCTGGTTTAAACTCAACTGTTCCTGATGGCTTGAAGCACCATAGTACATATATGACTGTCCCAACAGGCAGCTTGAGCTACCTGTGGGGGCACATAATTGATACAATAATACCATCTTATTTTTTATCCCTAGCACTACAAAAACAAAACACCGAAGAACTTCAACTGTCAGGCTATCCCAAAACTAACCAGTCAGTAGAGAAGATACACTGGCAGACAGAAGGGTGTGCGTATGGACAAATCCTGCTTGGTCTACAAGGCCGAGCAGGCTGGGACCCCAAGGCCTCTCACCAGGCCTCCCCCAGCTCGGGCTCCAGGGAACAGGCCTCACCAGGGCAGGCAGAGGTCAGCATAGGCAGCACACGCTGCTCATCACTGTGCTGATGGTATCGACGCACAAATTCTTTCTGACTCTCCAGGATGCTGAAATCCGCAGCTATCGTCATGTCAAACACATAGTGCACCCCTGCAGGAAAGAGGAAGAGGGTGGTTTTCAGCACAGCATGAGCGCACACCTAGCCTGGCCTGCCAGCTGACTCACTGCTGCTACCCCAAGTGGAGACAGACCCAGGGAACAGGTTCTGTGGCGCCTGTCTCGAAAGCCAGCTCATCTTGTGTTACTGATGGCACTGCAAGCCTCTACCGCTGAGCTACATCCTAGCCTTTTCTGAGACAAAATCTCACTAAATTGCCCAGTCTGGTCTCAAACTTGTGATCCTCCTGCTTCGGCTTTCTCATGTCGGGAACACAGGCATGTATCACTGCATCTGGCTACATGCTTTAGCTTTTTGTGGTACAGGGAATTGATTAGAGGTATACGCTACCACTGAGCTACACCCTAGACCTTTTAAAAATATATTTGGACAGGATCTTACTATGTTATCCAGGCTGGCCTTGAAACTTGTGATCTTCCTGCCTCAGTCTTCGGAGTCGCTATGACTTTATTGACAAGCACCACTGTGCTTGGTATAATTTTCTGTTGTTTCTTACCACTCAGAGGGCTGAGGCAGGAGGATGTCTGAGTGGGAGGTCAGCTTGGAGTACAGAATAAGTTTAAGGCTAGCCTGAACTACATACCAAGACCCTATTTTTAAAAACTTAAAGAAGAAACAGGGCCGGGGAGGTAGCTCAGTGGAATAAGTGCTTGCCTGGCAAGTACAAGGTCCTGAGTTTGATCCCTGGCACCACCAAAAAAAAAAAAAAAAAAAAGAAGAAGAAACAGAAGTTTTAAAGTTTTGTCTTAAGAAGAAATTAATGGACTGGCCAGACAGCTCAGTGGACTAAAAGCACCTGCTTAGGCATAGTGCAGTGACTGGGGTTCAATCCGCAGTGTGCCAGCTCTGCCTTTGGGGCATGCTGAGATGGTGATTTGAGACTGGGCATAGTGGCACATGCCTATAATCCCAGTGCTTGGGAGGCTGAAAACAGGAGAATCACTGAGTCCGATCTGTGTAGTGAGACCCTATAGACCCTGTACTAAATACATTTAAAAAAAAAGAAATTAGTTTCACTGGAAATATTTTCATTATACTTATAATATTCAATTACTTTTTAAAAAAATTTTTTTTAAAAATTTATTTATTTATGTGTGTGTGTGTGTGTGTGTGTGTGTGTGTGGCCAGCTCAGCCCACCAGGGGGCGGGGCTGGCTGGCATGTGGTGCTGGGGGATTGAACTGCGGTCCCTGTGCTTTGCTAAGCTTGTTCTAAGTAGGTGCTTTAGACCACTGAGCCATCTCACCAGCCTCTCAATTACTTTTTAAGACATGGTCTAGCTATGTAGTTCAGATGGCCTCAAACTCATAGCAATGCTCCTGCATCAGCCTCCCAAGTGCTGGCTTCAATTATATTTAAGATGTCTTTTGCAATGAGACCAATTGGCACCCTGAAATGTTGGTCTATGGTCAGCTAGGCCAGCCTGAGGCTCCCTGAAGCATGCTGAAGTGACTGTGGGGTCCTCAACTGTGTGGTGGGGTGCAGTCCACCATGCTGTCATCCCAGGGCCTTGGCCTGCTTCTCTTACATAGAGCTTGTTCTGCTGGTGCCCATTCCAAGCATCATTTTATTATTAATCCCCAACACTTGTACAACTTCAAAAAGCCATTATGGAGCCGGGTGTGGTGGAGCTTGCCTGTAATCCCAGCACTCTGAGAGGTTGAATGATCAAGTTCTAGCCTTGCCTGGGCAGCTTGGTGACTTAGTGAGACCCTGCCTCAAAATTAAAAAAGCTGAGGATACGTTGCAGTACGAAGGCCCTATATTTAATACCTAGTCAGTGTCACCAGGAGAAAAAGCCACGACTGTGTACTAAGTTTCACTGGCTGATCACTTTTCTGCACTTATCTGCTGGCTGCCAAGCCATGATGCCAGGGCCCTTTGGACACCACTGCACCCAGATGGGCTCCACGGTACAGGTGCACAAGTGAGCCCATCTTTCAGGCAGCATCATGCCCGTGTGAACAGCCGGGCTTAGTTCCTGTTTTGTTTCATTTTTTAGAGAGAGTCTCACGTACAGCGCCTGCTGCTCTTCAATTCCACCTCCTAGCTCAGCCTGCAGGTGTGCTGTGACACCCAACTCCATATGTTCTCTCTAGTTATTACTGGAGCTTGACCCAGGGCCTCCACATAGAGCTGTATCCCCAACCCTCACTTTTTGAAAATTTGAGACAAAAAAATTGTCTTGCTGTGTCACTAGATTATCTATGCAAGAACTGTATCCTTCTGCTTCAGCCTCCAGAGTGCTGCCAGTTGACTATATTCTTTTTTAAAAATCTTTTTATTTATTTATTTTGTACAGGATCTTGCTACGCAGCTCGGACTCATAGTGCTCCTCCCAGAGCTGCAGAGGCTGAGACGGTATTACAGGCATGTGCCACCAAGCCCAATTTTGGTGGCCAGGTTGGCGCAGGGTTGGCACGGCATGCAGTACTGGTACTGGTACCAGGGATTGAACCCAGATTCTTACACTTGTCAGGCAGCACTTAGACTGCCAAGCTATCTCCCCGGCCTTCCTGACTGTATTCGTAACCAACCACCTTTCACTCACTCTTCACACGAAGTACACACAACTATTTCCTCCCCATACTGCTCTCAGGAGAGCGTCTTGGTATTTTTTGTTTTGAGATAGGCTGCCCTTGAGCTCATGGTAATCCTGTTGCCTCCATCTCCCAAATGCTAGGTTTGCAGGCATGTGCCACCATGTCCAACTGAGAGCTCCTTTGGGAAACCATGCACACACACTTAAGATGTGACTGGCACATAAACACATCGTGTATGTGTGTATGTGTGTGTGTGTGTGTGTTGCATGTGGAGGCTGCGGGGCATGTGTGGGAGCCTTCCTGCCATGTGTCCTCACCTGGGAGGGGTCAGCTCTTGCTGCAACAGAACATCCATGGAGGCAAGCAGGGGTAAGTAACACCCTCATGTCCCTGGAGGCTGGAAGCAGGCCTCTCAGGACCGGGTCCCCTGTGCTGGAAGACACTCCTACAAGCCTGCCACCCTTCTTACATGAGCAAAGTGTTAAGAAGTTCACACGCTCCCAACCACTTACCCCCAGCACCACTCACCAAGGCTCTTCAGGAAGCCACTCAGCCGTCTGGATGCATCAGTGACACTGAGGTTCAACTTAGCAGCAAAATAAGGCAAAGACTGGGGACATACAGACACGACCAGCACTTTGTGCTTTGAGGTATCACATTTCTAGAAGAAGAAAGAAGAGAATAATGTCATGCATGTATATGCTCGTTACACAAGAGACACTTTGATGAAAGACTCAAAACAGAATCCAACAGATGTTCTGTGCAGACCAGGAGATAAATACTAGCAACCTAAGAAAAGAGAAGAAAAAATATAATTAAGCATGAAGTTACGCTGGGCAGGGTGGTACACACCTATAATTTCAGCACTTTGGGAGGCTGAGGCAGGAGGATCACTACAAATTTAAGGCTGGCCTGGAGGACAAGGAGTTCAAGGCCAGGCAACGACATGGCAAGGTTCTGTTTCAAAATAAAAGTTCAGGCCCAGCCTGGGTAACTTTATTTTAAAGTAAACATAACTATGTGGGTAATGATTTCTTTCTCTCTCTCTTTTTTTTTTAGGAACCGGGGATTGAACTCAGACCCTCGTGCTTGCCAGTAAAGCACTTACTCTACTGAGCTATCTCCCCGGCTCCCTCTCTTTCTTTCTATGTATTTAGTACAGGGTCTATAGGGTCTACAGGGTCTCACTATACAGAATAGACTCATAGTGATTCTGTTTTCAGCCTCCCAAGTTCTGGGATTACAGGCTGCGCCACCACGCCCAGTCTCAATCACCTCTCAGCCTGGGCGGGGCTGCCAAAGGCACCACTGTGCTCTGCTTAACCAGGTGCTTTAGTCTGCTGAGCTATCTGGCCCTTGGGTAATGATCTTAAAAAAAAAAAAAAAAAAAGGGTTAGGTGGGGATATAGCTCAATGCGAAGGCCTTGGGTTCAATCCCCAGTACTGCAAGAATAAATAAGTAAATAAATAGAGCTGAAGATGTAGCTCAGTCATAGAGTATCCCCGATTTTGTTTTTTTGGCGGAATCAGGGATTGAACTCAGGCCCTTGCACTTGCCAGGGAAGCGCTTATTTCACTGAGCCAACCTACACTGGTAGTTCTGTGACGAAGGCCAGCAGGGTACTGGAGGAGGGAAGCTGAGGATGGCACTTCCTTGAGGTGCCTCAACCTCACTTTCTGTTCTCCAATGGACCCTGGTTCAGCTCTAAAAACACTGCCCGGCTGTCCATGAGCTCCAGGGTTGTTGCGTGACCTCCTCTGGCTGAGGTCTCCCTCAAGCCAAAGAGATTTCTGGGTGTGCCAGTCACTACCTCAGCCCTTGGGATGGAGAGCAGACCTCAGAAGTACTACAGCAGGGGCTCCAACGGCATAGGGAGAAGCTGAAAGTATACCTGATGGCAAAGCAGAGGCTTCCATGTACCTCGCGACATAGCTCATCCTGACATCCACCCCCACATCCAGGCTGGCTCCCCCCGCCCACTGCCAGCGAGTGTCCCAGGCACCATACCTTATTAAGGTTCAGGACCCGGAAGAAGTCCTTGGCATTCTGCTGACAAAGCTGGGCTCCTTCCTCTGCAGTCACGCAGCTGTCACATGCTAGGCAGTCACTCAATAGTATCTTAGCATCAGCCAATTTATGGAATTCTCCCTTCTATGGAAGAAATTGATACCCAGAGTTAACATGTGCTCTTTACGAGGATACCAGCAAAACACCTCTTGTAAACAGATATGATGTCAGGGGACAGGCCTGGCATGCAGCAGAGCAACCTGCTCTGAGCAGCTTGTGTGCAGACACAGGGCATGGCATCCTGCCCACAAGGACACCAGAGAACCATGAGGAGGACAAGGGGAGAACCAGAGCCAGACTGCCAAGTGTAGATGATACTGTGTGCCAGCTACCTCCTCCAGGGCACCTTGGTCCCTCCCCAGTCCCTTGACTTTGCCTTGGCTTTCCTGCCTGGCTCCTCAGCTATGCATACCCTTGGCTCCCCCAGCCCCGTGGCTCGCTGAGTGCTCACCCTCCAGGCTCAGGAGGTTGTGCACAGCAGCCTGCCGCTTCAAGTTCTCTAAATATCTGTGCAACAGTTCCTCAAAACCAAACCAAACCAAAACAAACAGGTCCTGAAGCCACCCAGGACTGAACTGCAGGGGCTTATACCCACCCCTCCCCGACCTTGGTAGAGCAACTTCTCAAGGGGATGCTGACACCACAGAATCTCAGCCACCCTGACAGCTTCCTCTCCTTCCCCAATGGCCTCTGTCCTCAACTCTGGGCTTCAGTGGTCCCCAGACCTCTGTTAAAACATGAACCACCTTTCCACTAGAAAAGTTGCCTTGCAATTCTGCAATACCACCCTTGTCAGCCTGATCTCCATGCACAACGAGGCTGGCCCTAGGTGACCATCACAGAAACACCCCAAGAGCTGTTTTCCAGGTCCTGGGCTAGACCCGAGAATCTCTCCCCATCCTTCCTGTCCACTTCTGTCTCTTGCATGCTGCAGGCTCTGCAGTGTTTCTCCCTTATCCTCTACTCCCACAGTGGCTGGCCTGCCCTGCTGGTACACTCTCCATCCAGACCTCTGGCTGGCTCCCCAGGCCTCCCAAGGGGCTTTGGGGATTCTTCCCCCTATTCCTAGCAACTCACACCTGCTGTTCTTGTCACCAGTTCCAAATACCCAAACACACACTTGAGGCTTTCTCTCCTTGAGGAGCCCCTCCACAGCTCCATATGGCACCCACCTGAGCCTCTCCTTGGTCACATGCTGACCAAGCCTGAAGTACTACATTTCTGTCTGAGGTGATGCCACCTGGGGCAGGGAGGGAGGGCACCTAGGACTGGCTGCTACACAGCTCAAACCCTCAATGTCTCCTGGCTCCACTATTCTCTGCTGCAGGTGGCCAGCTCTGCCTGTGCTTGTCTTCTGCTCTGCTGGTTGTAAACCTCAATATCCAGAGCTCTGACACGTAGGGTAACCAGGTAGATGCCTGTCAGGTAAAATGGCACCTTAGAACTACTGAATTTAGCCAGCATGGTGCATGCCTGTAATCCCAGCACTCTGGAGGCTCAGGCAAGAGGATTATTGCAAGTTCAAGCTCAGCCTGGGCTACTAAGTAAGCTCAAGGCCAGCCTGAACTGCATAGCAAGACCCTGTCTCA
>NW_004524688.1:5954711-5958355 GCF_000260255.1 Octodon degus
AAAAAAAAAAAAAAAAAACAACAAAGAACACCCACATGAACATGAGATGAGAACACATCTAAAGCCCAGCTCAGTGCATGTATCAAATAAACATAAGCTATCACGTCTGACTAAGGAGAATTCAAAAGCAAGAACTAAGTAACAGAAAAAGCCATTTAAAGAAAAAGTTCAGGGCTGGGGATTTAGCTCAGTGGCACAGGGCCTGCCTGGCAAGTTTGAGGTCCTGAGTTAAATTCTTAGTACAAAAAAAGTTTAGTCATGAAATTTAAGTTATTTACAGATGTTCTATCTCAATTCCCATCTTACAGAAGTTTCCATCAAACAATCTGAGATTTTGCTGAGCACAGTGAAACATGCCTATAGTCCTAGCTTTTCTGGAGGCTGAGGCAGAACTTTTTTTTAACGTGTAAATTTTTTTAAAAAAAATTTGTCCTGTGTAGTCCAGGCTGGCCTACTCAAGTGCTGGGATTACAGGTGTCCTCCACTATGTCCACTTTAAGGCAGGAAAATTTTAAATTTGAGGCTAGCCTGGGCAACAGAGTGAGACCCTGTCTCAAAAAATAAAGGGCCAGGAGTGGTGGTACATGCTTACAATCCCAGAAATTTGGGAGGTTGAAACAGGAAGACTGCTTTGAGTTCAAGGCCAGCCTGGGCTACATAGTGAGTTCAAAGCTGACTTGAACTACACAGTGGGACCCTGTCTCAATAAATAAATAAATAAATAAATAGCTAGGATGTAACTCAGTTAAACAGCACCTCTGGATTCAATTCCCAGTTTACACACAAATACATAACACACAACATATTTGAGGCTTAAATATTACACCACCATGTTTTTGTTCCTGAAGAGGAGTTTTGGCTTAATGTGGTTGAGAAGACAGGCTGCGGGGTACTGGTGGACGGTCCTGCATGTGGCTTTTAGCACCTGCAATTATACTTCACTTTTTTTTTTTTGAGACAGGATCTTGCTATGAGTTTGAGCCAGCCTTGAACTCACTATGTAGCCCAGAGTGTCTGTGAACATAGTGATCCTCCTGCCTCAGCCTCCCTGAGAGTTGGCATCACAGGTATGCGCCACCACACTGGGCTGTACTTCAATCTTTCTTCCAGTAATGCCATGCATCATGACATGGGCCTCCAAACAGAACAAAAACAGCAGCGGCCTCTTACGTTACGCTGATATAAAATTGAACAATCTACTTGCCTCACCATTATCCTGGGCCCGACTCGAAGCATCAACTGATACATTCTCTTCGTCGTCGGTTTTTGTCTTTTTACTACATTCCTTAAAAAGGCAAGAGAACAGTATTAAAGAAAAACTTTTAACCTAATTCTTCTTGCTTAAAACATAATGTATATATGTATTAAGTTCACGCCCAGAAATTTTTTTTTTTTTTTTTTTTGCGGAACCGGGGATTGAACTCAGGCCCTTCCGCTTGCCAGGGAAGCGCTTATTCCACTGAGCCATCTCCCCGACCCCCCCAGAAATCTTTTTTACAGAAATAAAAGCAGCTGTATGCACGCGTTCACCCCTGCACCAGTACCCTTCGCAGTAAGGAGGAACTAGAAGTGTTGCTGCCTTCCCCAACCAGGCTAGCATGCGACTTCCTCTGACACTGGGACTTTTAGCATATGATGATGCAGTTACTACAGAACATGAACTAGAATGCGGGAATTCTCCCATATAGTGTTAAATGAAAAACAACAAAAGTCAAAGTGACAGTCAGGTGCAGCGGCATGCGTCTGTAATGCTAGCACTCTGGGAGGCAGAGGCAGGGTGATCGCAAACTTGGGCCTAGTCTGGACCACCCTGAAGCTTAATGAAACCCTGTAATAAGATAAAAAAAGAGCTGCGGACGTGAAGTGGTTCCGTGCAAGGGCCCCCGGTTCAATCCCCTGTACTCCATACCCACAAAGTTATACAGCAGTATTCATGCTGCGATCCACCTCTCTCACAACGTGGCAGTGAGGCGGGCCAGATGGTGCGGGACCCGAGGGTCCGCTTTTCCCTTTCCATTTCAGAAGTTTTCCTCGTCACTACAGACGTGTGAGGCCCGGAGGGTGGAAGCCACGCCTGCAGCCCCGGCCCACGCAGGACCAAGCGCGCGCAGGAGGACGCGGCACAGCTGAGGAGCAGCGCCCACAGCCCACGCAGCGCCCGCCCCCGCGCCTTACCCCGCCGGCCGCGCCGCCCGTCGCTCCCAGTCCTCAACCCTCGGCCCGGCCCGGGCTCCAGCCCCAGCCCCGCCTCGCCCCGCCCCGCCCCCGCCCTGGCCCACCTTCCGCGTGCAGTGCTCACACTTCATCTGGAGCAGGGCGGGAGGGAGGCAACAACGCCTCAGCCGAGAGGAGCACCAAGAAACTCGCACACAGCTGCCGGTCTCCCACTGCCCGCCGCCCTTTGTTGTCTTTGCTCGGGAGCGGCCCCACCCCAAAGGCCGACCTCAGCCAATGAAAGTGCTTAGATGGGCAGCGCCTCACCCTTAGGCCAATAAGAAACCCACTGAGGCCGCTGCGGCCCCACCCTCACTCTTCTATTTAGGCCAGTGAGCGCCTCACAGGGAGGCGTGCCCGAACGCTGAACCACTCAGAGCAAGTGGGGCGGGTCTTAGACGCCCTGTCAGAAGTTGCCCGGGTGGGCACGGGCGGTTTCCGTTTCTCGCGGGCCGACTGTATATTCCATAATGGAGAGCGCAGAAGTGAGAGGGAGTGGCAGTTCCGGGGCTTCTCAGCCCAAAGGCCGTGTCCCGAGCCGCTCAGTCAGCTCGGCGTCTGACGCTCACCTCCTCCGCTATTCCTTGTGGGCGGAGCTTGTACAGCCCTCGCCAGACGCCATGACTCCCCTACGGCCTGTCACGTAGGCTCGGCGAAATGGAAGTGCGCATGCGAGGGCTCCTGAACTTCGGCTCAGCTGCAGGTGGTTTTACCCAGTGCTCGGTACGGCGTTAGGAAGACCGAGTTTTAGAAAAATATTAATTTATGGGATGAGATCTTGCTGTGTATCCCACACCTTATTCATTATAGATTTAACACTTTGCTGGGAGTGGCAGATTTTGTTACCCTAAAAGAATTGAAGCTGCGCATGGCGTGGCGCGTGCCTGTAATCCCAGTACTCAAGAGACTGAGGGCAGTCAGATCGCTACAAATTGGAGGCCAGCCTGCGCTGCAGTGATACCCTATCACACGCACACACACATTGAAACTTTCAGTGGGGCGTGGTCCGCGTGCTTGTAATTCTAGCCTCTGGAAGACTGAGGCGGGAGGATCGCGGAGAATTTGAGGCAGCATGGGCTATACAGTAAATTCAAGACCATCTGCACTTGAAATTGTGACTGTCTTAAAAGAACAGAAAAAGAGAATGGAATTAAACTTGGCAGGGCATAGTGGTGCATGCCTATAATTCAAGCACTCTAGGAGGTTGAGACAGGAGAATCCTAAATTCAACTCAAACCTAGGCAATTTAGCGATTTAACAAGACCAGATCTCAAAATTTTAAAAGAATGGGTTGGCCAGATAGCTCAGAGGACTAAAGCGCCTGTTCAGGCAGATCCCGGTGGGGCCAGGGTTCAATCCCCAGCCTGCTGCGCTGGCCCAGCCCCGGGGGAGACAGAGACTGGGCGTGGTGGCACGGCACCTGTAATCCC
>NW_004524688.1:5959242-5966983 GCF_000260255.1 Octodon degus
AAAAAAAAAAAAATCTATATATAGATACCATATTTCTAGTCTTTTGCTCTAACTGATATAGCAGAAATACAACTTCCAATGTGTTATGTGTTAACTGTGCAGGGTTTATGGTCCCATAACATCGAGACATGAAGTTTTGAACCAAAAGAAGTTAGGAGAATTTTATTGGAAATAAATAATGAAGAGAAACTCCTGGAATTCCACTGAGGCCTTTTGTCAGGGGTTATTATCTATCCTTGTCTGTCTATTTATCAATATTTTTGAGACAGAGTCTCTGTAGCTCAAGCTGGTCCTGAAATGACCATGTATCCTAGGCTGGCCTTGAACTCACAGCAGTCTCCTGCCTCAGCCTCCCAAGTGCTGAGATTACAGGCATGTGTTTTCACATCCGGCTGTTAGGGGTAAACTGACATAGCAAACTCACATGTTGGTCAGAATATAATCACCATGTTCATGGGTGAGTGCTGCGGGGATGAGCAGCTAACTGGGATTGTGAACTCGGCACCAATAATTTATTTTTATTTTTATGTATTTAGTACAGGGTCTATAGGGTCTCACTACACAAATGGGACTTGTAATGTTCTTTCTGTTTTTCAGCCTCCAAAAGTGCTGGGGTTATAGGTATGTGCCACCACATCCAGTCTCAGTCTCCATCTCAGCATGACCTGGGGGCAGGCTGGGGATCAAACCCCTGGCCTCTGTGTCTGTCTAAAGGTGCTTTAATCTGCTGAGCTATCTGACCAGCCCTCCCAATAATTTAAAGGGTCAGAGTTTAAGAAAAGAAGGTGCTTTATTTGTGAGGTGCAAAATAGAGGAGAAAGCTACCCTGGAGTAGAGACAGGGAGCTCTGGAAAGATGGATACCTGTGGGCCATTGTCCCCTGTTTGTTTTGAGGGAACCTTCTTCCCTGGAAATTGTCACAATTTAATTGGCTCCCTGGGCTGTCATTGTGAGGTTAATCAGAGGACTGTACTTAGTGTGCATTCTTTCTTAAAAAAAAAATTAAAAATATAGCAACAAAAACTGTAAGTTGGGCCAGGGATATAGCCATTGGCATGGGGCCTGCCTGCAAAGGGCAAGGTCATGAGTTTGATTCCCAGTACCAAAAAAAAAAAAAAGTAATTCATCATGTCAACACACTGAAAAATAAACTATTTAGTTGTCTCAGTTACTCTTCTCTCCTTGCTGGGACAAATGCCTGGCACTCAAAATGAAGGCAGGAAAAGTTTATTAAGCTCACAGTTACTGGGGGTTTCAGTCGATACTCAGCTGGCTCCAAACCAGCGTGGCACATGGCAGAGAGCAACGTTTCATGGCGATGGCAAAGAGCAGAGAGCAAGAGGGCAGGAGCAGTGGCAGCAATGGCAGCAGCGAGCAAGTCTGTCTCCCTTACGTTGCATTCAGGCTCTCTGCCCCAAGCTGGAAGGCAGCTGTGCTCACCACTGTACCACCAATGCACTCTGCCTCAAGCTGGGTACAGCACTCACACCTCTAATCCCAGGGGATCATGAGGTAATCACAAACTGTAGAAATCTGCCTCATGACGGCATGAGGCTTCGGGGGGACAGCTGGACACAAACCATAATATTGGTCATTTCATGAAAAGTAAAAAATGCATTTGTCCACATTGAATTTTTGCATTCCTTTTGTTTTCATACAGGGTCTCACTATGTGGTTAAGGCTGGCCTTGAATACACTGTGTAACCCTGGCTGGCCTCAAAATCAGAGTGATCTTCCTGCTTCAGACTCCTGAGTGCTGGGATGACAGGAGTGTGCCACCATGCCCTGCCTAGCATATGTGTGCAGTCCCTTCGGTGGCCTTCGTTTCATTTCTTTTTTTTTGTGGAAACAGGGATTGGACTCAGGCCCTTGCGCTTGCCAGGGAAGCACTTATTCTACTGAGCCATCTCCTCAGCTGCTTCATTTCTTCTTGCCCATTTGTCCTTGTCAGGGCCCTGTCTCTGGGACGAGCAGCTGGTTGTTCAGGAGGAGCCTTATAGAAGGTCAGTGTAGAGTTAGGAAGGGTATGTACATATCTACTGTAATAACAGTGACCCTGGAGTGAATGCATCTATGCATAGGTGTGAATATGTATTTTGTATACTAAATAATAATTTTCAGTTAGGTCACCCCTGCCCCTTGTCTTCCTGGTATTGTATCAGAAGTGGGGAGGGATGGCTGTCTGGTTTCATTGGTGTTCTGCCTATCAGCTCTCCCTCTGGCCCTTTGATGTAAGTTTGAAAAAAAAATGCTGCATATATACAAGTGCACACACACATACAGAAACAAATTTAGGCTTTAAGTTAGCAGGTTAGTGAATGTTTGGAGAGCATCCTATTGTTGGATGTTACACAGCAAGCCGTGTAGAAGAAAACATATGACTCAGGTTTTATAAATATATATACATACTGGGATTTTAATGATGCGAATCTAAACATTATTAGCCCAGGAAGCCAGTGGTTTCCAAATGAAGGTGGGTTTGCAGGAGATGGAGTGGCTTTAGAAAAGAAGGCTTGAAAGATAAATGGAAATTTCAGTGAACTCAGACAATGAGCCCAAATAGGCTTTTAGTGATTTTTGATATAAGTAGGGTTTTGTTTTTGCTTTTGTTTTTTTTTTGAGACAGTCTCAAACTCACAAGCCTCCTATGAGCCTTGGGACACTGGGATTACAGGTGTGCACCACCAGACCTGGCAGATATAAGGAGTTGGACCACCACCTACAGAAAGAGCCTTGACTTCCCTGAGTCAAAGGACTCCGGAAGTAAAAGAGAAGCCTTGTGAAGCTCAAACGTGGCGTTGCAGGTTCAGCCCCCAGCGAGGCCTCTGGCAGGTGGCATGTGCTCACTAGACCTTAGTCCCTAGGGGTGATGAAAAACCTCGTGGGTGATTCCAGAGTCTGTAAATTCTGTGATTTTGAAGGTGCTCGCTGTCTGCAGGAATCGTAGAAGTCTGCCTAGGGGTCTCAGGTAGAGGCACTGAGGCCTGGCCAGTTTTGCCCTTTTGACACCTGACTCATTCACTGACTAAATCCTTGTGAGGTGCTGTTATAGAAGTATCAATCTAGGACCCATCCCCTGGACCAGGGCAAATGGGCAGATGACACTGATCATCAGCAGTGAGTGTTGTTAAAAGTAAGCACGGGGGAGAAGGACCTGGGGGTAGGGACTGGAATTGCTCAGCCCCTTGATTTGTTGTTGTTAAATGTTTATTATTATTTTTTATGTATTTGGTACAGGGTCTCACTACACAGTTTGGATTCATAGTGATCCTCTTGTTTCCAACCTCCTCAGCTCTGGGATTACAGGTGTGTGCTACCACACCAGGTCTCCATGGCCTGGCCCCCTGGGGCAGGGCAATCTCAACCTGTGATGCTGGGGATCGAACCCTGGTCTCTATGCTTGCCTAAGCAGGTGCTCAGTCCACTGAGCTATCTTGCTGGCCCTTGTTAAATGTTTAGAAAGTTACTCAAACTAGTTAAAGTCAATAGCCAGGAGTAATGGCACACAGCTGTAATCCCAGCACTTGAGGCTGAGATAGAAGAATCTAGCTTCAGCAATTTAGCAAGACTATCTCAAAAGAGAGCACATTTTTAAAAAGAGCTAGAGACATAGCTCAGAATGAAAGCCCTACATTTAATCACCAATACTGCAAAACAATAAAACTGGACAGGTGAGATAGTGAATGTCTATAATCCTAGCACTTGGGAGGCTGAGGCAGGAGAATCTCCCTAAATTCAAGGCCAGCATGGGCTACATAGTGAGTTCAAGGTCAGCCTAAACTATATAGTGAGACCCTGTTTCAGCAAAACACAAAAACCTAGTCAAAATCAAGAGAGGAGAGTTTATTTTTTGGCTCAAGACACTCCCAGAAGACCAAAGTGTAGCTGGTCTCAGGTGTGGCTGGATTCCACAGTTCATGTGATGTCACCCATATCTCTCTCTGCACAGCTCTTGTGGTAGTGCAGCTCCTTGGATGGGGGAAGGATTTCACAGTCCAGGCCTCAGCCTCTAAGCACCTCAGTAACAATACTAAAGGTGGGACAGAGCTCCTCCCTCTCCATGCAGCAGCAGCTGGGGCTGGTACCTATGACTAAGGCCACGTCTGGGTTGCAGGCCTCTGCCTTGGCTGGGGAGAGACAGATGCTGTGATAAGCCCCCCAGAACCCCATGGACTGAAGGAATGACATGGACCAGAGGACAGGCAGTTCTCCAAAGGAAAGGGAAACCCACAAACCCAAGGCCCTTCCTCCTGGAGCTCACTGTGGCTCTGCCAGGATTTGAGAGGTTTGTGGACAAGGGGAGGACAGTCTGATCTGGAGGATGAAGAGAAATATGACAGAAGAATGTACAGGATGAAGGAGAAGAGGAAGAAAATGTTACCTTTAAGATGTGGATGTAGAGGGGACAGTGATTCCATTGGCTAAAATCGTCAGTCAAGAGGAAAAGGTTTGAGAGTAGAGATGCCGTTTGTGATAAGTGTACGTGTAAGATGGGCTGAGAGCTGCTGCTAGAAGCTTCTTATTTTTCCCATCAATCACAATGGGCTTTTCTGGGTGGGACTTTTATGCAAGTAAAACAGAAAAAGAAAAATAGTGATAGTACTGTTGACCAGGGCCCTCCACAGCTCATCCACCTGGATTCTTGCTCTAAAATGCAAGCACCACATCGCCTCAAGATGTACCTGATCTCACTGCAGCACCAACCCACCAGCCTTGGGACAGCCTGGGCGGAGAATGGGACCAAACCTGGGACTTCTGCAGGAGAGTGTGGCTCCTGCCGAGCTTTCCTGAGTTTATGTATTTGTCAAGCCCAACGCTACCAGCTGCTTCTACCCCTAACATAAGCTCCTCAGGGGCAGCTCAGAAAGCCAATCCCAGCTGGCATCCCCGTGTGCCTCCAGGTGTGCATCAGGTGTCTGAGACAGCCCCAAGTGCACTGCCTTTCCCACCTCCTTTCCTGGGATGTGAGCCTCACCATGACTCTCTCCCCAGGACTCTGAAGGGATCCTGGGCTCAGCTTCAGTGGGAGCAGAGGACCCAAAAGATGGACCCAGAGAACACCATTCGGGAGACTGAGGCCCAGGAAACAGGAAAAACATAAGGCAAAACCTGGGACTGGAATTTTTCCCAGGGCCTCCTGGGGCCAGGAATCTTTCCACTACTGTGCTCCTGAGTGTGTCATCATGTAACGGTTGCTATTGCCATCAAGAATGGAAGCCAGGGCCAGGGATATGGCTCAGTAGAATAAGTGCTTCCCTGGCAAGCACGAGGGTTTGAGTTCAATCCCCGGTTCCGCAAAAGATAAAAAAAAAAGAATGGAAGCCACCCATAATCCCAGCACTTGGGAGGCTGAAAACAAGAGATCACTACAAGTCCTATCTGTGTAGTGAGACCCTGTAGACCCTCTACTAAATACATTAAAAAAAAAAAAAGGAAGCCACAGCTGCTCTTTTATTTATTTATTTTTTTTATATCTTTTATTTATTTGGTACAGGTTCTCGCTATGCAACTCAGACTCATAGTGATCCTCCCGTTTCAGCCTCCTCAGAGCTGGGACAGGTGTGTACCACCACGCCTGGTTTTGGTGGCCGGCATGGCATGCTGTCAGTACTAGGGATCAAACCTGGGTCCTTGAGCTTGTTAGGCAGGCACTTAGACTACCGAGCTATCTCCCCAGCCCAAGCTGCTGTTTTTTAAATGTGGTACTAGAAATTGAATCTAGGGCTTTTGTGCTGAGCTACATATTCAGTCCCTCAACCCCCTTTTCTCAATTTTGAGAGCGTCTCATGAAGTCACTAAGTTATTTGAGCTGGGTGTGAACTTACACTCTTCCTGCCTCAGCCTTGCAGAGTGCTGGGAACACACATGTGCACCACTATTCCTGGCCACGAGACAGCAACTTTTAATTTACACTCCTTACATAGCATCGATTACTCTACAGGGTGAGCCAAGATGGCATGGGCCAGACCGTCATGAGCTACATCCTGGGTTTAGGAGCAGGGCTTCCTTTGTTTCCAGGGAACACAGGGCTACTCCCTTTTGTCACACATTCCAGCTAAACTAGATGCCCCTCCTGCACCACTTGGGCAGGCAGCCAGGGCAAAAGGACGGCTCCTTACGACCCACTAAGCCCTCTGCCACTGGGGCACTGGATTCAGACACCAATCTCAGAGGTCATGGTCATAGCCACGATACCCACAGTGCCCATGGAAACGCATGGCTGTCAACTGCCACCCTGGACATGCTGAAAGATTACAGCTGTAGAAAGCAGTGGCCACAAGACCACGTGTGCCTGGCCAGGCTTTCTGACGGCAGGGTACCCTGGGGGGCAGTGGGATCAGTTGAGTGCAAGCTAGGAGGTGCAGGCAGCTGCCAGGGAATTACCAAAGGAGCTCCCCAGTGGGGTGCTCCCCAGCTTTAGGCAGCACGGGCAACAGCTGTAGCGAGACAGCAGTGACCACCAAGACTTTGGTGGAGGTGGGCTTGCCTATGCTTGAGGCCTGCACTGGCTGCAAATATAAGGGACACTCAGACTTGTAGGACCAGCAGCTCATGGTGAGACTGCATGGAGCTCCTTATCATGACCCCTAGAACTTGGCTACCTCAGGCAGTCTCCAACAGACACTGTCCATTCAGCAGGGGGACAGCAGACACAGGGGCTGACTCACTCCAGAGTAGCTTTGCCCAAGTCCTAGGGAACAGGTGTCTAGAAGGTACATGGCTACCTTTTTAGCCTGGTAAATTAGCGTGACTTCAACCCCACACCACAGGGAGTCCCAACCCAAAGCCTAAATAATCTCTGCATGGAGCTTGCAGTCTGATTGTGGGAGATTTTGCCTGCTGCCCTGAGAAAGTGAAACAGAAGGGATACAGCCAGGCCTGACTGGAGTTTGGAAGGAGCCAAGGACAGCCTGATAGGTTTTTTTGGCAGTGCAGTAAAAAGAGCTAGGAAAGAAAAGAAGCCTTTATTAACTCCAAAGACAGAGAGGATCGAGGGCAGATGGGACAGATAGATTCTCTAGCCTGAAACACAGAAAGCTGAGGCTTTTAGGGACTTTTGTTGGGAGTAGAGTTTGGAGGGGATGTTTAGAAATGTCTTGAGGAGCTGATTGAGGTCATTCCTGTGGTCCTGGAAAAGGTGGAAGGAAATTGCACCCCGGGCTGTGTTAGAGATGAAGCGGGGAGGTGGTCTGTGGGAAGATAAGCTGTTGTTTTAAGGGCTTCAGCCATATTAGATGACCACCGTAGTAGTTCAGCAATTAATACTAGGGCCAGAACCTCTCACAACCATAGGAAGACAGAAGCCCTGGCACCAAGGGAGCCCACATGGTGTCACAGAGGGTGGTTGATGGGCTGTCACACTGCTACCTCCTTAACCCCTAGAGTCCTGGGGCAGGGACACAGGAGGACAGGAAGGATAGGGTCAGGTGGAGGCCGAAGATGGGAGATTCTTGGTCACTAGTAGAGCCAGGCTGGAACAATGAGGGGGAGACCCAGTGACCCCAAGGCTGCTGCATAGGCCTGGGCAGATGGCTATAATATAAGGTAATGCAAATAATGTAAGGGAAACCTGACTATCAACCTGCTAGATATCTGATACACCAAGTTTATGTTCTCTAAAATAAAAGAATGAATTCTAGGAACAACAGGGATTAAGAGTACAAAGTATTTGTTGAGAGAAAGAAAGCTAAGACAGACAGAAAGTGTCCCAGGTGGGTAGCTCCAGGGAATCACTTCTTCT
>NW_004524688.1:5969133-5971384 GCF_000260255.1 Octodon degus
GGGTCTTGCCTCTAGCCTCTTTGCAGGGAGTTCTGCTGAAGGGCAGGGAACCTCTTCTCTTTTTTTTTTCAATACCGAGGATTGAACTCAGGACCTCATGCTTGCCAGGCAGGCATTTATTCTACTGAGCCATCTCCCTGACCCCATGCTTAGGTAACATTGATCCAACAGGAAATTGCAAGGTCAGTATAAAATGGGACAAAACTATGGTCAGCCAATAAGATTACAAATACAATTGTTCAGGTAATATTGATTAAATGTGGAAGCAAGTCATGCAGCAAGTGTATGTGGACCACACAGGATTTTTCCTAGAAGGGAGGTTTTGATTTTTCCCCGAAAGGGCGTGGTGCCTGTTTAGAATATCAGTCAATCTCTGCAATACTTTTTGGGAAGTATGTGGGTGTAGTTTTTCCTCTATCCCAAAGCCTGACCTTCAAGGAATGGCTCTCCAGCCATAGTTGTCTTCTGCACTTAACTTTTCTGAGGGCCTGGCCCTGTCTGAATGCCTCTAATATTTCTAAATAACTTGCCTGTCTATCATAGATGAGGGTCTTTCTCTCCCATGCCCTAACTCCTGAGATCTGGGAGTAGCAGGTGGTGGTACCCTGACTAGATCCTTACTCTGCCTCATATCTCACCTCTGTAGTATGCCCTTGCTTCTCCAAAGGGCAGCTGTGGACCCAGCCCCCAGGCAAGCCCAAGGCTCTGGAATACATTCTCTGGCAGTGGGGGTGGGGCCCTTTGAAAACACTTTGCAGCTGCATGTTTATGCTTGCCTGTAATCCCAGGTACTCGGGGTGTTGAGGCAGGAGGATCACTAGTCTGAGGCCAGTCTGGGCAATTTTGCAAGACCATACCTCAAAATAAGAAATGAAAAAGGCTGGGGCTGTAGCTCAGTGGTAGAGCAGCTCTGGGCTCAATCCTTAGCACTATCAAAAAGAAAAAGAGACAATGGTTTGCTCCAAATAAATAGTATGCAAATGCCCCCTGCCCTCCTGGAAGGACCTGGAACATAATGAACACACACAGAATGCAGGTGCCTTGATCAGCCTCCAGCTCCCCAACTGTATTCTTGGGGCACCCTAGCCCAGGAGGAAGACCCACTGTCTCAGGCTGGGGAATAGACACAGATGGTGGCTCTGGGTAACACTCTCCAGGAGCAGGCATGCGGTCACAGGCTGCTAGGATGATGAAGGGAAGACACCTGCACTTCTGTCCTGGCTGCCGGGTCCTACGCCACAGTCTCAGTCCTGTGCTGTCTTCTGCTGCAGTGCATCTTTCATGGAGACAGCGGTCAGGCTGCCCAAGGGAATCGCAGGGTGTTTCACTTGTTTGCTTTTGTTTCTTTGCTTTGTTTTTGTTATGGTGGTTTTTTGAGACAGAGTCTCACTATATAGTGCTGACTGGCCTTGAACTCACTGTTAGCCCAGGTTGGCCTCAAACTTGCAGCAAACCTCCTGTCTCAGCCTGCTGAATATGGGGATCACTTTGCCCAGCCGAGTGTTTAATTTGAGCATTTCAGTGATGCTACGGAGCATCAGTTCTCTACCCTGAGTCTGTCTCTGGGGTATGGGTACCTGGGGAAACTCATAGAATCAGACAAAGGCCAACACCTGCAGACCTGCTGACTTCGGCCCTGGCCAGTGACTGTGACTCCTTAGAACCAAGGAGCCGGCACAATTGAACACAGGAGAGCTGGGGTCTGTGTGGGGGCAGACTCCTGAGGGCCTCTGGCCCTTCTCTCTGAGCCTAGCATGGTCCTCTCCTCCTTGCTCCATGGGTCTGGTCTTCCCTCACAGGCAGCACCCCTAGGCCTGGCCCATCAGAGCAGAGCTGGAGGAAAGAGCCACTCCTATTGCCATGGGTGGATGCACAGGCATAGGGGGCTGCAGCTGGGAGCTGAAGGGCAGAGATTGCTCAATTGCTCAGGTGCCTGAGGGGCAGGACAGGCCAACACAGCTCCATTTCCTCCTGCCTGCACTATTGACTGCCCACATCAAAGAAGCCAGGGACTCTTCTTCCAGAAAGGCAGGGGACATGGTGGGGACCATGCTAGGAACCAGGAAACTACAGAGAGCAGGAAAAGGGAAAATCCACCTTTTACTCTTCTACAAAAAAATGTGGCATCAACAAGAACGGATGAGGACTACAAAGAAATGCAAAGTGGTACCAGGCCAGGCAGGGTGGTGCATGTACTGGGAGGCTGAGGCTGGAAGGATTGTTGCAAGTTTGAGATCAGCCTGGGGTCCTA
>NW_004524688.1:5971484-5985976 GCF_000260255.1 Octodon degus
GTTGCTGCTTGAGCTGAAGGGGTAAAGAAGAGGTATTAGGAGAGTGTACAAGGAGAGATAAGCTGACCTGCGTGGCTCTCCAGGTGGTATTTGTCTGTAGGATTTAAGTCAACAGACAGAGTGTGTAGTCCCATAGTTAGCGTTTATCTGCTGACAGCCTAACTGCCAGCCCACTGCTCCTGGGGTTCTGGGGTTCAGGCGGGGCTCTTTCAGAAAGGTTGGTAGTGGTCCAGGTCTGCAGGGCAGGGGTGAGCACCGGAGCTGAGGTAGGTATGATGTGGACTGCAGAAAGGAGAGGGCAGAGGGAGAGAACCCTGGCTCCCAACAGAACAAAGACTCTACTGCCTCAGGCTGGGATCCTGAGGACCTCACCTTGCCAGGTTCTGGCTAGGTGCCCATGCATGAGACCCTCTGCCTGGGTCTCTGTATCCTTGTCAGAAGATGGGAGCACCAGGCTCAACTTGGACATGACTTTCTAGCACCCAGCCTGTTTCCAGCAAACACCAGACAAGATGTCGTAACAAAAAGATGAGGCAGAGCATGGACTCTTCCAAGCAACAGGACGTCAAAAAACATCTAGACGCTGGGTGCCCCATGGACTCTGACCATTGAGGCACTGAAGAACTTTGACCAAGAATGTTTGCCTGGGCCAGCGAGATAGCTTAGTGGACTAAGTGTCTGCTTAGGCAAACTCATGGACTGGAATTCAGTCCCCAGTACCACATGTCGCGTGTGACACACGGCTGTAATCCCAGCACTGGGAAAGCTGAAAACAGGAGGATAACTACAAGTCCGAGCTCTGTAGTGAGACCCTGTACCAAATACATTAAAAAAAAAAAAAAAAAAAGTTTGCCTGGACCTCATCACCAGAGGTCTCTTGCCTGATTTTCCCACCTGACTCCCTTTGGCCAAGCCCTATGAAGAGGCGCTTTTCCCTTGACCCCACAAACAGAGCTTTTGCCTTCTCTGCCTGGACCTAGGGATGTAAATTCCAAGCCATGTTGTTTTTAACACAGCCTGGTAGTTTTTGCTGGTCTCTGACTCATGCTGTTCCTTACAGGAAGACTCAGCCCCTGCTCCACACATGCACACCATGAACTGTAGAGAAGATTGAGGAAAATGATACAAGGGACCTGTGTCCCCACAGATGTGAGGCTGTTGTGAAAGATTGATACAGGATCAGGTGACAGATTCTTTGCGCCCTAGGCAGGGAGTGCTGGGGTGTAGCTGCTTTAGCCCACTGGCTTGCCTGGGGGCAATGGAGCTGGGGGCTCTGCATACCACCCATCTAGGGGTGGGGGCACATGCCTATAATCCCAGCACTCAGGAGAGAGACTGAGGTAGGAGGCTCACCACATACTCAAGGCCAGCCTGGGCTACACAGTGAGACCTTATCTCCAAAACAAAGACAATAACCCAGTGGAGAGTGCAAGAAACCTTTACCTTGGCCCCTTAGCCATCTTGACACCTTCTCCATCCCTCCCCAGCTCCAGGCAAAGCTGCTTTCCATCTGCCTGTGATCCATTCTGGACACTGAAAGCGAGTAGATCATATAGTATGGGCCCTTTATGACTGGCTTCTTGTGCATTCATTCATCAGTTGATGGGTATTTGGGCTATTTCCACCTTGTGCTATTGTGCACAGCACTTGGAGGTATACAAGGATTCTTAACTTCACTGCCAGCTGGGTATAGGAAGGTGCTTGCTAAAACGGTAGCTCTGCAGATCCATGTTTCCAGACAGTCTGATTGTGTGAATCTGGATGGTGCCTGGGTGTGTCAGCTACTCTTCTCTCGTTGCTGGGACAAATACCTGGCACTCAAAATGAAGGAAGGAAAGTTTTATTTAGCTCACAGTTACTGGAGGTTTCAGTCCATTCTGCTGGCCTGAAAGCAGACTGGCACGTGGCCGAGGTTAGCAGTTCATGGCAGCAGAAGGCAGCCAAACAGCAAGATTAAAAGGGAGGAGTAACAGTGACAATGGTATCAGAGAGACAGTCTCTCTCCCTTAAAATGCATTCAGGCCATCCGCCCCAGGCTGGGTGTAGTACTCACACCCATAATCCCCGCAGCACTCACACCCCTAATCCCAGTGGATCAGGAGTTAATCACAAACTCTAGAAGTCTGCCCCATGATTGCATGAGGATTTGGGGGGACAAATACACACAAACCATAACACTGGGAATTGGCATTTCAGAAGCACCACTCCCTGGGGACTCTGATGAAGCCAGCTGCCATACCCTAAGAGGCAAGCCCTGGAGCCCTGGTGGTGGTGAGACTATGGGTGCATGCTGCAGTGGGCTGTTTGCATCAGTGAAAGTTTTCAAAGGTCCATCATCACTATCCTAGACTGTCTTTTAGGTCCTGCCTCTTGTCATCTTGAGCCTCAGGCTCCTCAGAGTCCTATAGCCAGTGGTTACCTGACTGGGACATTAGCCAGGTATGGCTCTGTCCTGAGCAGCTGACTGGTCTTGGCCATATGAGCTCAGTAGACTCTATTCTGGGCTCCTCTACCAGCCCAAAGGCTGATGGGGCCCAGGATACCTTGACACTGTGCCTGGCCTCCTTGAGTGTGACTACCGCTCTTCCACATGACAGGGGACCCACTTTGGAGGGCAGATTAGTTTGCAAGGCAACTATAACAAAGCACCATAGGCCAGGTGACTTCAACATAGAAGTTTATAATCTCATTGATCTGGTGGCAGCAGGGAAGGTCTGGTCCAGGCCACTCCTCTTGACTTCCAGATGGCTGCCTTCTTCTTATCTTTCCATATCACCTTCCCTCTGAGCCTCTCTGTGTCCAGCTTTCCTGTCTGTATGGCTCTAGTCATATTGGATTAAAGGCTGACCCTACTCTAGTATGACCCCATCCTCATGAATTACACCTGTACCTACTGTATTTCCAAATAAGGTCACCCAGTCAGGTGACATCGGAGTGAGGACTGCAACATGCAGACTTAGGTTGCAGGTGAGATACAGTTTTGCCCCTACCAGGTGGGCATTCTCCTACCCAGGCAGCCCTTGCCCCCTCACTTGTTCAGTTGGAGAGGCAGGGGAAGGTGGGTGGGTGGTGAGGAGCCTGGGTTCCAGCACCAGACATCTTTGACTCTGCCTCCGCAGAAACACATATCAGTTCCTGGGCCAGTCTCCACAGTTCCTGCAGCAACTCTAGACAGGAAGTGAGACTCAGCTCTCTCCAATGCTGTACATCTGAGCTAAGAGCCACTGCCTAGGCTCACCTGTCACCTCTGTGCTTTGCTTACTACCTTCTCTAGAATATTCTCCGCTCTCGCCTCTCGTAGTCACCTCCTATTCATCCTTTAAGACCTACTGCTGGTGTCACCCCCTCCAGGAAGCTTCCCCATCTCATTTGGTGTGGCTGGACTAGGTATCCCCTTCTATGTACCTGTACTCCCCTGGTTATGAGTGAAGAGTGTCTGAAGGCAGGCCGCCTGGCCTTGCTTTTCTCTCTCTCAGGGATGGCAGCTGGAAGGTGCTCAATGTGTAGACTGCTTTCCTTAGTGGCCCAGAACAGCCCCCCAGCTCAGCTCTGCTTCACCAAGTCAGGGGCACAAGGGCGCCATTGTGTGTCGGAGTGGATAGGTGTGGAGTGATGATCTGGAGGGTGGAGTGCGAGCTGGGGGTCAGGCAGATGGGACCCAGACAAAGCCCTTTTCCAGTGGGGATGACGGTAGCTGCACCAACACTGCATAGACGCAGGAGCTTTCATGGGTCAACAAGGGAGATTTCCAGGGTGCTGTGAACTTGGCAGTCCTGGAGGTCATGTGATGTCACCATTGAGGGGTGGGCATCAGTACATACATTCTGCTTACCCTCCCCAGCACTGGTAGCCCTTCGAGCCCTGCTGTGTCCACATGAGCCCTGGTACCTGGGTGACAGCTAGTGCATCCCGGGGGACTCAGAGCCAGTTTTTATCTTCAATTGGATCTAAAACTTATTTATTTTATTTATTTTTTTTTGGTCTTTTTAGACAGGATTATCATGGATGAATCAAGCCTGCAACCTCCCAAACAAGTGGACTGCAAAGGCTTAAATAAAAGAGACAAGTGGTATGATTTTAGTGCTCCAGGAGGATCAAAACCCACTAACAGAATTTGAGATTCCCTGGCGGTTGAGACAAAGCACTTCTCTGGGCAGCTCGTATTTATTTGGCTTTCAAACAAAGGAGGGGGATACTGAGGCAAGCCTGGGAACTGAACAGAACCTTAGAAGTCAGTTCAAAGACTTTCCCAAGTAGCAAATTATGCCAATCAGGGGAATTATCTTATCTCTATGCTGACATTTATTACAGGAGTTAGAGCTTGCATTTATAGTCTCTATTTAGTTAATTGGGCTTGGAGCCAGGTGTCCTCAGGTGTGGCCTTATACTGTCCTTTGAGGCAGCCTGGAATCATAGGCCCCTACAGGCCTCAGACAGAACCAGTGACTCAGAGAGAGGTTTACTTGCTGTGAATCCACTGCCCATCTCCAGACAGGGGGCCTAGGCCTGGGACAGACTCACTCGTAAAGGTAGAAAGTCAATTGATTAATTTTAAATTTTGGGCTGGGGGCCAGTCAAATAGCTCAGCCGATTAAAGCGTGTACAAGCAGGCTCAGGGGCTGAGAGTTAGATCCCCAACCTACCATGCTGGCCCCACCCTCGGGGTGCGCTGAGACAGCAATTGAGACTGGGCGTGGTGGCGCGTGCCTGTAATCCTAGCTCTTGGGGGGCTGTAAACAGGCGGATCACTATGAGTCCGATCTAGTAGTGAGACCCTGAATACCCTGTAGACCCTTCCCTAAAAATGAAAAATAAATCTTGGGCTGGGGAGATAGCTCAGCAGTCTAAGTGCCTGCCTGGCAAGTGCAAGGACCCAAGTTCGATCTCTGGTACTGTATGCTGTGCCAGCCAGGAGCCCCTGATGTGTGGTGCTGGCCCTGACACTGGACGTGGTGGCACATGCCTGTAATCCTAGCACTGGGGAGGCTGAGACAGGAGGATCACAATGAGTCTGAACTGTACAGCAAGGTCCTGTAATAAATAAAGTAAAAATTTTAAGAAGATGTTAAATCGTTCTCCGAGCTACTTTGTAATGGCCTCCACCACAGGGTTTCACTTATGCTGTTCAGGCTGGCCTTGAACTCCCTTTGGAGCTCAGGCTGGCCTTGAACCCACAGCAATCTTCCTGCATCAGCCTCCCAAGTGCTGCAATTATAGATGTGCATCAACCAGGAGGTGACCAGTGACTGGGGACAGGTAAGTCCTTGCTTTCTTGTGCTTAGTTCACTGTGGCCACCAGCCTTTGAGTAGCTTCTTTCTGTGCACAAAGCCTCCTACCCAGCCTGTCAGCAGACCTCCCCTCTAACTGGCTCATCTGAAATCCCATCTGGCTGGTTAAGACTTCTACCTCCTGGGGAGTCAACTTGCCAGGAGAATCACAGAAGGGGCTCACCAGCTCCTGGAGCAGTCAGGGCCAGCAATGTGCAGAGGTGCCTGCTCCAGGAGTCCATGGAAGGAAGTGGGGGGATGATATCAAGACAGACACAGAATAGACAGGGAGCATGCTGGGAGTCATTTCTTCCTGGGACTGGGCCTTCTCAATCCTTGAGCTTGACAGGTAGAGCTGGAAGGATCCAGGGAGGACACCCTAGGCTCATGCAGTCAAGCTGCAGGCCCAGGTTGGCCTCCTGCACCTCACTGTCAGCCTCACTGTGTTTTTTGTCTGTCCCCTCTGAGTGGCTCCTCCCCATGCTTTACCTGTTCACAAGTCCTCCCTCTCCTGAAGACCCAGGGAGAGCACAGTGACTATCTCTGCCCCCTTTGGCAACAGGCTCAGTGCTTGGGCCTGTTAGGATTCAGTTTACCTCCTACATAGCATCTTATTGTTTACCTCCTATACAGCATCTTATTGTTCAGGGCTTGTAGACATTCAGGGTCTCCCACCCTTAAGAGCCAAGTCTGGCCCCAGCTGGGCAGGAGCCAAGGCTATGGCCAAACTTCATCCAGGGCCCTTGCTCCAGAACCCAAAAGTTGTCATCCTCTGCCCCTCACCACCACTCAGTCCATCTGGGTACCCAGCTTGGGAGCAGAGCCAGGGTTGCTAGCAGCACCTGTCCAGCAAGGCCACACCCTGGACCCTGACCTGCTCACCATTGCCCTGCTCTGCCCCACACCATGCCAGTCACTGACTCAGAGTTGGGCCTCTATGCTTGGCCCTCAATGACCTCTTCCACAATGTGGAGGAGCCCAGCAGTACCATGGAATATGAACTGTCCGTATCTTACCTGGAGGTGACATTCCCCCCAGGCCTGAGTAATGGGTGCACAGGAGGGGCCCACTTCTCAGGCTTGTTACTGGGTGATTTTTCTGGATGCTGGTCGTGACTGCTCTCCCACAAACATGTTGTTGGTGCCACCTTCCACAAAAGGAGGCTCAAAGAGGTGATGAACACAGAACACACAGAAAGAGAGAGCAGGGACTAACTCAGGACTCGGTGGCTTTCAAGCCAAGCATGGCCTGTTGTCCTATACTCTGAGTGGCCTTGTCAGTGAGCACACAGTTCCACAACCCTCTCAGCCGACTCTCCTCCATGCTCCTGGGCCTGTTCCTGAAGCACACCTGTCCACACTGAGTGTGGAAGAGGCAAGAGACCTGGCCAGCAGGCTGGTTTCCATCTGGCTCCTCTGGGAGCTGATAATCTCCCAGGTGACTTCCCAGGAGAAGCAGGAAGTGGGGCTGCCAGTAGTTGTTGACTGAGCCAGCAAGACTCACCTTGCCTTGGAGGGAGTAGCCTATGGCTGCCCAGCAACAAAGAGGTTTCTCGACCTGTTTCAGCCTTTAGTCAGGTCCACACATCCATCTAGTACCAGGGCTTTTGGCAAAGGAAGCCCCATCTGGCTCTAGAGCCTCCTATAATGGCAGCACTGGAACCTGGGGTTTTCCTGTAGATGCCAAAGACTTCCACCAAAAACAGGGGCTTCTGCCAGCCAGAGCTTTTCTCAAAGAGCCTGGGGCCCAGAAACCATGAGCACCTGGACCCTCTTGTTCAGGGTGGGAGTGGGGAGACTTTTCCTTGCCTGGATCTCCTGACCTTGGTGTCCCTTCTTCACTCCCTCCCTGACTGGTCCCATCAGATCTACAATGAGATCATCTGAGACCCGCCGTACACCACCTTGGGTACCTGGGGTTGAGGGAGGACTCCAGAGAAGCGTCCAGGTTGCTGCAGTCTCTGAGGTCTCCACTGTCAATGCCAATGAGGCAGTCTTGTGTGACCAGTCAGGGACTACGCAGGGACACTCACTAAGAGGGGACAGAAGTAGGGGACTGAGGCCAGGAAGTCCCTGGTGCCCAGTGAAGGCTGGGACATACAGAGAACCCTGGGTGATGGCAATTTGGGAACTCACACCTGTGTCATGCCCCAACCTCATGGACCCAGGGAGAGTGATCAGCCTGCACAGCCTCCCCATACCCACAGGGGCCACCTGCCAGGCAGCTGAAGTGCCTGCCCGGACCACTCAGCACACAGAGGCCAGGCCACCCAGCTTCCCTTTCCCAACCTCTCAGATGCATGCAGGAGACCCCTCCCCTGGCCTGGGCGCTTTCTCTCTACAGGATATTACCATTGGTCCCCCAGACCTTTGTCCTTCCCTCCCTCTCTTCCTGCCTCCATTCCTTCTTTTCCCCCTCCCTCTCTCCCTCCTTTCCTTTCTCCCCTCTTCCCTCCTAGGTTATGCAGCTGCTGATGAAGGGAACCAGCAGAGGACCCAGGAGCCCATGGCTGCCAACCAGATGTCCTTGCGTTTCCATGCTATGCTGCAGCTGGCCATGCACCAGGGCAGCCAGAGTATCATGCAGGAAGTTCAGCAGGGCCTCATGTTCGCCATTGACCTGAGCAGCTCTGAGCTCTGACAGTGTCTCCCAGGGAAGGCTGGCTCTCCAGGGATGGGGAATGGCTACTGTGTGGGGATAATGTCCCGAGGTTGGGGAGAACACTTAAGAGAGGGAGGAGGGTGAGTGACGGCCAAAGGGTGTCCCAGACGACCAGGAGTACAAGGGTGGGCTGAGGCATCCTGGGAAAAGCCAAGGAGCTGCCTCAGAGAAGGGTGGGATGTGGGCCAGTGGGGCAGTGACTGGACCAGATGACAGTTTTGGGAGGGTGAGAAAAGCCTCTGACTGGGGACATGAGGAGAGCTTGGGAGAGAGCACAGTGGGGCACATCAAGCAGAAGAACATGGCCCTGAATGTGTCCTTGTTCCCCACTATGACACTCCATCCATCCTGCTTGCTTGAGTCGGTGCCCTTGGGTAGCCAGGCCAACACAGAGCCTGCTCTTTCCTGTGGGCCAGCTTGGGGTTCACAGTCACTGGACGGAGGAAGCTGGGTGATATTGCTGTATTAGCACTGGAGAAATGCAGTCTGGAGAACCTCATGGGGCAATGGGCAAGGTTTTCTGCTTGAACCTGTGGAACTGGGTTAGAGCAGGGTAAGGTTTGACAAACTCATCCCTGCCATGAGTGAAGCCTAGAGGCCTTCTTGAAGGGAAGGGGAGCCTGGGAGGAGAGGCTGGGTGGCACAAGAGGGCTTCTCCAGGAGGGCTGAGATGGCTTCTGGCTGGTGCTGATCTGATACCCCCTGCAGGCCAGGAGGAGAGGCCCTGACCTCTGTACCACACCCCCTCCCTTCCCTCACACCTATAGGTGTGAACACAGGTGGATCACTATGAGGCTGCTACTTGAAAGTCTGTGGCATTCTCTGAAACTGTGTCTGGTGGTGGAGGCCTGGGAAGCCTCCCAGTGGGCCATGGCTTCTGGCAGCACTTGTCCCAGGGGGACTAAGAAGCAGCCACACAGCCCTGCTCAGAAGCCTGAAGGCCATAACTGTTAGAGAGCCTGCTGTTATATTTTCGAAAGGCCTCCAGACCCCTGACAGGAGGGTGGAAGGAGGCTTGGCTGTTGTGTCAATGATACATTTGGGGAGCCCTGAGGGAGAAAGTGGGATTTATCCCCAAGACCCCCTGGGCATTTGGAAGCTGGCTGAGGTGAAGCCTCATCCCCTGCCCCACAAGGTCACAGCTAAGTCTTCTGCTGCCCCCAGACACAGAACCATGGGCAGTGCATGAAGGAGGGGCCCACAACAACCACTCCCTGCTGGCCTTGGGCAACTGCACCAATGCACTGAATGACAAGGGCAGTAACAGATGTTGTCAACTACTGGGAGAGCAAGCTCACCTGGCTCCTCAGGGTACCACTCAGCCAGGCACAGGCACTGGGCTCTAAAAGTCAGGCTATCAGGTCTACAAAACAATGCAAGAGGGCCAGCCAACTAGCTCAGCAGATTAAAGCACCTGCTCCTGGGGTGTGCTAAAACGGCGATTGAGAGTGGGTGTGGTGGTGTGCGCCTGTAATCCCAGCTCTTGGGAGGCTGAACACAGGTGGATCACTACGAGTCTGATCTACGTAGTGAGACCCTGTAGACTCCGTATTAAAATACAAAAACAAAAACAAAGAAATCAATGCAAGGTACCCAACTAAAGCTGAATTTCAGTTAAGCCACCAAATTTGTTTTAGTGTAAGTATGCCCCATGAAAGAAAGCCATTCCTTGTTTACCTGAAATTTTCATGTACCCTGGTATCCCAAAATTTTTTCTGGTAACCTTAAGGTAGAAGTGGGCAACAGAGGCAGGGAACAACACCTAACCCGCTCCCGAGGCTGTGAGTTCAGTGGACACCCCTATGGGGTGTACAAGGGAACCCTTGCCTTACCTGAGAGGCATCATTGAGTGCCTCTTCCTGGGTTCTGGGCTCTGGGTTCAGTGCTTCATAGTAGTCCTTTAATTTTTTTTGTCAGGAGGAAGATTGATTTATTTAAAAACAATTTTTATTAGTACATGTTTTCAGTACACAATGATTGCATTCATTGTGGGGAATTGGTACATGGACATAACTCATCTCAATTCTTTTAGTCCCCCTTCCCCTTGAGACCCCCCTTTTAAATAATTTTTTTTGCCAGCATCAGATTTATTTATTTATTTTATTATAAGTCTTTATTAAGTTCATTATCATAAACACAGACTAATAGACCAAAAAATAAAATAAAATGCACAAAGCAATTGTAGCAAGTCAAGGTATACTTTTAGATACACTGGCCACGTTGGATTGCAATAACTTCTTCCTGCTTTTTGTTCTGTTGTCTGTCTTTTATTTTGCACTTCATGTATTTAGTTTTTTGAGATAGGATCTCAAGGTGATCTTCCTGCCTCAGCCTCCTGAGTACTGGGATGGCAGGCCTACACCACCACGCCCAGCCTGCATTTTGTTTATATGTGGAGTTTTTCATATAAGAGAAATCATGGAATATTTATGCTTATGTGTCTGATTTACTTCACTTACCATTATGGTCTCCAGGTGTGTCCATTTTTCTACAAATGACTCAAGTTTATTCTTTATGGCAGAGTAGTGCTCCACTGTGTATAACTATCACATTGTCTTTATCCATTCACCTGTTGACAGACATATAGGCTGCTTCCAAGATTTAGGTGTTATCAATTGTGCTGCTGTAAGCCAGGCATGTTGGCACATCCCTGTAATACCAGAATTCTGGGAGGCGGAAGCAAGAGGATCGCTGAAAGTCTGAGGCCAGCCTGGGCTACAAAATGAATTCAAGGCCAGCCTGAACTGTATAGTAAAACTCTATCAAAAAGAAAAAAAGGGCTGGTATAAATATAGATACACATGTATTATTGTAACATGATTTTTAAATTTATTTATTTATTTATTTATTTATTTATTTTTGTCCTATCAGAGGTGAATATTCTATTGGCATCTAAATACTATAGGTGTTTGAATTCAACTAAACATCTAACACTGTCTAGCAGTCTATAGTATTAGTGGGTTATCCTCAGAAGTTATTGACTTGAGCCTTTTACAGCTCATCCTATTAATATGGATTTACTTTGTATACCTCATTTTTATACTTTTCTGCTGGATGGTTAAGACCAAGATATAGCAAGACCTATGTACCCAGAATTGTAACTTTTGTATCTGATAAGGTCAGCCAAGTACTCTCAGGATTTATCCTGCAGCCCTGTACCGCCTTTTGTACATCCTTTTTTTTTTTTTTTAATTTTGTGTGTGTGTGTGTGTGTGTGTGTGTGTGTGTGTGTGTGTGTGTGTGTGTGTGTGTGTGGCCAGCTCAGCCCACCAGGGGGCGCGGCTGGCTGGCATGTGGTGCTGGAGGATTGAACCGCGGTCCCTGTGCTTTGCCAAGCTTGTTCCAAGTAGGTGCTTTAGACCACTGAGCCATCTCACCAGCCCCTTGTACATCCTTTTGTCAGTGTCTGACATGAGGATGTGTCACGGCCATTGCTTGACCAATTTGCTCTCTGTGAAAGCTTGAGAAAATGTTTTTTCTCTCCATGTGACTCTCCCCAGGCTCACTTTAGATCCTTGAACACATTTCTCTGTGGCTTCATAAAGTTTTTTAAACTCAGGAAGATATCTAGAAAGGGAATAGTTGGATGAAATAGAATTTTGATTTTTAGTTTCTTGAGGAAGCTCCCTGCTGATTTCCATAGTGGTTATACAGGTTTACACTCCATTAGTAATGAAGGAGGCTCCTTTTTTGCCAGAGTCTCTCCAGCACTTTTCATTGTTTGATTGCTTGAAGATACCATTCTTTCCAGAATATGGAGGGATTTTAGTGTTATTTTAATTTGCCTTTCTTGAATGGCCAGTGATGTTGAATTTTTTTTTCATATATTTACTGTCCATTTTCATTTCTTCATCTCAGAAGTACCAATTCATTTCAGATTCCTCTTTTTTAGTTGTGCATTTAAATCTGGGGGGTCTTTGGTGTACACTTGTAATCTCAGCACTCAGGAGGCTGGAACAGGAAGACCGGTGATCTACAGGTCAGCCTGAACTACATAGTGAGACCGTCTTTCAACAAATATATATATATAAAATTGAGGGCCTAATTTTTTTATGTGTTCTTTGTATAGTGCAGATATTTGGTCTGTTGTCTGAAGAGCAGCTGGAGAAAATTTTTCCCATTCTGTAGGCTGTTGTTTCTGTAGATGGTTGTTCTGTTCTGGTTTCCTTCACTTTTTAGGTTTTTGTGATTCCATTTGTTGCTTCTTGGCATTATTATCATTATTTTAAAATTTATATTTGGTACAGGGTCTCACAGCACACAGACTCATAGTGATCCTCCTCTTTTCAGCCTCCCCAGTGCTGGGATTACAGGCGTGTGCCACCATGCCCAGACTCAGTTGCTGGCTCAGCGTGCCTGGGGGTGGGGCCAGTGGGGCCTGGGGTGCCAGAGATCAAGCCCCAGTCCCTGTGCTTGCCTAAGCAGGCACTTAGTCCATTGAGCTATCTTGCCAACCCATCATCATCATCACCATCATCATCATCATCATCATTATTATTTTTGGTACTACTTACCAGGCAGGAGCTTATGCGGCTGAGCTATCTCCCCAGCCCTGCTATTATTTTTTGTACAAGTGAGATTCTGTTCAGAAAGTATTTGCTTATGTTTATGTCTTCAAGAGTTTTACCTATTTTGTCTTCCAGCAGATTGTTTCTGTTTTAATAGGTACATCTTTGATCCATTCTGATTTTAGTTTAGTGCATGATGATACATATAAGTCTAGGTTGAACCTTTGACACATAGGAAGCCAGTTTTCCCAGCATCTTTTATTACAAGGGCTATCTTTCCTCAGAGAAAGTATTTGGCCTCTTTGTCAAAGATAAGATAGCTGAATGGGCCTGGACTTATTCTTTCTTTCTTTTTTTTTTTTTTTTGGCGGAACCGGGGATTGAACTCAGAACCTTGCGTTTGCCAGTCAAGCGTTTATCCTACTGAGCCATCTCCCCAGGCCTGGACTTATTTCTTTTGGGGATCAGAAATAAGATTTATTGATGAACTTGTGGTTTTTTTTGGTGGAACCAGTGACTGAACTCAGACGCCTGCGCTTGCCAAGGAAGCACTTATTCTACTGAGCCATCTCCCCTGCCCCAGAGATGTTTTATTTTATGTATTTGGTTATTTTTTTATTTAGTACAGGGCCTACAGGGTCTGCAGGGTTTCGCTACACAGATGGACTTGTGATTCTTCCTTTTTTTTTTTTCAGAATTGAGAATTGAACTCAGGCCCCTGCACTTGCCAGGGAAATGCTTATTTTACTGAGCCATCTTCCCTGCCCCCTGATGAACTTGGTAAGGTGAGGTGGCCCAGTGAAAGCCTTCAGGAGTACAAGGCCCACAGCTTGTCCAGGAGACTATGATTTGGGGTGTATTTCACTGTGCAGCCATCAGAGAAGAGGTGCTTCTCAGCCACCATACCTTCAAATTCATCTGCATCGAACTTGGTGAAGCCCCACTTCTTGGAGATGTGGATTTTCTGGTGGCCAGGGAACTTGGTCCTGCAGAAGGCCTCGACCACATGTTTCTTGTTTGGCAGCTGGGAATGGATGGACGTGATGACCTGCCCAGTGTGCACCCTTGCCACTGTGTCCTGGGGCTTCCCAAAGGCACCCAACATGCCTGTCCTGAGCCTGGAAAGGGGCTGGCAGGAGGTCAGATACATGAACATCCACTAGAAGGAGTGTCTCCAAGGTCCCTTAGGGCAGCCCGTACAAGCAGCAGGCTGCATACACTACCAAAGGAGCTTGCTGTCTGCAGTCACAACACACTGGGCGCCCACCAGTAAAGGAACCTAGTCAACTTAATTGACTGCAGCCTGTAATTACTTCTGTATCCTCTGTTTCATTCCATTGCTCTGCAAGTCTGTTTTCCCCCTCCCCCAATATCATGCTATTTTTATCACTTTTGCTTTGTAGCATGCTTTGTAGCATAGCTTGAAGTCTGGGATTGCAATACCCCCTGCCTTGCCCTTGTTGCCCAGAACTGCTTTTGCTATTCTAGGTCTCTTCTGGCTCCATATGAATTTCAGAATTGCTTTCTCTAGTTCTGTGAGAAATGTTATTGGTATTTTGATTGTGCTTATTATTCTATTGAATCTGCAGAAAAGTTTTGGAAGAATGGCAATTTTGAATATATTGGTTCTGCCTATCCAGGGATAAGGGACAGCTTTCCATTTTCTGATGTCTTCTTTGTTCCCCTTTTTCAGAGAACTGCAACTTTCATTGTAGAGGTCTTTCATTTTCTTCATTAGGTTGGTTCCTAAGTATTTCATTTTTCTTCATGCTATTATGAATGATAGAATCTTCTGAGTTTCTTTCTCAGTGAGTTTATTATTGGTGTATAAGAATGCTACTGATTGAGTGTTGCCTTTGTATGCTACTGAATTTAGTTATTAATTCTAAGGGTCTTTTGGTGGGGTTTTCTATATAAAGAATCATGTCATTGCAAATAATGATCATTCAACTTTTCTCTTTTTAAATCCACATCATTTTAATTTCTTTCTCTTCCCTAATTTCTCTGGCAGTATTTGTTTTTGTTTTGTTGTTTTGGTTTTCTTTTTGTTTTTTT
>NW_004524688.1:5989086-5999612 GCF_000260255.1 Octodon degus
GCGGGCCGGGTCATCTCACTCACTCCCAGAAATGACTTTGGGAGTTCTGCTTCTCTTTCAATTTCATTAAAGTTTGAGGAGATATCCTCGAAAGTTCTTACAGAATGAGGCAGTGAATCCACTGGAATCTAAGTTTCTCTTAGTCATTTTAAAAAATTACTTCTTCAGTTTCATTGAGTGATAGTGGATTATTCAAGATTTTTATAAGTTATCAGTTCATCTTTGGTAATTCATTTGTATCTAGAATTCTATCCATTTCTTCTGAATTTTCCATGATTTTAGAATGCAGGGTCTCAAAATAGTTATCAATGATCTTTTTAATTTTATCAGAATCTGCTGTAATTTTCCCTTTTTCATGTCTAATAACATGGATTTGGTTCTTTTCTTTTTTGTGGAACCAGGGATTGAACTCAGGCCCTCGCCCTTGCCAGGCAGCACTTATTCTACTGAGCTATCTCCCTGGCCCCTTTTCTTTCCATATTTTGGCAAGATAGGGTAAGGATTTTTCTTTTTTGGTTTATTCCTTAAAAAAAACCAACTCTCTGATTCATTGATTCTTTGTATTGTTTGTTTAGTTTTCATTGCATTAATTTCTGCTCTGGTCTTTACAATATCTTTCCTTGTACTAGCTTTGGATTTGGGTTGTTCTTGTTTTTCTAGGACCTTGAGGTATAGATTAGGTTATTTATTTGAGCTCCTTCTGTTTTTCTGACATGGGCACTCATTACTATAAACTTCCCTTTTAGGACTGCTTTCATTGTGTCCCATTAGTTCTGGCATATTGTACTAGCATTATCATGTGATTGTAGAAACAGTCTAATTTCTTCCTTAATTTCAGCTGGGACCTATTACTTATTCAAGAGAATACTGTTTAATTTCCATGTGCTTGCATAATTTATATGGTTTCTTTTGCCATTGATTTCTAGTTTCATTGCAATATGATCTGATAATATGCATGGGTTAATTTCAATTATTTGCATTTACTCAAGCATGCCTTCTGAGCTAGTATATGGCCTGTTTTAGAAAAAGTCCCATGTACTGCTGAGAAGAATACTTATTCTGTTGCTGTTGGGTGGAACACTGTGTAGATATCTGTAGTAAGTCCACAACTTATGAAAGAGTTTTGTTCTGGAGAATGTTCATAAGTTGGATTCATTGATAAGTACAGCAAAGTGAATCTTATATACTAATACAGATATACAATGTAAAAAAATGAGCATACACACAAATACTATCAGTAAGCTATTTGTACTTCTACCTTTATCTTAAAGTGGTGGTACAGTTCAGTACAACAGCTGTAACTATTGCTTTGCTTTGTGCTTCCTATTGGTCACCTCTCCATCACCACAGCTCTTCCTCCTGCTTCTGAGCCTCTTGGGCTCTGATTGGGCATTGTACCACTGCACATTGCCATGCTGTCCAGTAAGTACACAGCAGCAGCACAGCTGTGACAGTGTTTGGTGGACATGTGAGCTGCTCCCAAGATTTATTCACACCTACGATGTTCATAATGGGAGCTTCATTCACATCTTTGGAAGTTGGCAACGTAAATGCTCATAAGTCAGGGACTTACTGTTATAAGTCCATTTGTTTGAAGGTTTGGTTCAACTCTGATATTTCTTTGTTGATCTTTTTTTTTTTTGCCAGATTGATCTGTTTATTCATCACAATGAGGTGCTGAGGTCTACATTACAATTATATTGGTGCTTATCCAATTTTTCTCATATCCCTTCCTGTTTGTTTAATGAAGTTGGGTGCATGTTTATAGAACTCTTTTGTGTGTGTATGTCTTGAGAGAGTGTCTTGCTGTGCAGTTCAGGCTGGGCTTGAGCTCATTTTGTAGCCCAGGCTGGTCTTGAACTCATAACAATCCTCCTGCCTCAGCCTCCTAAGGGCTGGGATTACAAGTGTGTACCACCACCCCTGGCTTCAGCTAGCTTTTTATTAGAATCTTCTGAAAGCTCCTCGATCATTTTGATTACTACTTCCATTATCTGTTTGGTCACAACTTTAATAAAACTGTTGTATTTTTCTTTGATCTGTTTGCTAACCCGTATCTTTTTGAGTAACTTGAGTGTGTGTTTTATGCTGTTCTCTTTGATGCCCCTTGGACTAGTTCTGAGAGAGGTGGGAGTTTGGGGAGGCATTTTGTTGCCTTGTTTTTTCATGTTTCTATTGGGTTTATTGGTTTGTATGTTTTCCTTTGTGTTACGGTTTGTGGATGATTATAGTTTAGAGACTTTGTTGCTAGTACTATACAGAGATCTTTTTAGTCACTTTTCAGTGATGTACTTTAGCTAACTGTAGTCCTTTGCCTTGGCCCCAAGATCCACTCACCTTTGAAAGGGAAGGATGCAGTATCATTGGCCCAATACTGAGTTCCCTGTGATGGCGATTTGGTATTGTTAATGTCATAAAGACAATCTGAGTGTTGGCTTACAGAGAAAAACCCATTGCTATCAAAAGTAATGCCAGGGCCAGGGAGATGGCTCAGTGGAATAAGCACTTTCCTACCAAGTGCAAGGGTCTGAGTTCAATCCCTGGTTCTGCCAGAAAAAAAAAAGAAGAAAAAAAAAAGTAATGCCACCCTGATAATATCAAGCAAATCAGCAACAGTAGTGTTGTCCTAGATAAGTGGGCATACCATAAGAACCAAACTTTCTCACTCTTAACCCTACTAAAGAAATCCACAATTACAATGGACAGCCCAGGCATTGATTTTGAGCTAATACGGACTAATGTGACAGCTACATCTCTGCTAATGGTACAAAATAATTTAATGGTAACTTTTTAGAATTAACTATCTAAAGATGAATAAAGCTTTATAGTTATATTATTAAAGATATAAGGGGTTGAAATCTTGGGAAATGCAAGAGGAAAAATTTGAAACAAATTATGTGACATGAGGAGGAGAAAGAAGTGGTACAAAGAATCCTACTGGGCAGAAGAAGGATGTTTATAGAATTAGGTAAAGGCAAAAAAAAAATTGACAAGAAATAGAAGATAAAAGAAAAAGAGGGAGGAAAGAAGAAATTATATGGGAGATAAAAATAACAGAAAAAAATTAAAGGGAGAAAAAGTAAAAGAGAGAGAGGGAAATACTAAAGAAAAAAAGATAGAAGCAAGGAAAAAGGGAAATTCCCCAAACCTCAATAAACTGAGGAAGAAAGAAAGAAAAGAAAAGAAAAACAAACAAAAATGCACATACTCATAAAACAATTCCCTGTTATTTTCTTCTGGGATGTACACTGTTGGGGTAGTGTCCAATTTAAGATAATTCCTTGTTCACACCAGTGAATAAAGAAGAGAGTCAGACCCCCCAGATCTATGCTGGATGTAGGCACAAACATGCAGCAGGGTTAGGGTGATGGGGCCAATACCATGATGTTCATAGCCAAAGCAACTCAGCCTGAGCCCGGCATCTAGCCACAGGGGTGACACCTGTGTCCTTTACCTCAAACCCCCTTTCTGTCCAGCCTGCTCCCCAACCAGTCACTGTGGGACTGTAACTCTTAGAGCCTTGCAGTGAAGCAATCTGTTGAGAAAACAATCAACTCTTTCCTGGTAAGGTGCCCAACAAGCACCCTCTCCAGGGATATGGCCCACACTTGGACTGGAGTCACTCACCAGATATTGCTGGTCAAAGAATTCCTCTGGGAGCAGAATCCCATGCAGCTCACAGCACCCACTGGCCCATCCCATCACCACTTTTGCCCCTGAAGCTCTCTGGGGTCCCTGGCTTTCACTTTGTCTTATAGATTTGGTCTCCTTTTCCTGTGAGTGATGTTGTAGAAGATGGGGAGGAGGAAGTGCAGACTGTCTATCCCTTTCCTTCTCTCTATTGTACTCCGTTTCTTCAATTTCTCTGTGGGTTTCCACTTTCCTGTCAGATCTTTTCTGATTTCCAGGGATCTACTTCTCTTTTTTCTTTCCCAAGTTATTCTTTTCCAGTGCCTGGATTCCAGGTCTCAGAGAGGCTGTCATTGTCACTTCCATGCTGCCATTTCCTCCTCGTCCTTTAGTCTTGTCAGTGAGCCTGCGAGTTAGGGCAGATAAGGACTTTGCACAAGGGGGTAAGGAATTTTTCTGGGGCCCATGGTAGTAATGTTGTAAACAGGGTCTCAACTGAGATCTCAGTCAAATGACACAGCAGCAGCTCACATGATTCAAGTCAGCCTGAATCCTTTCCATGGTCCCCAAGTCATTGTGGCTGCATCCACAAGCCAGAGAGGCTCAGTCAGGGGCAAAATGATGGCCATATTCTGAAGTGAGGCTGCTGAGGGTCAGAGGTGAAGTAGCTTCTAGGGCTCCAATCTTTGCAAAACAATAAGTTCTGTCTTTTCTACCAACAGGAATGACTCCCTCTTGGAATCTGGCCCATCCCTAGACACCCCTTCCTAAATACACTAAGTTATAGAAAATTCCCACTCACTTCCAAGTCTTGTAACGTGGCTACAAAGCACAGATAGCTTGGCACAGGCTGAGGATTTTCTGTTCTCCACTTCCAGACGGCCGGCCCTTCCCCTCAGCAACCCTCAGAGTTCCTCTTGGGCACTGAGTTAGCCAATCAAAAACCAGCCAATGGGAAACAAGTCAGCTGCTCTTCTTGTATTAGGGGTGAAGGGGGAGGAAACCAACCCTCTTTTATCCTGTGTGCCTGCTACCTCACGGCAGGGATGTGCTTGCACTCTTTTGCAAAATAAAAGCCTTACGATTTCTTCATGTCTGAGTGCTTTGCTTTGCTTTGCTTTGCTTTGCTTTGCTTTCTTTCTTCTTTCTTTCTTTCTTCTTTCTTTCTTTCTTTCTTTCTTTCTTTCTTTCTTTCTTTCTTTCTTTCTGTTTTTTTAAAGGACAGTCTCACTATATAGTCCAGCTTCACTGGCTTTCAAATCATGTTGCCCAGACTGGGCTCAAATTTATGGCCATACTCCTGCCTCAGCCTCCTGCCTCCTAGGATTATAGGCATGTGCCAAGACACCTGGCCCTAAGTTCTTTATTATTTGCCCTGACAAATTGAGTGTGGGGGCTCATTTCTAACACAACTGGCTGAGGCTTCCTTCCTCCCATGTTGTTTGCACTGTGGGATCTCTCTTTCTCTCTCTGAAAAGAAGGGGGAAGGGAGAACACGTACCAAGATGGGGCCAGGGACAGCTTGGCAGGAGGCCATCGCTGTTGACCATATACCTTGTCTCCTCTGCCCAGGACTCACTAGGGGGAAACAGTCACACTGTAATGATCACCCACATCAGCCCAGCAAACATGGCCTCTGAGGAGTTCTGGAACACCCTGGCCTATGTTGGCCTGGCCAAGAACATTAAGACAAGGGTGAAGACACCTGGATGTCCCTCTGGGCACTCTTTCCTGGGTCCAGATTCAAGTTCCTGGACTGATCCACACACCACATTTTCTCTAGACTCAGCCACCACTGTACTGGCCTCATTCCCTTACCAGATGTCACCCTCGAGCCCTTTCCTTGCGCCCCCAGCTCCTGCACGCCAACCCTAGCACCCACATCTGCCTCTCATCACAGCCCAGTCCCTCTGGCTCCTCCTTCCTCTTCAGGGGACCATTCAGATCTTTGCATTTTCAAACCCCTCCTCATAGCAGTGATAACAAGAGGCAGCCCTTATTGAGGGTCTACTCTGAGCTCTTTGACATAGTATCTTATCAATTTCAAAATCATCCAAGAGGGGCTGGGGAGATAGCTCAGCAGCATAAGCACCTGCCTGGCAAGTGTAGGATCCTGAGTTGGATCCCTGCTACAAAAAAATATCATGCAAGTGCTACTGTTTCCCCATGACACAGTGGCCTAAGTCACCACTACCTGTTCCCACTTACATATCTTGGATATGCAGATGTCACCCTGCTCACTCTATGGGTCTATCTTGCCCTTGAGCCACCAAGGGATCTTGGGGCCCTGAATGGGGGTGCAGGTCCCTGGGTATATATGCCAGGGAGGGGCCGACACCCACAGTGGGATGGGGCTCAGCTAGCTGACTGGCACCCCAGGGAGTTGCTTTCCTTTTCCCCTTACCCCTCTCACCCCTTGCTGAGCCTGAGAAAGGTCCTCACCCCTAGGCACTCCTCACTGGCACCTGTCCCCACCAAGGATCTGAGGGTCAGGACTGGCCATGTGACATCTCACAAATGGCCCCAGATGACCTCCCAGGAGACCAGGGCTTTAGGCAGTGCCACTGAGGCTGCCTAGCAAACTGCAACTTCCTCCTGGGGATCCAGGACTCAAGCCCACCACCCTTCCAGGGTTTGCAGCCCATGTGATAGCCCTTGTCTCCCTGTGTGCCTTTGTCATTCTCTGCTGTCACTTGGTCCAGGGTCAGGTCTTCTAACTGTCCACTCCTGTTCTCTCCTCCCTAGGACAGTTTCTTGCCCAAAATTACCCCAGTAGAAATCACACCATCCCAGACTCTGACCTGGAAAGCGAATACACACTGAATTTTGAAGCCCAGCAAACATAGCCCTAGCCCCAAGTCACCATAGAGTTGGACGAGGCGAGATCGTTTCCTTCAGTGTAACCAGATCAAGGGTCAACAGGGAAGATGGAGGCTGAATAAAAGGGAGGTCAGGAGCCAGGAGTCCCAAATTCTTTCTCCCTTCCCACCAACAGCTTCTCCCGAGGGGGGCAGACCTCAGTGCTACCACCTGGTAGCACTGGTCCGTAGCCACCCATCCTCCTTTGCCACTGTTGATGAAGCCCACCCTGCACACACAGTCAGACCCTGATCTTGGCGAGCGAGGAGCTCCTCTGTGCCCATCGCTCCTCTTATCCTGGATGGCAGCCTGGTGACCCAAGAGATCAACTCTGGGTACCCACTGGCCCTGCAAATCCTACTGCTGGGGATGGGTACACAAGGATGGACACCCAACAGTAGGGGTACAGTCTTTCCAAAATGGCCACCCACCCCTGAGGACTGCTGCCCCTGCCAAGTTGGACACGAGGTCCCTGCTATGTTCAGTGATTTCCTCTTCCCAACCACTTCTCTCCACCCCACACTTCAGATAGTTCTGGGCAGCCAGATTAACCGTGTCAGCAGCAAGAATCTGTCAGGGATCTCTTTTCCCAGACAAGCAGGCATGACCCCTGCCTGGTGTCATCCAACTGCTCAGATCATCCAACTCAGAGTCCTGTCCTCTCTTTTTCCCTGCTGAACCCACCATACATTGGTCACCTATTCTGTAGTCACCAGTACCCCCATGCCTCCCCCCTCCCTGTAGGGTGTTAGCCGCCTGCTCAAGGACACAAAAAGAGAGTAGGATGGGACCTGGCATCCGAGATCACACTCCCCCACACCCAATAATGTTTGTAATAGCAAATGCCAGCTGAATCTCTGTCCTCTGATAAGGTAGGCTAAGGCTTTCTTAGTAATCTATGGGGTTATTCTTGCCAGAGGAAAATAAAGCTTAGTGCATCCCAGTCCTTAAGTAATTAGGGTGCTGGAGACCTGGGCACCCTGGCTCTTGCTCATTTCGGCCATGGCAGAGAAAGGGTGCTGGGAGGTGGCCTTGATTCTGGGTTGGCATTCCTGGGTCCTCTGCAGTACCAAGTACATCTCGGTGAAGGCCAAGCTCTGTGGCCCAGGGTGTAGAGGAGCGCCACCTGCTGGCACCTGCCACACAGCACAGCAGTTTATCCCTAAACTGCTGATGGGAGATGAAGATGCATGTTCACCAGGCCTGCAGGTGGCCACCCAGCCCCACTCTGCAGCTTGTAGCCAGCAAGGGCAACCTGTCCAGCAGCACAGGCAAGGCCCCCTCCCAGGAGATCAGGCATCGAGGCGATGGTCCTAGGCCATGGCTGGGTAGCCAGAAGAAAACACAGACAAGAGAAGAGTCACTGAGGTAAAGTAGAGGAAGCTGAGGCCACAGGGCAAGGGGGGAGGCACAGGACAGTGGTGAGGTGTTTGGGGGCCTGAGGGTTGAGCTCTTCTGGAAACTCCAGGGCACCACCAGTGCTGCTCTGCACCCAGAGGTAGCACCCTCAACAAGGCCTGCATCCCCAGGCTGCCACCATGTTGAGGCAGAGGCCTACACAGCTCTTGGCCTCACCTCCTTCACTGCTCTCCAATCAACATAGCTCTCCTGCCCCAAGACATGTGTCCCATCCTCCAGAGAGCACACGGGACCTCAAGGTGCTAGTGAGCAGGGAGCCAAGAGCAGGGGAACTTGGCAGAAAGGGGTCATGCTGCCTGTGGCCAAAATCAGACTCCAAGAGAGGGCACCAGCCAGTACATCAAGAGGGAAAGGGAAACCTTGGCTGGCCCACGGAGGAGACCCATCAAGCTCTTGCTCCTTTGCCTGTCCTTTGGTGGGAGCTTCATTGTCAGTATTCAAGAGACTGGCAGCTTGGGACTGTGCCCCTAGGGAGTTCAAGTCCCTGGTCCCAGTCCTTTCCCCGTTGCTAGCTCTGGGGACACCTCTACCCCTTACTCTTATGTCCAACCCAGCTAGCATTTCCACGAGTACCCACAGCAATGATGGGTCCTTCAGACATAAATGAGAAGCCCTGCCTGGAACCAGCTCTTCTGCCCTTGAACTGAATGAGGTATACTGGGGATGGGAAACAGGGTGGACAGATGGGGATCACATGGGCAAGGAGCTCAGAAGCTCAGGCCAGGTTCTTGAGATCCAGCAGTGGTGGGGGTGGGGGTGTCTGCCCAACCCTTCCATGCTTTCATTGTCAGGGAGACACAGGGGAAGCCCAAGAGGCACAGCCTCCCACCTGGACACAGCAATACTGCCCAAACCCTGCACAGACCTGTGGCCAGTCTGGCCCTGGCAGTGGGGCATGGAGCTGTGAGCAAGACCATGTTCCTGAGGCCATGCTTAGCAAGGGCATGGCAGATCATTGGAGGAGGGGCTGAGTGGCCTTTACCCAGGGTAGGGTGGGGTGGGGTGGGGTGGTGGTGCTGCGGGATAAGCTGGGGCTCTCCCTGTGCTGGCCTGACTTCTTCCTGCAGGCCTCCCAGTTCCAAACCACGTTAAGGTTGCACTGTGCCAAGTTCTTCAACACCTTCTTGTCCCTAAGTATCTCACACCCACCTGGGGCGCTCCTTGGGTCATCAACAGCCTGCCTATGTTGACCACAGCCCCAGCTTTCAGATACAGTAAGTGCAGTTTGGCAGGTATGAGCATCCAGAAGACTGGGCTGGTGGCAGCCACCAGAAGGGCTGCCTCTTAGTCTGCCCCACCTGCACCTTCCACCAGAGCCACAAGGAGGTTGGAGACTTCCAATTTGTGGCACATGCAGACCTGCAATGGTGCTACTCTGAGTACCTAAGACAGACTCAGGCTGCACCTGCCCTTCTGTTGGGATATGCTGAAGCTGGAAATTGAACATATGTGGGAGGGCAGGATGAGGCCTCATTACCTAAAGCAGTCAAGCTATCTCAGTATTGAGAAAAACATCCTGCCTGAACACTGTGGGTGGTAAGTCACTAGGCAACATTGTGTATTGTAACTTTGCAAAAGTATAGACAAATACCCCTGCTGTTGTTTGGGGGTCATTTTACCAACCAGGCAGATAGGCTACCACCTGACCCAGCTCATCTTTTTGCCTATCTTTTCTTCATTTCTGTTGCCATTTCTCCCCAGGGTACAACAGATCATACCAAGAGATCAACAGATCCCTGCACCTCTCATTGTCAAGCCCGTCTACCACCCCCTCATCTAGACCCTAAGACTGGCAAATGAAAGGCCTGGCCTAGGTGGTACCACAGCCTGAGGAGGGTGGGGTGCATGTAGAAGGGACGTCACTGGTTGGTTGAGCCTGGTGTGGCTCCAGGTAAGTGATGGAAAAACAGACGCCTGGGTTCTGGAGCTCATCCCATAGCCAACTTGAAGGTGACATTCTTGGTCCTGATTGAACAGATGCTCAGAGAGGTGAAGGGATGGATGAACCACCTGCCCCCAGGGAAGAAGATGCAGGGAGATCCCACAAGTCTGGGGGTTCCCTGACCTTCACTGAGCTTTTCCCTCAGAGCCTTCACCCTGACTTGGAACAGGCCAAATGGTCAGTGGCCTGCCAGCTGTGACCCCAGGGTGCCTACCCCTGGCAGTTTTCTCACCTGGCAACTGAAGGAGTCAGCTGGTTAGTTTTTAAGCCCTGATCTCCAGGGCCCAGCTACCTCCTCTACTTTGGGATAATTTCTGTGTGTGCCACTCTAAGGCCCTGGTCTCTCTCCTAGGATAAGTGTGAAGGCCTTGCTCTAGCCCTACCTTTCCTGGGGAGGAGCCTTGGATCTAGAGGAGAACCCCTTCCCCAGCCAGAGTGAAAGCAGGGTGTGGAGAAGAGAAAGGGAGCTGGCTGAATAGTGATAGCCATCATCCTGCATCCAGGAGTTTCCAACACAACCATAAAAACGCAAATGGAATTAATTAATTAAAAAGAAAGAGGGACAGCCATTGCAAGGCTGGGGAGATGGCTCAGTAGAATAAGCATTTGCCTATAAGCACAAGGGCCTGAGTTCAGTCCCCTGTTCTGACAAAAAAAAAAAAAAAAATACATAAAA
>NW_004524688.1:5999940-6019518 GCF_000260255.1 Octodon degus
TTTTTAAATTTTATTTATTTATGTGGGGTGGGGCAGCTCAGCCCACCAGGGGGCGGGCCTGGCTGGCATGTGGTGCTGGGGGATTGAACCCTGGTCCCTGTGCTTTGCTAAGCTTGTTCTAAGTAGGTGCTTTAGACCACTGAGCCATCTCACCAGCCCCTGTGCAGGGTTTTGGTAGCATTGCTGTGTCCAGGTGGGAGGCTGTGCCTGTGTCTCCCTGACAATGAAAGCATGGAAGGGTTGGGCAGACACCCCCACCCCCACCACTGCTGGATCTCAAGAACCTGGCCTGAGCTTCTGAGCTCTTTGCCCATGTGATCCCCATCTGTCCACCCTGTTTCCCATTCCCAGCTATACCCCATTCAGTCTCAAGGGCAGAAGAGCTGGTTCCAGGCAGGGCTTCTCATTTATGTCTGAAGGGCCCATCATTGCTGTGGGTACTCGAGCCACGGAAATGCTAGCTGGGTTGGACATAAGAGTAAGGGGTAGAGGCATCCCCAGAGCCAGCAATGGGGAAAGGACTGGGACCAGTGACTTGAACTCCCTAGGGGCACAGTCCCAAGCTACCAGTTTCTTGAATACTGAGAACGAGCAGGCAAAGGGGCAGCAGCTTGACAAGTCTCCTTCCTGGGCCAGCCAAGGTTTCCCCTTCCCTCTCTTGCTGTACTGGCTGGTGCCCTCTGCCTGGTGCCCTCACATGGAGAGTCTGATTTTGGCCACAAGCAGCATGACCCCTTTCTGCCTCCTTACCCAGTTATTGGTTCCCTGCTCAACAGCACCTAGTAAAGCACCTAGCCATGTTGCCAGGCACACATAGAAAGGGTTACATCTGTGGTCATGATTATCCAAGTTTTTGTTGGGCATGTCCCAGGTGCCAGAAAATGCATCTTTCTGTTTGTTTTGTGGGGACAGGGTCTCAATGTGTAGTCCAGACTGGCCTTGAACTTGCAGTGACCACCCTTCATCTGCCTCCCAATGTGCTATTATTAAGAAAGTAGCATGTCCAAGTACAAAAAATAAAATTTGCTAATTAAAAGTCTTGAATCGTGTCACTAGATCCTTTCCCTGACACTGATTTTTAAGACCCAGAACGAGGGAAAACAAAAACAACAGGAAGTCTTCTGGAGTGACAGATATGACTTGCTTTCCAGAAGCACACTAACTTCTCAGGTGACTTCATTCAGCGCTGTCATCCACAGCAAGACTATCTATAGACTAATATAGTGGTCAGCAGTAGAACCTGTAACTTGGTATTTTATTTTGTTTTTGAGATAGGATCTCACTGTGCAGTTGAGGCTGGCCTTGAGCTCACTTTGTAGCACAGGTTGGTGTCGAACTCTCAGTGATCCTCCTGCCTCAGCCTCCTGAATGCTGGGATTACAGGCATGAGCCACCATGCCCAGCTTGTGTTTTCTTTAGGTGTCAGAGATGGAACAAAACCTTTAGCCTGCTAGGGAAGTGCATGTCAGTCCTGTGAATTTCCTTATGACGCGCCTATAACAATAAAACTTGAAGTTATGAGTACTGGTGTTTTATGTATATACACATAAGTATACATGTGCTTACATATTTTTTTATGGTATTGGGACTGAATCCGCGCGAGGCAAGCCTATTACCGAGATACAGCCCTTTACACTTTATGGGGAGGGGGTGTTGGTTTTAATTTTGAGCCAGTCTTGCTAAATTGGGGAGGGTGCTTGGCATTTACCATCGTCCTGCCTTGGCCTCCTAAGTGGGGGAATTACAAGGCCACACAACCACGGCCAACACATACATATTCTAAAAAGGATAACATTATGTACTTTCTCCCTAATATACAATTAAGTTATGAAACACACTAACAGCGGGAAAACATCTCCGGCAACCAGCACTGCGCTGACCGCCGGGAGAGAAGTCGCGGCAGCTCTTCCGATTTTACCCTAACCTTTCCCGCCCACAGAGGCACCGCCCTGCAGCGCAGAGCTAGCTTCCGCCGCGCCACGCGGAAAGACGCCTCGAGTCGCGCTTCCTGGGGACCTGGCGTGGGTGCGAGTCGCTCGGCCGGGGAGTCCGCGGTCCTCTCCCCAAACTCAGCCCACTCAGCCAGCCCTCACTTCGGCACGCCCGCGTGGCCCCGCCCCCACCCCAGAAGTCATTGCGGCCCCGCCCAAACCTCGGAAGTCCCTGCGGCTCAGGCGCCAAACCCGGAAGTCCACGCGGCCGCCCCGCCCCCCCGCAGACCTAATCCCTCGGCGGTGTTGCAGGTGCGAACATCCGGGCGTCGACCGGCCCCGAGCTCGTACCCGCCCTCCCGTGCAGGTGGCGCTTCTCACAGGCGGTCGTCCCGCGTGCCGCAGAGGGCTGAGCAGACCCGGTCAGCGGGTGTGTGTATACACGCGTGCGTGTGTGTAGTGCTGTGTTGGGCCTGGGCGTTCGCGAAGCTGTCGTTCGTCAGCGGAGGGACACAGTGGTGGCTCTGGGATTCATTCCTGAGGTTTTGAATCGCCACTTAGTGTTGGGTGCCCTTGGAGCCATCGTGTGCGGTCTCTGGGAGTGAGCCTGCGGGCATGGCAGCTCCCCGCCCTCGTGGCCTTCCCGTGTGTTTTGGGCCTGGCTCGGGGTGGTCTACAGCGTCGGTGTCTGGGAGAGTGGAGAGTGAGCTGCTCTCTGCGGGCACAGCCATGGTGGCACTTTCAGTTCCCTTTTCTAACGGGAGGCCACCACAGGGAGAAAGGGTTTCCGGTGGGTCACCGCGCTGGGAGGTTGAGGGTTGCTGGGAACTGATGACTTCGACAAGGCTAAGTTTTCCAGGTAGGTCGGGCAGGCAGGGGAGGGATGAAGCCAATGCAGGCTGGGTAGGCAGTGTGACCCCCAAGGCAGCCCGCATAGCTGAGCAGGGGAAGCCTCTGCAGAAGGAAGTCAGATGCAGCGCCCCGTGGGCAGTAGCTCAAGGGCTCCAGCTGTGTGTCTGACCGTCTCACCTCTGTCCGCAGCCACTGCAGACACTTGCCAGGATGTACATGCAGGTGGAAACCCGCACCAGCTCCTGTCTCCATCTGAAGAGGGCTCCGGGCATCCGGTCGTGGTCCCTCCTGGTTGGTAAGACTTTCCAAATGTTCCCCCAAAGAAAAAAATCTTAAAAGGATGAAAACAAAATGAACTATTTCCTCTTCCATTCTACCCCAAAATAAACCTGTTGCTTTTTTATATTTATTAGATTTTCTCGTACTTACAAGGGCTTACAGATGCCTATTTAACAGTGTGCTCTGTTTTTCTTCCTTTTTCCACCCCAAAGTCACCACAGTGTGTAAAACTTGATACTGTGGTCCATGTGGTGGGTGAGGGTTGGCTCCCATCTTCCTCTTCCGTGTTAATCCCCTTTTTGAGCCTGTGTCACTTTCTGGCTTCCATCCCACATTGATGGTTGCTGGGAGGGCTTGTGCCTTGGGGACAGCTGCATGTGCACTGACTGCCCATGAGGTGAGGTGAGGTGCTAGCTCTGCCTGCAGCCGCCATGTTCCTGAGGCACTCCCTGTGGCCTCCTGCACACTGTGCTGTATGGTTCTCTGTGGATGGTCTTCATTCCTGTCTGTGCTGGGGTGGTGATAACTTTTCGGCTGCCTTGTGGGTTTCTGGGGAGCTCCTGTCATGTATACTGCAGTTTGTACAAATGCTGTTTTCCCTGTACTACATGGAAGGTCTCTGCCTGCTGTGCCCCAGACAGAGCACCGCTTTCCTACAGTGGGGAGCACCCAGTTGCCCCTGCCTCAGCGCTGGGAGAAGGTGGGACTCCTAGGGGCTTGGTGGCAAGGTGTTTCCTGTCTCCCTACAGGCATCCTGTCGACTGGGTTGGCTGCTGCCTACTACAGTGGAGGTAAAGGACACCCTCTCTCCAGTTTTCCCAGCCTGTCTGGAAGCACTCATTTGTGAGCAGTTGTGGCATGGCCTCTGGGGTGGCCAGTGCCCACTGTGTAGTGGTGTGCTGCCCACTGGCCTGCACTTACAGATCTCAGACAGTTTCCTGTGTCATAAATATTCTTTGAAAGAGGCTCTAGTGATTGCTTAAAATCCTGCTACAGGGAGGAGCCAGGCTCACAGCTTTCTGCCTCACCCCCTGTGCTCCAGCTGGACTCCTAGGGGCAGAGTCAGTTTGGCTCCTGGTGTCTGTGCCCAGCATCTGGAAAAGGCTGGGCTGGGCTTTGTGGCGTGTGGCTTTGCCTCGTCCCTTATGAGCTGGCTCCTGTGTCTCCTACAGATAGTCTGGGTTGGAAGCTCTTCTATGTCACAGGCTGCTTATTCGTGGCTGTCCAAAATCTGGAGGACTGGGAGGTAAGGCAGTACAGGCTGAGCCCTATTCTTTCCTGTCCCGGTGTTTGGTCTAGCATAGCGGTGTCTACATAGCTGAACTTGGCACCTAGACATTGCCTGTGCACATTCCTAGACCCAGTAATCTCCCAGAAATTCCTCATGACTCTTCTCACCAAAGTTCTCCATTCCAAGGGTTGCTGGGGCAAAGAGAGCAAGTGTGCACCTCCCTTTAGCCAGCACCTTCTCCCTGCCCTGCATTGAAGCTTCCTGGCCACTGTTCCTGACTTCTAACCTCTGCCTCATTGTGGCCTTGCTCTGGTGCCTGACAAAAGTCCTGGGGTCAGATGGCAGACACTGGGTTCTGGTGGGCAGTTCAGGGGGCTCTGAGGCTTGTGTTCTGACTGAGGGCCCCTGGGTGTCCACTCTGGTGTGGATGGAGAAAAGGGCCCTCCCTGGAGCTGTGTGTGGTCAGTGCATGTGTTTCTAGGAAGCCATCTTCAGCAAGAGCACTGGGAAGGTCGTTCTGAAAACATTCAGCCTCTACAGGAAGCTGCTGACCCTTCTTAGAGCAGGCCATGATGAAGGTGAGAGGTGGAAGTTGGGATACCTTACAGCTGGGGGAATGTGGACATGGCTTGAGTCCAAGGTTATGTGCTCAGTTGGGGGGGGGTTCCCCTCAGACTCGAGTTGGGGTGGTTTCTTCAGAGGCTCAGCCTATTGGGGAGGAGGGCCACCGTGTGGGTAGTTGGAGGCTGCAACTTCTGACCTGCATATCCCCACAGTGGTGGTCCTGCTTAATGACATCCGGGATGTGAATGTGGAGGAGGAGAAGGTCCGCTACTTTGGGAAGGGATATATGGTAGTGCTGCGGTTCTCGACAGGCTTCTCCCACCCCCTCACCCAGAGTGCAGTCATGGGGCACCGCAGGTAAGGGGCCCCCCTTGGGCAGTGCGGGACCTTGACACTACCCTTGTAATGGGACACTGGGGAGAAACAGGGACCTGTGGGAAGGATATGCATGCTAGAGGCAGCTCTGCCATGCTGCCCATAGGAGGAGTATCTGACAGTGGGAGTGGGGCTGGGGCCGGGGCCAGGGTCAGGGCCGGGGCTTGGGAAAGTGATGCCAGGACAAGAGATGCTAGACCTAGTTTGGAGGCTCTGAGGCCACAGTTGGGTGGTCAGAGACGAGAGAGGTGTAGGTCTTGCTGGCTGCTGTGGGGCCCTGCCCTGTACCAGATGACCTGCCCTTCCTCTTGGTCCCAGTGATGTGGAGGCTATCGCCAAGCTCATCACCAGCTTCCTGGAGCTGCACTACCTGGAGAGTCCCTCAGAACGGTCTCAGAGCAGCGACAGTGAGGCTGATGTTTCTGGCAGCCAGAGCTGACAGGCCTGGAGTGGTCATGGGTGAGCTCCATCCAATGTCCTCTTGGCCCAGGCTTCCCATAGCACCTTAGCTGAGCAGCCAGTTGCAAGGTTCCTGGCAGATCTTGGACGCTTGCCTGTGCCTCCAGGGCAGTGAGGACAGACTGCCTGCCTCTGCCTGTTCACACTCCTGGCTCCATTCTGCTCAGTGCCATGCTCATAACCCAGAGGGCTCAGAAGTCACCACCTCTCCCAGAACTGGACAGCAGCCCTGGCCTGGGCAGAGTGGAATGTGGGGGTGATGGACAGCATAGCCTGACTCACCACAGCCTCTGAAACAAAAGGACATGCAGTCGTTGACCAGCGTGGCTCAGGGCCTGCCCTGCCCACGGCCAGATGCATTGCCAGCCCTGTGCTTCTGGTATTGAGTTCCGTTCATAATACGATGCCTGTGTGCCTGTGGGGAGGGCCAGGCCCTTCCAGATACTGATGCCAAATATGCTTGGAAATCTTAGTGCATTCTACCCTTCCTGGTTGATGTCCTCAGTGGTCAGGGTGGACCTGACCCTGGACAGGATGCTTGGATACTATGGACTATGGGGGAAGCACTGAAGAAGCTGCCTCTCCCCGAGGACCCCTGTCCGTCACTGACCCCAGGGAAATGAACACTCCAGCCTCCTGCCCAGATGCTTGCCTTAGCCCACCAGACTGCAGCATGGTACTGGCCACCAAAGGACCACTGACTACCCTCCCCTCCCCTCAAGCCTGGGCAAAGAGAGATCACCTCTTCCAGCATCTTGTGGCTTGTGAAGACCAGAACTTCTGCAGAGACCCCTGCTCCAGCCCCGAGCCCTGCAATCTGTAGGCGTAGATCCCGCCCCTGGCTGTAGCCATCTGTCACAGAAGCTGGAAGCCAGCCTGGGCCCAGGCCTGAGAGCCATGGACTTCTCCCACTCAGCACCCATGATGTGCTTGTAGGCACAGCCAGGCAGAACTGGGAAGCCACAGCATCCCTTAGACACAGGTCTGAGGCTGCTTTGAGGCCACTGGCCCTGGGCTGGGCAGGATGATCAGGCTGGCACCTTGGCAAGAGCAGATCGCCTGCTTTGAAGTAGATGCTCCTCAGCCCTGAGTTGGGAAACATGGTACTTTAATGAATCTGGGATGTTTTTGTTTCCTAAAAAGAAGTGTGTGAAATACAGCAAGTGGTGTCTGGCTCATCAGCCTATGGGCTCATTTTCTTGATACTGGGGGCTAAACTAAGGGTCTTGTATGTACTAGGCAGACATATCCCCAGGACAAAACTGAAACCATGTTTTCAGTTTTGAGACAGTCTTGCTAAGCTGTGCAGCCTGGCCTTGAACTTGTGATCTTCCCGCCTCAGCCTCCTGGATAACTAGAATTACAGCTGTGTGCCACCACATCCAGTCTCTGTGCACTCTAAAAATGTTTCAGTTGAGGGAGGAGCAGCTGCTCTACAGCATTCTCTGGCTGCAGGGTGCTGTCCTGGCCCACCCTGCAGGGCTCCTGGGGCTGGGCTCAGGCCTGGGTGAGGGACAGGCCAACTGCAAACCAGTGAGCTGGGCAAAAAACCTGATTCAAGTTTTTGTTAGTGGAAAAAAAAAAAGTTTTTGTTAGTGGGATTTGGCAGCCTGTAGTATTTTTATTTCAGATGAATTAATAAAGTTCTATGTGCACATCATAAACAGGTCCCATGTGCCTTTTGCTTTGATGTTTCCCATGTTGCTCAGAAGTTGTGCCTGCATCATGTGGCCTGGGCCGCTGTCCAGGTGCAGTGGGAAGAATGCACTGGATGCCGCTGATGTAAAGCTCACCTCAGCCTGCGCCACTCAGGCCAACAGCACAGCCCCCAGCCCATGGCAGGACCCCCTTAGGGGTTCTGACCCGTGTCCCTGCCAGGGCTGGCAGGCAGAGGCGGGGGCAGGGCTGCCTCAGTGAGGTCCTGCAGCAGGCCCTGCAGCCGCTGCATGCTGGGATGCACGTTCTCCTCTAGCCATTCCTCCACAGCGTCGGGGTAGAAGATACACTGCAGCGCCATCTCCAGCTGCTGTACCACCGTGCCCCACCTGCCCAGGAGGCTGAGGGCAACAAGGCTGTGAATGGCTATGCTTGCTGAGGATACTCAGTGTCCTCAGCCTCACAGGTCAGCACTGTTCTGTGCCTCAGTCTTCCCAATGGGACAAGTAGATAAGTGAACTGGACAAACTTCAGAATCTGACCAAAATGCATTTGATACTTGGCTGACAGTTTTCTTGGGGCAGCATCTTGCTGTCGTGGGGGACACACGGTTAGGCTCAGCTCACAGCCTTGAACCAGGAGGCGGGGGTGAGGACAGCACAGGGTCCCAGCCACAGGGACACAAGAGCTCTTGGCAAGGATCCCTGGGGTACAGCAGGGCCTGGTGGGCCCCAAGTGGGCTGGTCTCCAAGGTGAGCCCCAGGCCTGCCTGAGCATGTGGGTGATGTTCTCCTGGGCTAAGAACCACAAAGCTTCTCAGTGATGTCAAGGGCAGTGTTAGGGAAAGCGTAGGATCCATCAGAAGCTGCACCTCACAAAGTGGGTCTTAGCTGAACCTCCAAGGATGCTTACCTGAGTGCCTCGGGCTGGATGTGCTGGAGCATGACTGGGTGGATGAGCTTCCGCCTGCGATGGTAGGGGCTGAACCAACCAGTTACATACCTGGGGCAAAGCAGACAGGTGAGCACGCTAGCCAACAGCAGTTAATGACATGGTGGGTGCTTCGCAGTAACACCCAGGGGAAAACTTAAGAATTTGGCTTTTTTTTTTTTTTTAAACAGGGTTTCACTGTAGTCTGGTTGTCGAACTCACTGTGTTCCCAGAATGGCTTCAAACTCATAATCCCCCTGCTTTAGCTTGGGAATCATCCACCATGCTTGGCTGAGTAGCAATCTTACTATTACTTTCTAATCTTTTATTCATATATTTATTTGGTACAGGGTCTCATTACGTAGCTCAAACTTGTAGTGATCCTGTCTCAGCCTCCCCAGAGCTGGGATTACTGGTGTGTGCTACAACTGGTTTCAGTGGCCAGCATGCAGTACTAGTGATCTGACCTGGATTCTTGCACTTGCCAGGCAGGTGCTTAGACTGCCAAACTATCTGCTCAGCCTTACTGTTTTATTATTATCTTTTTGAGACAGGGTCTCATGGTACAGTTCAGGCTGACCTTGAGCTTACTTTGTAGCCCAAGTTGGTCTTGAACTCACAATGATTCTCCTGTCTCAGCCTTCTGAGTGCTGGGATTATAGATGTGTGCCACCATGCCAGGCTGCAGCAATTTAAAAAAAAAGTTGTACTTAGGAAACTGAGGGAGAAGGATCGCCAGCCTGGGGTATGCAGCAAAACAATGTAACACAAGCAAAACCCAAAAGACAACCTGCTTCTCCCTAAAAGCCTTCGTGAAGGAGACCAGCAGGGGTGCGCACCTGTTCCTCTCCAGCAGCGAGTCCACAGAGCTGCCCAGATGGAGGCTGACTTGTGTGACAAGGGCATGAACGTCACTGCCAGGGAAGGAGCCAGCTTCTTCACTGCCAGAGAGTCAGGCTGAGATGGGTGGTCCCCAGGGAAGGGCAGAGACAGGACTGATTGGGCAAGGGGGGTTACCTCACAGCATCTGACACTTCTGGGCTTGAAGCCCTGAGGTAGTTCTCCACTCTCAACTTCACATCCTCAGCAAATCCTCCTGAAACCAACCATAGACAAGCTGTCGGAGGGAGGGGAGAGGAGTCCTTGTTCCTGGAGACCACAGTCTGGGCTTCCAGGCCCTCGGGCAGAGGGTCATGGGAGCCACAGCCCAGCCTACTCCTATACTCGGGATCCCAGGGAGACCTCAGGGTAAGCCCTGCCAGTTCTTTTACTGTAAAGATCAAAAACCAGAAATACCAATGGTGTTGCTGGATGAGCCCCTGTGCAGATGGCTAGGCTTATGTGGAGTCTGTACCTGCAGCTCCTTCAACAGCAGGATATTCTAGAGCTCCTGGAACAAGCCAGGGCTATAGGTGCTGGTGTGCACAGCTAAGTCAGCACTGAGCTGCAGCAGGATGGGAGGGTGGAAGGCTCCCTGGTCCCAAGGTGGGCAGAAGCAACCACTGGCTCCCTTGAAAACCGGCCATGCACAAGCCAATGCAGCCCCATCCGCAGCTCCCCACTCAGGGTTTGTGTGGGGTATGTGCTGTTGCCTCCTCGCCTTGCTGTATATTCTCCATAGTTGAGAGTGAACTGGGAAAAGCTAAGACCCATCCTCTTCACATCCTACCCTGGCTCCCTGCTGAACCTTGTTTTCAGGCACTGTGCCCTCACTCTGACTGAGTCCCATCTACTCACAAGGACTCAAACCTTCTTACATTCCTACAGGGGCATGGTTTGATCGTGTGTCGTGGACTTCACCAAGGCCCTGCTACCAGCCACTGCTCCAAGCGTCCTCTCTACTGTGCTGCACCTGGTCCAGTTGCTCCCTTGGGTGAAGGGGTCCCTAGTTCTGTACAAGCTTCCTGCTGGTGCTCAGGACATTTATACAGCAAAGGTAGACTCTTCTTCCATACCCCAAGAAGCATTCCTTCCATTGCAGGTTCAATGAACTGGACCTCTGATTGAGCGGGCTGCCCCAGGTGGGTGGCTGGGCCAGTTGGGCTATGCCAACATACTCCTCAGTGCAGCTGACCTCACTGTGATGAGGACTGAGGTCCAAACCCCAGGCAGGCCACGGTCAGGAGTATCTGTGCTCAGGTACAGCTGGCGGTGCTAGGCTGCGGGTAGACATACCATGGAGGAGCAACTGCAGACAGGCGGCCAGGGACGGGATTCCCACAGGGAGCAGCTCACAGAGTACAGAGAAGTGGTCGTACCTGCATCCAGAGAGGGGCACTCAGCTTTGCTGCCTTTGGCCCACCCAGCCCAGTGGAGACACTCTAATCTAGGGCATCCTTGCTCCTGTCCTGGGGCCCCAGTGGCAGACGAGTGAGTTCAACCTTGGGCCACAGGTTATACATGGAGTTCTAAAGAGGAAGTTTCGTTATTTATACATATTAACTATATTGTATGTTTTATATGGGGTCCACCACAGTTTTCCTCCTTCCATGTCCCTCCCCCAGCATCCTCCCTCTGCCTCCTGGTGGCTATGCCAATACCCACGCTTTTTCCCACGTCCCCATGAGGAAGATGCCCCAGGCCAGGCAGGACACCTCCACCTCCTCCAAGTTCAGTTTCCTCAGCTAGGAGTTGGCGGGAGGTGGATGTGGCCACAGGTGTGGAAGGTGGGGACAGGTGCAAGGGCAGGCACTGTGATGTTCAAGTCAAACTCTCTTGGGCTCCCTGTCCTATGCACAGAAGAGCACTGGTCATGGGGGGCAGTCCTGGTACCTTCCAGATCTAGGTCTGCAGGGTAGGTGCTCAGGGAATCATGGTGGCAGTGAGCCACCTGGAAACTTCTGCAGAGGCAGCTGCTGCTTCTGGACATGTCCTGGTGCTGGGAGCCAACCCCACACTGCAGCTGCATGCTGTGGCTACATCCTGGAGTACCTGATGGCTTCTGGGGATTCCCCCTCCCCCCATCCAGCCTCCACTTCATTACAAACCTGGCCTCTGCTCACCCTGCACACAGGCCAGGACTAAGATAGACTGAGTTGGAAACAGATTTTCCTACTTCCCAAGTGAGGGGGATTGTGGAAGGCCAGCATCCATCCCATGTCCTGCCATGCCCCACATGAAACACAGCTAGTCTGGTGTGGAGTGCAGGTGGTGCCCCTCAACAGAACTTGGGCCCTACTCAGGATACCCTGAAGCCCATCCTGGGCAGGCTGTGGCCAGGCTAGGGAACTGCCTCTCGGTCCCAGGACTGACTTCCCACAAACCCACCTCTGCCAACCAGTCAGGATGATGCCCTGCAGTGTGTCCGCTGGCCCATTGCCTGCCACCTGTAGCCATTGCGCATGGTTCCTGAGGTGGTGCTGAACTGGGGGCAGGGCCTGATTGGCCCCTGTGGCCCCCTTGAAGGCACTGGCTGCCCAAAGCTGCAGAAAGCCGCACTCCCGGTACTTTTCCATCAGGAGGACTGGGTGGAAAGCAGGTGGGTGAGTGGCTCTGTGGAGACAGCCTGCATGAGGGTCCAGGACATGAGTGACCATGTCACGCACTGTCCTGACCCGGTAGTGGGAATGGTCCTGGCCCTGGGCTGACGTCTATGGAGTACAGTTTAGCCTGTCACAAGAGGCCTCTAATATACTGGCTCATTAGTAAAATGTCCTAGAGAACTGGAAGAGTGCAAACTTCCTGCTGGGGTGTATCATCCCCATGCTGGGTGGAGTCTGCAGTGGAGCAGGACAAAGTAGGACAGCAGCTGTGCCCACCCTCATCACACACTGGTCAGCCGAGCAGTACCTGCGGGGCACCTGGGGGCAGCTCAGGTCACAGGGTCATGGGGACAGGGAACAGTCCATCTAGGCACATGGTTTGTGACTGGGGCATCCTGGTACTGACCCTTGGCGTGGACGTCTAGGTCAGCACTGTAGTCCCAGAGCACAGGCTCCACTAGCTGCGGCACCCCGGATGCTGAGGACAGGGCAAGAATGTGAATGAAGAGGACTCCCATCCCCATCCAGGCCATAACTCAAGCCTCTCTAACAAACTCTTTTGGCATGAAAATGGAATATAAACCATCTTGTCAGGCTTTGTGAGTTTCAGGAATAGGTCAGGTACTGTGCTACATGGCATGGCCCCACAGAAGGGACTGGGCTCCTGGAGCCAGTGCTGGTCACAAAGAACACAAGCAAAGCTGGGCGTGGTGGTTCAGGCCTGTCTCAGGAAACTGAGCAGGATTGCTGAGTTCGAGGCCAGCCTGGGCTACATTGTGTGTTGAAGGACAGCTTATATCTGTCTCAAGAAAATAGAAAAAAGACATGGACAAGGCTGGTGGAGTGCTGATGCTCCCATGGTGCCTTCCAGCACACTAGCCCACATTTTGCAAGACCCATGGCTGCTTAGGGAGTGATGCAGACCTGGCTTTCCCATGCATACATGAAGAGCAGGACTAGTGGGAAGCTCAGTTCCAGATCCCTGAGGGTAGGATCTCAGGCACATGGTAGAAGTCCCCAAACTGAGCCCCGTGTGGCCCACCTGAGAGCTGGTCCTGAGGAATGTCCCGCAGCATATCATCCCACACCAGGGGTTTTGTGCTGGGGTGTTGGCTCAGCACGTAGCTGGCTACCGCGCGGATGTGGGACAGACACAGCTTGGCCTGGTTGTTTTGCTCCTGCTGCAGCCACTGTTTAGAGGCCTCCCCTTCACCTAGGTAGTAGACCTGCAGGAAGAGGAAGATGGCTTGGGTGGCACAGTCCCCACACTGCGTCGGAAGTCTCAAGGTGGTTGAGACTGGAGAGAAGGCTAAGTGGGGACTCAGCTCTGAGGACTGAGCAGTCCTGTCCCCCCCCCCCAGGGGATATTTCTGAGTCATGCTTCAATGTGGATAGACCATGTCCTGCACACATTTGGTAAGCAAAGCTGTCAGAAACAGAAGGGCACATACTGTATGATTCCACTGAAGTGACATGTCCAGACCAAGCAGGGCTAGACACATGGACAGCAGGCTGGGGGCTGCAGCCTGGGAGGGGCTGGGAAAGGGTCTTCCTATGGTGAGGGAGGGCCCTGCAGGGTGGCAGTGATGACAGTCATATAGCTTTCCAAATGAGCAGAAAGCTGCTGAAAGTCTGTATCTTAAGTGCATTCATGCACAAACGAATTTCTTTTCCTAAAGGGAACTATGGATTAACTTGCAGGTGCAGGCCTAGCTCAGGCTCCAGTGGGCTATAGACCTGCAGAGGCCTGGCCCAGCATCTCTAGGTCCTGCCTGTGTACCTGGAGCCAAGCAGTGAGGCAGAAAGGTGGGAAGGCTGGGGACACTGCCTGGTCCCCTAGGAACAACCTCCCTAAGTGAGGGCTTTAGGGTCTAACAGTAGTGTACCCACCACCACCACCACCCAAAATGCACTTCTTTGATTGGAACAAAATCCTGGGGCCTGCTGTGCCCGTGACAGGCTGGCTCTGTGCCTGTGAAAGGCAGCACAGCTGTTTCTGGCTCTGTAAGCTCTTGCCCCATGCCAGGCCATCATCTTCCCAAGAGCTGGATGGGAGGGGGCCCATCTCCTTGGCAAGGCTCTTTACTCTACAGCACTTTGAGGGTTTTCCTAAAAGAAATTGTGGCATGGGAGAAGGTGATCCTGAAGCAGAGGGACTGCAGACTGTGATGAAGTCACCTACCTCATCACACCCGATGTGGAGCCAACGGGCGCCTTTGTGCAGCCCTAGGACCTGGTCAATCATGGTGCTCACCAGTGCCAGGGACTCTGCCTTGTGAGGGTTGAGGGTATTGGGGAAGACAGCCACTTCCCGGAGGCACGCGAATGCTGAGTGCTTCAGCACGAACTGCAGGGAGGCAGGAGGAGCTGATGAGATGCAGAGGGAGGCACCCGGTGCCTGAGCCCACCGCTCCCTGAGGCTCCTGCCACCTGCCATGACATTTTCTGTTTGGTATACCAGGCCCAGAGGCAGCCCGATTCCTGACTCCCAGAAGTCTGCAACGTGGTAGGCAGGAGGCTATCTGCCTAGCAGGCAGTGACTTCCAAACCTGCTTCCTGCTAGTTCCTCAAAGGTCTTCCCTCTCCTGGTATGACAAACTAGGACAGGAGGTTCTACTCACTTTTTTTTTTTTTTTTTGTATTTTAGGGAAGGGTCTCCAGGGTATTCAGGGTCTCACTACTAGATCGGACGTGTAGTGATCCCAACAGCTGGGACACAGGTGCGAGCAACCGCGCCCAGTCTCAATTGCCATCTCAGAGCGCCCCGGGGCGGGGCTGGCACCGCAGGCCTGGAGATGGAACCCCAGCCTGCTTGCAGGTGCTTTAATTGGCTGAGCTGTTTGGCCCGCCCTCTATTCACTCTGACTACATGAAGAAGATCACAAACCCTTCCCAAAACAAGTATAAAAAATGAGAACAGCCATTTCAGGGTTCTGAAAGTGGAAAGTGGACATCAAATTGAAAAATGGTTACATGTGAGTAGCCACAGAAACACTCTTGGTGAGGGCTGCTCCCTGCTCCCCTACCCAGAATGCCCCAGCTGTGAAAGCCAGCAACTTCACTGCCAGGCATTAGGTATTATGTACTACTGTACTGTGTATTGAGTAGTTTGGGGTCCTGGGCAATGAGAAAGTGAGTCATGACCTCCCTGACCTCCCTGTCTCAGCCTCCCTAGTCATGAAAATTTTTTTTTCTCATCTTTTTGAGACAGGGTCTTACTACGCAGTTTACGCTGGTCTTGAGCTCACTCTGTAGCCCAGGCTGGTCTCAAACTCCCATGATCCTCTTGCCTCTGCCTCCCAAGTGCTGGCATTATAGGCATATGTTGCCATGCCCAGCATGAAACATAGTCTTTTTTTTGGTGTGTGTGTACCAGGGATTGAACTCAGGACCTTGCACTTGCCAGGCAAGTGCTTGTGCCCCTGAGCTATATCCCTGGCATGAAAGAAAAAAATATATATACACACATATATATTTATATATAAAAATATATATACATATATATTTTATATATAATGTATTTGGTACAGGGTCTTACTATATAGCTTAGACTCATAGTGATCCCCCTGTTTTCAGCCTCCCAGGGATGGGATTACAGACATGTACCACCATGCCCAGACTCAGCTCAGCATGCCTCGGGGTGGGGCTAGCGTATCATGTGGTGCCAGGGATTGAACCCTATCTCTGCACTTGCCTAAAAAGGCACTTAATGAAAAATATTCTTGAATATTTTAAAAACAGAAAGTAGAAGGCTTCTCTCCCCTTCCCACAAGCTGCTGGTCCTGGAGTGTTTTCTTTGGCTGCTTGTAGTGAGTGGAAGCAGTGCTTCTGGGAGCAGTGGCCTCTTGGTGCAGTGCAAGCTCTATCCTTGGGAACAAGCCTGGCCTCTGGACCAACACTCACACCCCTCACCTCCATGTGTCCAAAGGTCTGCACCAAGGGGATGACCTCCAGCTCACTGCATCTGGCCAGACGCAGGATCTCTGTGATTTCCGAGGGGCTGGGGAGACAAAGACCTTGTGGAAGTGTGTGCTAGCCGATCCCTCAGTTTTGTCTTCCCGCTCTCCTTGGTCCTTGCTCAGCAAGCTCTGCACCTCCTGGACAAGGGAGAGTCTCTCATGCTGCAGAGCACTGCAGGCTCCAGCTGCAGGGAAAGCAGCTGGCTGGGACCTGAGGCAGTCTCCAGGTTGTCTGAATTTTACATAGACCTGGCCCACACAGGAGCGCCAGCTGCAGAGCAGAGGCTGTCAGCTGGCCCTGGGATTAAGTCACCTCTTGGCTGCTTTTACGCAGCCCTCAAACTCTGCACAGCCCCCGGGCCAGCAGTGCCTGCCACGCAGGGGTCAATCCTGGGGAGGCCCCAGCACATGCCATTTCCTGTGCTTCACAAGTGCCACTGCAATTGGCTGTTTAGGAACTTCATTAAAAACTGCTTCTAGGTTCTACCTGTGTGAGCCATCTTTTAGGCAGCTCTAGACATTCATTATTCATAGAAACTTGTTTTTACTCACTACCTTTTTCAAGCTTTAATGGAACTTTTTTCCCGTTGAAAGACAAAGTATATCTGCTGTTAGAAAAGAACACACAGAGTAGAGGTACCGCAGTAAGCACCCCACAGTTAAGCACCCACGGGCTGTCTGCTGCCTGGGCTGCTCATTCTGCGCACTGGTGATAGGCTGGATGGGCTGGAGAGCTCGGACACCACCAGGGCCAGGCTGTCCTATCACCAGCAGGGCAACCTTTCCTCAGGCTTACTGCCACAGAGCCACATAATTTAGGCAGAAGTTTCATCAATCAGTGACCCAAACAACTGCACAGTTGTTTAAGTGAAAGCAGCCCTCTCTTTTTCCTCTGGGCATTTGCATTAGCCTGTGGGAGCTGCACATGCCTTCCAGGCCTCCTGAGTCCCCCTCTCCCCTCAGCCTACGTGTCCAACTCCAGGTCCGGCTGTTACAGGAGCCCGGTGCAGGGCTGGGTGGGCTTCCTGAAGATGCCCATGAGCAAGGACTGAGAGGCTGAATTGCAAACTGCACCCTTCCTGCTGGGGTTGGCAGATGCGGCTTTTCTTTTTTAAATGTTTCCAAATTCTCTCCAGTGACTGTTTTTATAATGTGTTTTACTTTTACAATTCATTCAATTGGTTAATTAATTTTGTGTGGTACTGGCCTTTTGCACTGAACTACCTCCTGGCACTTAAATTTTTTGAGACAGGATCTCACTTAGTGGTGCATGCTGGGCTGGAACTTGTGATTCTCCTCAGTCTTCCAGATACTCAGATCACAAGTGTGTGCCACTGCGCCTGGCTCACAATCAATTTTATAATTGAAGACAAGGATTTCAGAAGGCAGTAAAGAGACACACCCATTCTTGTCAGACTGCTGACCTTCCCATCTACATCTCTAGATTGTACCTTCCCTCCCAGAGCGCTTGGCTCCCCTTGGATTGCCTTGCTGGCTGCCTGGTAATACCTGTACCTGTATGCGTGCTTGGCCCTCAGCAGCCTCAGGTGGCCCTCGTAGGGAAACATGTCTTCATACTCAATAAGGAGACCATTTGCACCCAGAGCTCGGAATAGAGGAAAGATCTGGGAGAGATGGGGAGGGTGTTAGAAAGATGTCACTGTTTGGACACAAAGCAGTGTGTGTGCAGCATGGACTGTTCCTCTTCAGCCTCTGGAGCTGGACAGCAGCTGCTATTCCTACTTCTGGAAACTCTAAACCTGGAATGTACTGTACACCCTGCTAGAACAGGAGCTGCAAGCTGGGGATGGGAGGGGAAGTACATGGCCCAAGAGAAGCAGTAGGCTGCCCCCTAACAGCAGGAGCTCCAGTAGCAGTGCACTCCTGACACGTAGGACCTGAGAACTGGGAGGAGGAGGAGGAGCAGGCGCCACCACTGGGCTTTGCAGGTGAGGACCAGCGCCAGGAAGGAGCTGTGGGAAGCAGGCTTAGCGTTAGTTCCCTCTGTTTTTCCTATCACTTTTCTCTCTTGATGTCAAGGGCTATAAAATTCCCATCTTCATAGATTTGGGGACCTGTCCAGAGTCTGACCCCAAGGCCAAGGACAGAAAACAGCACAAGGTTGGCACTACTCAAGAGGACCTTACGGGTACTTAAAACAGCCAGCAATCTCCAAATGAAGGTGTGGGTGCATTTGACCCAAGCCTCTGTGTGGGTGTTAATGTCAGTTTTCTTTTCCCAAATTACAAGAGGCTATGAAACATGCTGAACTGGAGGACATCACTATGGATCTAATAATTAGCTATAGATAATTCATAAAATGGATAATCAATAAGTGTGAATCAAAAATGAACCACCTTGCTGGGCAGGTGTGCTGGTGCACACCTTTTATCCCAGCACTTGGGAGACTGAGTCGTAAGGATCACTGAGTGCAGGGCCAACCTGGCTACATAGTGAATTTGAGGCCAGCCTGGGCTAATAGGGAGAGACTCTTTCTCAAAAATACAACACCAAACAAAGCTGATCATGGAAAAAAGTAATCCAACTCAATCATCCACAGGACAAATAAATGCCAAGATTTGTGGCATTTTCCACCTTTCTTGGAGCTTTAGCCTCTGGTTTCCTCTTTGGCTTCCAATGGCCCCGACCCTGAGGTCTGGGATCCCACTGGGCAGCTCTACACTGGGCAGCAGGTGCCTGAGACCCAGGAGGCTTTTCACAGATGCTTCCTGGCATCTACATGCTGGACTGGGGCACGGGTTTTCTTTAAAAAAAAAAACTGTACAAACATACACAAATGTAGAGAAATTACAAAATAAGCCTCAGATACCATCATTGCCAATATTATTTCAGCTAATTTCTTTTTTTTTTTTTTTTGGTGGGAGTAATTAAAACAAATCCCAGACATCTTTTTAACCTATAATTTATATCTCTACCTGGCAAAGACTTTTGAAAAATTGCAAACCATTATCCCAACAAAATTTTTTTTTTTTTTTTTTTTTTTTTTGAGGTATCTAAGACCTTAAACTGATTTATATCCTTAGCCCTTTTTGCTTTTTCTGAGACAGGATCTCACTAAGTTTCTCAGGCTGGTGTTGAACTTGTGACTCCCCCACCTCAGCCATGTAAGTCACTGGGGTTACAGGTGTGCACCACCACATATGGTATATGGCTTAATAATTACTTATTCATGGTAAAAATTTCCCTGTTTCAAAAGTCTTTTAACCTCTTTGGCTTGTCTGAATCAGATCCATGCATTTTTTGTATGTGTATATTTCAGATTGTTTTTAAAAAATAGTCCCAGGGCTGGCATTATGGCTTAGCCAACTAAGCGCTTGCTTAAGTAAGTGGAGGGGCCACAGGGCTCGATCCCTGGCACTGCAGGCCGTGTCAGGTGTGCTGAGCCAGCGGTGGAGTCCAGGTGTGGTGGTGTGCACCTGCAATCCCAGCACTAGGGAGGCAGAAATCAGGAGGATTACTAAGAGTCCAAGCTGCATAGTGAGACCCTGCACACACACAAAAAATAAGTAAATAAAAATAAAAACCAGTCCCTTCTGTTTTTTTTTTTTTAATTTGAAATTCATTTGTTGAAGAAAACCCCGTTATTTATTCTGAATGGTTTTCAAAATTATGAATCTGCCCTCAGCATTTCAATTTTCTGAATTCCCCACTGCTGGTATTTAGCTTCAAAAGTGTGATCAGAGGCAAAGCTCCATTCTTGGGGCAGGAATATATCCCAGCGGCCACGGAGAGCCCACACTGGGTTCTCCTTGCTGCTGACCTGGTTCTTAGTGGCTCAGGTAACAGCAGCCCCCACCCCAAGGAACTTGCTGTCCAAAGGCTATGAATTAGCACCCAGC
>NW_004524688.1:6020155-6036017 GCF_000260255.1 Octodon degus
CCTTTTATATGTGACTTGGGACATTTTTGTGAATGCACAAAAGATTACTTCTCTCATTTCCCTAAAGTCTGACAAATTTACTAAGCGATATCTTCACATACATTGTTACAAATAAAAATTTTCCAGATATACAGTATGTCTTTTCTTTTTTGCTGGGGATTGAACTCAGGCCCTTGTGCTTGCCAGGCAAGCGCTTATTCTACTGAGCTATCTCCCTGGCCCCTGTGCCTTTTCTTTTTCTTCTTTCTTTTGTCTTTTTGACAATGCACAGTCAAAAAGACAATGCTCAGTTTCACTATGCAGCTCAGGCTGGCCTTGAGCTCACTTTGTAGCCCAGGCTGGTCTCAAACTTGCAAAGATCTGCCTGCCTAAGCCTCCAGAGTGCTGGGAGTATAGGCTTGCACCACCAGGTCGGGCTCCTTTGGTGTTAATATCATTGGAATTTCCCTTTTTCTTTCCCTTACTTACCTCGGGCCAGGCTGCTAACCCTACATGAATGATACCCTCTCTGGGCACGGTCCTACCAACTTAAATTTTGCAATTCACTGGGATACCCAGGTCCTAGTTTTGCTGATTACAAACTGGGTGGCTTAAGACCCCAAGTTTTCTCTCACAATTTTGGCCAGAAGTCCTGGAACCAGGCATCAGTGAAACGTGCTCCCTCTGCAGGCTCCACAGAAGGGTCCTGCCGTGTCCTTCTCAGTAATTCTCAGGGTTCCTTGGCTTGTGGCTGCCATCACTCCAGGTTTTTTTTTTGGTCACTGGTGTCCTAGTGTATCTTCTCAGCATCTTCTCTCTGTGCAACTGTCTGAATTCTTCTCTTCCTTTTTTTTTTTGGCGGAACAAGGGACTCTTTTTTACGATAGGGTCTTGCTGTGTAGTTCAGGCTGGCCTCAGATTTGCAGTGATCCTTCTGCCTCAGCCTCCCAAGTACTGGGACTGCAGGTATGTTTCACCTTGCTTGACTGATCCCCCTCTTCTCATTCGGGATCACTGAAATCCAGTGCAGGGGGCCAGGGAGATGGCTCAGCAGAATCTTATCTCACCTTGTTTATACACACACAGACCTTTCCAAATAAGGTGACATTAGCAGGTATCAGGTGTTAAGATTTTAATTTATTTATTTTTGTTTTGTGTATGGGGGGAGGGGACCACAATTCAACCCACAAAAAAGAGGTTGAGGTCTGTTTTGGCCCTTTTTTGTCCCTTGTACCACCCTGGCTGTTCTGTCTCATTTTGTGAGGGGATGTGGGAAAAATAAAACTCAATGCTTCTGCCACACCTGCTCCAAACCAGGGCACTGTGATTGTTTTACAAACGCCCACTTCCACAGATTACTGCTGGCAACATTAGACTGTACCCCAAGGCAAAAGGTGATTCTCTAGAAGTCAAAAGTTCTTACCTTTGAGAGGTATGAAATCTTTGGTGGAGCTCCTTTCAAGTCCAAATGAACTAGTCTCATCTTAAATGCTGTGGAATCTGACATTTCAGTCTTTTCTGTGAACTTGTATAACAAGATCTCTGTTCAGGGACTTCCTCCTAGTAGAAATGAGTTATAAATAAGCAAGGAAGGCCAGGCATGGCACACACCTGTAATCTTAGCATTGGAGAGCTGACTCAGGAGGATCACCATGAGTCTGGGGCCAGCCTGGGCTATACAGTGAGACTGTTTCTAAAAACAAACAACCAACCAAACCAACGTGGTGGCTTCTTCCTCCATTCCATCTTTAACACTGTTTCAGTTCTGATATTAGCTAGTTTTGCATTACTAACTTAAAAGAAGCTCATATTGCTAACATGAAAATGGAGAAGTCTATCTTCATTTTCAAATAGACTTGTTTTTTGTCCATTTGCCCCTAAAATAGAACAGCACTGGTTTTACTATGGTTATGATTTTCAGCAACACAGACAAATGCAAAATCAGTGTGTGTGTGTGTGTGTGCGCGCGCGTACACTGGGGTTGTACCCTGCACCTTACACATGCTCTTGCATGGAGCAGTATCCCCAAAGGTTCTCAAATTACCATACACTACACTAGAGAACAGAGTCAGGAAGATGTCTATAAGTATTTTTTATCAGACCTCACGACCGATGTTTTCATAGGAAATTCATTCTTAATTTAATTTTGGACAACATAAAATTAATTTACATTTCTAGGATGCAGGTCAGTTTGGTTACAGGGAGGAAAAACCTGCACTCTTCAGATCTGAGAAAACCAGCTCAGATTAAAAATAAGGCAATGATAATTTGGAAAGGGAACAGGCTCCAAGTGTATCAGAGCTGACTGTAGTTTATATTAAAATAAAAGCATCTGAATGATAATGAACCCTCCGGGAAAATAGCAAAACTCATCTTTTCCTATCTAAGAAAAAGCACAAAGGATTGGCTGTGTGCGGAGTGAACTCTCAGCACGCTGGCCGTGCACTGGGCTGGTAACTCAACTTGCTCAGTCTGTGGGCCTGGAACCCGCGAGCACTCCGCGGCCCTTCGAGCACGCACAGCGGCCGTAAGGAAGGCGGCATGGCTCAGTCCGGCCCAGCCGCCTGACTCACCCAGCCGCCAGCATCGATGCGTCCGGTGCCCAGGTGCGCGGCGCAGCTGGAGAAGCAGGGCTCGCCCCACCCCTCCGCTCGGCCACTGATTGCTCGCGTCTGGCCGTGCGGACCGCCGAGCGCGTCGCTCCCGCGTCCCCGCACGGTGCCTGCCTCGCTCCTTGTCGCGGCACTCGTTCCGGGCTCGGCGGCTCCCGCTCCCCGCCCGGCTCCGCGCTGGCCCGGGTGGATGGCGCCTCAGCGGAGGGGCCCGCTCAGGACTCCCGAGGGTAGCGGAGCCACTGAGCGGCGGCGCCCGAGCAGGTAGCTAGGAGCGCCCACCACAGGGCGCCAGGAGGCCACGGGCGGCGGGGCGGGGCCCGCGGGAGGGGCGGGGCCAGTGTGGTGGGCGTGGCGGTCTGGGCGGGGCTCTGCGGGGGCCAAGGTCCACTCGGCTGCTCCGCGGGGCGGAGATTAGTGGGGCAAGGCCTGGGGAAGCTCCTTAGGGCGTTGTCTGCGCGTGGGCGGGCTGGTGAGCAGGTTGCACTTGCCTGGAGGTCTTAGCTCTCCAGAGACCCCCCACAAGAAGCTTGCAGGCAGTATCTCCCTGCGAGTGCGCCCACCCCAACCTTTGTCATCTCCTGAACCCAAGCTGACCTTGCTGGGGTACCCCTGCAGCGCTAACTTGGGCAGGGCCCGGAGGTCTCTCTTGAGACGTGCTGTGTTTAGGCTGGACAGAAATCCAGGGAGCTGGTGCAATCTGGAAGAAGAGCAGCCCACCGCCCTGCTCAGGAGTCCCTGTGTGCGCACCTTCACTTTCAGGGCACAAAAGCCAACTTTGGAAGCCCTAAAGGATGACAGGAATGACTTAGTTTGAGATCTTTAAATCTTGTAACTGATAGTGGGTTTGGAATTATTGAAGGATCTCTTAGCATGTAAGTAAGCAATTATTGTTCTCTTGTTTACTTTTCTGTGGCTGCCTTATTCCCTTCCATACTGAGCCCATAAATTAGAAAAATCCCAGGAAGGCCTTTTTTTTTTTTTTTTTTTTTTTGAGACAGGTTTCCCTATGTAGTTCAGACTGGCCTTGAATTTACTGTGTAGCCCAAGGTGACCACAATGTGTCAACATGTCCAGCTACGATGACTTTAGTTTGTTCTTCAGAAGATATTTTACCACTTTCAGCTCAGCTGCTCTTAGATTATAGATCTCAAATGTGTCCTGCTTGCTGCAATTATGATTTTATTTTATTTCAGTTTTAGGCTGGCCTTGAACCCACTGTGTGGCCCAAGCTGCCTCAAATTCACAGCAGTCCTCCTGCCTCAGTCTCCCTAGTGTTAGATTTACAGACGTGCACCACCATGCCCAGCACTATGATTTTATTAAGCATGAATAACCTAAAACTTTTATTTATTTTTTATTATTTTATTTTATTGTATTTTTTGGTGGTACTGGAGATTGAACTCATGACCTTGAACTTGCCAGGCAAGCATTTATTCTACTGAGCCATCTCCCCAGCCCCTAAAACTTTTAAATAAATACTCTACTCTCTCCCCAGATCTCGCCAAAAGAATGTTTCAAGTATAAACCTGTATCTTTCCTTTTCCTTCAATGATAATATTCAATTAAAAAATTTAAAAAAATTCCAGTTAACATAAATTTTCTGAAACACTAACAGCTTTTGTCCAAAATGAATAGTTAGTTGGGCAAGGAGGCACATACCTGTAATCTGAGCTCTTAGAAGGCTGAGGCAGGAGAATTGATTTGAGTTCCAAGATTGCTGAGAAGCTGAGGTCAGCCTGGGCTACAAAGTAAGACCCTGTCTTAAGAAAAGAAAAGAGAATGGTAATATAGGATGCTGTATTTATCTAGACAGATAAACACTCTGAAGTGCATGTCACTCAAAACTTAGTACTACGGGTTTTCTGAAAAACTTTATCTAGTACCTGCACCATGGAAAGAGCAGGCTTGGGTTTAAGCCACATTCAGGTACTGGCTGCAGCTGGGTCTCATCTGCATGTACAACATGAGCAGCTGCATTCTGATGACAGTGGTTGTGTTTTCTTTCTTAGCACCAAGAAGGACCGGGAGCTGAGAGAAACTTGGAGAGGATGGCTAAAGACTTTGGGCCTGGGGGCCAGTGTTGTACTGGCCTCCATCCTGATCTGGAGCAGCCTGGGGGCTGATGATGGTGTTGCTGAGGTCCTGGCCCACCGTGACGAGATCCTGGAGGGCAAGTTCATTGAAGTGCCCTGTTCTGAGGACTACGATGGCCACCGAAGGTTCGAAGGTATAGTGCTGTGGATCCCACAGCAGAAAGGAGAAAGGCTGAGAGAAGATTCGACATTGCCTTTTGCTGCAATGAATGAGTGGGAGTCAGGTTGGAAGTGGCATGTGTGGGGCAGCAGTGTTTCCTTCGCTAGGTAGACCAGCCCATACCTGACATGGGAGTACAGGCCAAGATGCCAGCAGATGTGGTCAGTGGTATAGCAAGTGGTGATGTCCAGTGACAAAATAAGAGAGGTGAGATGAGAAAGTTGGAGCCTGATTATAGAAGATGTCACAGAAAATGACTTAAATACCTCTGGTAGAAGGCTTTCCCCATCATCGTGTGTCCTGGGCCTGAAGTCACAGCTGTGTGCTCAGTGATGACACTAGATGAAGCCAGGAGGAAGGAGCCCCAGTTCCAGGACCACCAGGATGGGAAAAGGCTGGTACGCTGGAGCTCACACCCTGCACTGGCCACCTATGGGTGTCTGGCTGCTGCGCATCCCCAAGCAGTCCACACCACCCAGCTGCACTCTCCTTTTTAAAGCTTAATATGTACGACTGTGTTTTTAGGACAGAATTGATTTATTTTTTTATTCAAAGTGATGCTTTGGACTTGAACTAAGAAAAGATTGCCAGGTTCTTCTACCAAGGGGCAATGTAGTAAGGTGCAAAACTGGGAGCCCTGCATTCAGTGCGGAGGAAAACGGCAGAGCTGTGTTTGCAGGGTTCCTTTGAGGAAAGGGCATCAGTGAAACAGCTTTGCTGCTGTCACGTGGGCATGTGTATCTCAAGACCTTTTCCTGAAATGTCCAGGCTGACACCTGCTCGCTCACACTCTCCCTCTTTCTGTTTATATATACCTATTAGATGATCTCTGTGTTGTCCAGGTTGGCCTAAAACTCACAAGTGTAAGCAGTTCTCCTGCCTCAACCTTCCAACACAAGAAATACTTTCCAGACAGTTTGTACTAAAGACAGAAGCCTCTTCCTACTCAATTAACAATTTATCAACATTAGAAGTGTTGTTTAGTGGGACAGGATTTCACTTGGCAAGATGAGAAGCCCTGGGGAGGGACAGTTTGATGGCTGTGCAGCACTGTGTATATGCGCACTGCCTCCAAACTGTGCACTGAAAAATGGCCAGGGTAGTAAATTTTACATTATGCATATTCCATAGTAGAAAGTTACAACGTACTTAAAGCTGGTAGACTCTGTTACCTCCCATTCCCTTCTGTCTCCTCAGCCAGCAGAGTGAGCGTGGACTACGTGCTGCTTACCTGTTTAGCAGGTCTCTGGTTTGGGTAGGTGGTTTGTTGTGAAAACCCCTGCTCAGGATGGAAGCAGGCAACCCTGACACTAATCCTTGGGAGTGTGTGATTGTAGATTGTCCACAGACAGGATGTTGTCACCTGCTTGTGACCTTTGCTAAGTCATTCTCTGACACCTGTCCAGTGGGCAAGCACACTGTTGCTGTTGGGTGATGTTGCAGTCTTTGCTTTGCTGCACCTCTGCTATCTGTTTTTTGTGTTTTTTTGTTTGTTTGTTTTAATTGTAATACTGGTAATTGAACCCAGGACATTTGCATTGAGCTACTTTGCCAGCTAGTATCTGTGACCTAGGGCAGTGCTACCTGGCTTTCATGCAGATGTTCTGGGACAATGGCTCCACCCTCTGGCTTCAAGCTCATGTCCAGGCAGGAATCAGATGAGAGGAGTGGGGAATGAGAAACAAGCAGCAGTTCCCAGAGCAGTCACAGGTTCCCATGCTACCTGGATTGGGGAGCAAGTCTGCGCTTTGTAGCTAGAATTCTGCAAGGGCCGTCACTGGCTGGGCTCACCTCTGATGCTACACTGCATCTGGGCTCCTTTCTATCATAGCCCTAACCTCATCCACCATGCCTCTACCCACTGAGACCCCTGTCCCCGTCCAGCCTATCCTCATATAAGGTTCTTAGCTTCCTTCCTCTCTGTCTGGAGATCCCCAGGGTCCAGGAAGAATCAGGACACTTGGTACCCAGGCTGTTGCCCCCAGGGAAGACAATGGCTGGCGCTCCACGCTTCTCCATGGGTCCTAGGAGGAGCACCTAGAGTGCTGGTGGTCCTGGGTCTGGAGGCTTCTATGGCTTCCTGGGAGCTGGGGCCGAGAAGGGGCCTCTGAGGAGGAGGTATGCTTCTTCTCTAGAGTTGACATCTAACCCAGGTACTGCTCACACTGGCCGACTTGCTCCTATGGGAGGGCCGTGTAGCCCCACTGTCCTAGGACAGGAGCTTTGGAAGTAAGCCTTACATCTTGATTGTCATTCCTGTAGGCTGCACTCCCAGGAAGTGTGGCCGTGGTGTCACTGACGTTGTCATCTCCAGGGAGGAGGCAGAGCGCATTCGCAGGTAAGGAGGCAGAGGCAGAGCGTTCTGCCTTGGGCATCCGTGGGTCAGGATTAAGGCACAAGGGGAGACTGGGCCAGGGCATATCCCACAGCGGTCCCTCCTGTGCTTTCAAGGGCAGGGCAGGACAGGGCAGGTGTCCAGGAGGTGGTCTGGGGCGCTTGAGAAGTCCTTGCTGACAGAATCTTGTGGGTGCTCAGCCTGACCTCTCTGCCCACGTCCCCAACCCACTCTGCAGGAGTTCTGCTGGGCTGGGGTACAGACCTGTGCACCCCAGCCTCAGCCAGCAGCCCCGGGGACATTCAGTGTTTGCTTTTAGTCCTCACCAAGCTGCACAGATGCCCACTTAGAAAGCAGTAGGTGTTGCACTTTTCCCTGTGGAGATTTTATTTTATTTATTTGTTTACTTTTTTCTTGTACTTTTGGTTTTTTTGAGATAGGATCTTACTATACAGTCCAGGCTGGCTTTGAACTCACTGTGTAGCCCAGGCTGGCCTCAAACTCCTGGCGAGTCTCTTGTATCAGCCTTCCAAGTGCTGGGATTACGTGCATGTGCCACCATGTTCAGCTATCCTGTTGAGATTTTAAAATCAGAATCCTGAAGTTTTGATTTTTCTACCAGCTGGTTAGACTCGCTGGTTAAGTGTGTGGGATCAGTTTGGGCCTCAAGGGGTTCCCGTGGGCATGAGCCCTCTCTCATGGCTGCCCTCTCTAGCAGTACTGTCCTATAGGGAGTGGGGTTAGGGTGTTTTACTGATGGCCTGTGTGGCTCAGTGTTCATCCAAGCTGCTAGTTCTTGAGCAGAGTGGTCCTCCCTGGCCTGACTCAGGTGTCTGCCTGCCCTGAGTGGGGAGGATCAAAGCCCCCCACCCACCTGGGAGCAGTCTGGTACCTCTGGCTGCTGACTAAGTTTGTGCTCAAGTGTTGAAGTTTGGAATTAGCAGCTTCCAAGCCAGGCTGAGTGTCACGGGGAGATAGTGACATGGTGCTTGCTTGCCTGGTTTTGAAAGCTGAGCCTTTAGGTCTGCAGGTTTGGTGACAAAGCAAAACCAAGTAGCCTGACATTGCTTATGCTGATCCGTGTTCTGCCTAGACACCTCCTAGATGACTTCTGATCTGGGTTGTTTCCCCCACAGAGTAGCAGAGAAGGGCCTCTCCCTGGGCGGATCTGATGGAGGGGTGAGTTGAACCTGGCTTCTGCCTGTCCACCTCTGGCTTCACCCTCTGCTGTCCTGGAGGGGAGGTGATGTACATGGAGGACCTTTGCTGCCCCACTGATGCACAGCCTGCCTGACCTCAGGTTACCTGATCACACACAGCCTGCCTGACCTCAGGTCGCATACTCACATTAGCTACTCCAGGTGGGAGGTTAGGAGGCAGGGAGGTGTCAGGGAGCTGAGGGAAGGATCAGGAGCCCAGTGAGGCAGCAAGAACAAATCCTGGCCGGCCACAGGAGAGCCTGAGGAGTTGAGGGGTGGGCTGAACCCGTACTTAGCAGAAGATGTTCAAATGTTCTGTCACCTGTAAGCCAGAGACTCCACAGATACTGTGGGCCTGTCTCCCATGGCTCAAGGCTGTGGACTCTAAAGGGTGTATCTACATGGACTCTGTGACTATGACTTGATTCGGTTGAGCTGATCTGCCCAATGTGACTGCTTCCCTCCCAGGGTATAGGGAAGAACCCTGGGGTAGGTGGCAGTTCCTTAAAAAGTTATGACCCAGGAATTCCACATGAGGTCTTCACCAAGAGCCTTGAGAATATCCATGAACTTGGCCTTGTGGCTGCTGTGTGTGGATCCCTACTGGCCACAGTTCCAGCCAGAACCACCCTCTGGCCTTCTACAGGCAATGGACACCAGATGGAGTGACATCCACGCAGGGGAATCTGCTCAGGGCCGGCACAAGTACATCCAGATAGTGATGCCAGGGGAGACCCTGGCCTGTGTCCCTCACCTTGAACTAGAAAATGTGATTGATTCCCTGTGACTGGAAGGGTAGCACAAGTGGGGGCATGAGGGAAGGAGGAGAGGTGTGTGACCGCTGCAGGAGCATGGTGCTTTTGAGGGCTTGTGTATGTGTAGTGTCCAGAGCACTGGGCCCCTTCTTCAGGCATCAGAGATAGGGTGGGTTTGGACAGATCTGGGACCTCAGGGACTTGGGTTTAACTGGGGGAGGGGGAGGCTTTGAAAGCAATGGTCAATCCCCGGTTCCACAAAAAAAAAAAAAAAAAGAAAACAATGGTCATGTTGTCTTAGCCTCTATACGTCTCTTCCAGGCGTCCATCCTGGACTTGCACTCAGGGGCCCTGTCCATCGGGAAGCACTTTGTGAACCTGTACAGGTGAGGGAAAGGCCTGGGAGCAGCTGAGTGAGCGCATGGTGTGTTCTAGGCCTTGGACATCCAGAGGGCTGAGGGAATGGTGGCTTCTGGTCAAGGGCAACAGCCCAGGTGGGCTGGGGACAGGGTTGCTCAGAGCCTGTTCCAGGGTAGAGACCTGGTCCTTGATCTTTAGAAGAGACTCTGGTATCATGTTCTGGGCCTACTGTGGACCCTGGGATGGGACAGCAGAAAGAGGAAGTCTGTAGGCTGCAGGTCTTGTTGCCAGGAAGGCCTGAAGACTTTTGGGTGCTTGTGAAAGCTGAACAACCCTGGGAGATTCCCCCACTGATTATCCCCCTTCAGTACAAGGCTTTAATACTGAGGTATATCCCCAATCCACCTCCTCTTTTAAAATTTTTTTTTTTAGATAGGATCTCACTAAGTAAAATTTGTAATCCTCCTGCTTCAGGCTCCCAGTTCTGGAATTATAGACATACCTGGCTCCCCACCTCTTGTGGCACAGAGATTATGGTAGAAGCCAAGCAGCTGTAGGATAATGGGATGGGTTCATTTAAGGGGCTTGCTGTTTTGTTGAGGAAAGATTTAACTTTCAGGGAAGTAAGAGATTAGTAAAATGTTTCATTGGCTAATGATCCTTATCTTTTTACAGATACTTTGGGGATAAAATACAAACTATCTTCTCTGAAGAGGACTTCCAGTTGTACCGGTGAGCAGCAGAAGGAGAGGGGTTGGGGTGGCCAGAAGCTTCCGGCTCCCTCTGAGGTCACACCAGACTGTCACGGGGGTAAAAACCACTGTAGCCTGGAATCCAGCCTGGTTCCAGGTGAGAATCAGCTGTGCGGTATCACTCTGGCAGCCCTGGGGCCTCCCCAGCACCCGCCTCAGACCAGGGACCTTTCTGTTGGGCACAGCTTTTACCTAGAGGCAGGACTTTTGCTGGGGACTGTTTAAAATTGAACTTTTCATTTATAGATTACAATAGAGGTACCTATTACTCACAGCAGAGAGATTCCACCTTCTACCACCCCATTCGCTCCACCACCGCACACTGTCTAGCTAAGATATGACACCTGTCCCCAGCACAGACATGGGAAGAGCCGCAGGTGCTGTTTGCAGTCTTGCAACTCTATCTCGTGGAGCTGGGAGGAAGCACAGAAGTCCTCCATCCTTGAGATTCATGTTGAAGAACAACATCTCAGTGCCAAGAAGTTGCTGGAATCCTGGGGTTGCTATGCAGTGACACAGGGGTGGGGAGTTAGCGTGACCCCAAGTCACTGGATGATGCAGAGGATGTGTCATCTACCATTTTTTTAGTAAATATCAGAGAGGACATGTGATCCCCACAGACAGAAACTGCAGAAGTGACAAGCAGAGGATCGTTTTGTTCTGTGGACAGTCTGGGGTGCTGGTCCCCAGGGACATCATGATGGGCAATGAGGAACAGGGCGTCCAGGATAGCAGAGTTTGTTAAAATTGGCTTTTTTTGGCGAGGTACCAGATGATTACACCTACCGAAGTAAAAGGAGGCATTTGAAAAAAACAAAGATCTATTATAGAAGTAGAAAAAGGGGCCAGGCAAGAGGCACATGCTTGTTTCTGAGGTGTTCAGGAGGCTGAGGCAGGAGGAGTGCAAGCTTGAGCCCAACTTGGGCAATTCAGTGAGAGCCTGTCTTAAAACAAAATGAAAAAGGCTAGGGTTGTAGCTCAGTGGTAGTGTGCTTGCAGAGTATGTGTGGGGCCCTGGCTTCAATCCCTACTACTAAAAAAAAAAAGAAAAAGAAAAAGATTTAAATTGGGCACGATGGAGCATGCCTGTAACCCTAGCACTCAGGAAGCTGAGGCAGGAGGATCAATGTGAGTTCAAGGCCAGCCTGAACCACATAGTGAGACTCTGTCTCAAAAAGAAAAAGAGAGTGATCTGCTTTTTGGAGCAAAATTAAGTATTAGAACTATTAAATGGATGCATTATGTGAAACTATTTGATGACAGAATTGAAGACTAACACAGACTTTTTAAATTCCTTCAACTTGCTGAACTCTAAAAAATTATTAAATGCTGTTTGCAAAGCTTTACTTTTTTTTTTTGTATTTGATACAGGGTCTACAGGGTCTACAGGGTCTCACTATGTAGATCAGACTCATAGTGATTGTCCTGTTTTCAGCCTCCCAAACACTGGGATTACAGCCATGAGCCTTCATGCCCAGTCTCAGTTGCCCTTTCAGTGAGCCCCGGGGGTGGGGTCAGCACGGTAGGCTGGGGATGGAACCCTGGCCAATGCGCTCTGCTGAGCTATCTGGCCAGCCCAAGCTTTAAAATTTGAAGGTGAACAAAAATTCAGAAAGAATAACCTGCTGAGCTTGGCAGTTCACACCTGTAATCCCAGCACTTGGGAGGGAAAAGGATTGCCATGAGTTTAAGGCCAGCCTTGACTACACAGTGAGACCGTGTCTCAAAAAAAAAGCAACAAAATTCACAATGTCTCCATAAATAATTTCTCTGCCTCTGTCAGTCTCAGAGATATTGAACACATACCTCGCTCCCTCCTGAAAGGTGGAACATTTTGAACACAGCTGTGAGCTCAGGAGAAGCTCCTGATGCTAGATGTGCAGGAGTTGAAGGAGCCACTGAGAGGACGGGACACTGGCCCTGAGTGAGCCTTGTCTCATGGTATTATGGAAAGCAGACCAAACATGGGAAGAAACAGCAACAAGGAGGCTTGGCTGGGATTTTTCCCAAAGACCCTGCGCAGTGGGGTTCCAGGGGTTTTTAAGGCGAGTGGGCAGGCACAAAAGCAGATTTGGCACATTGTTATTGGAGGGTTGGGTGATGGATTGCTGAAGGAGTTTTAAACATAGGTTATATCACAAGGCCATCAGTTATACAAAACATGGGTTATGCAGAGGAAAAATGCCTTGTTATCTTTAAAGTTACATTGCAAGGCCATCAGTCATACAAAGGCAGTAAAGACAGGGGCTACACAAAGGAAGAAGTATTCTGTTATTGAGCCTGCTTGGTCTTGGTGGGCATCCTGGGTAGGCTATGTTGGCAGGCTTTCACTTAAAATTTTAATTTACCCCTTCAATGGCAATGCCAATTTGGCCTGTGTTGAGAGGGTAAGGGGTGGTTTGGAAGTGTTCAAGTCTTGTGTGAACAGTTGAGCTCACACTAGATCACTTGGTAGTGCTTTTAGGAATGGCTTGATATATATCTACATGTATACGTGTAGGTATGCACGTAGGTAGATGCATAGATTAGCCTGTGTGTGGTGGGTGGGCACAGAAGCTGCCATGTGTATGTGCAACCATGCATGCACAGAGCACTACTTTGTGTGAATGTGTATATCGTGCATACATGTGTGTACATGATGCTTCTGGTGTGTATGGAGGATACAAGATGTGTGTAGGTATGTATGTAGGAAGGTTGGTCTGTCTCTCTCTCTCTCTCTCTCTCTCTCTTTCTCTCTCTCTCCAGGTAGCTGGTATATGTGTGTGCATCTATATGTATGTGTAGACAATAAGTATGGAGGTTTGTAGACACTGGAATGGCCCTGGGTTAGTCTGCCCAGCCCTGCTGCCCTGGATGCCAACCTCCCAGAACTGGTTCCTTGGAGCTCCCTAGGGCCCAGCTCTGCTGAATTACTTAGAGCATCAATGCTGGCAGCCACCCGCATGGGTCTGATGTGGCAAATTTGTGCCAGGCTCCAGAGACACATGCCCTGGTCTGCAGAGAGAGGCCACCATCCCCCATGGGCACCACTCAGGCAGAGTGCAGGTGACCTCCACAGGCTCCGGACCATCCTGGAAAAGTCATTGCGGGTACTGTGGTTATCCCATCTGTACCTCGGCTCCAACTGGCACATATCTGGGGATGTGTGTGCCTGATGGCCACCATTCTACCTCTGGTGTGTGCAGGCCCTGGGGACCAGCGGAGCACCCCCTTGGGCAGGTTCTCAGCGCTGTTCCATACTCTCCACAGGGATGTGCGGCGGAAGGTCCAGCTCACAATCGCAGAGGCATTCGGTATCAGCGCATCCTCTCTGTACCTGACCAAGCCCACGTTCTTTTCACGCATAAACAGCACTGAGGCGCGGACAGCCCACGATGAGTACTGGCACGCACATGTGGACAAGGTGAGCACCTGCGGGTCTCGTCCTGCTTCCTGTGGGCAGTCCTGGCTGCCCACTCTGCCTGGGCATCCAGGTGTCTGTTCTGCAGTGTGCATGTTGGGCATTTCAGAGTCTTCCTTTAGGTATGCCCTGAAACGAGGAAAGGAAATTTGCTTCTCAGTTGGTAAGATCAAGCAGCACTCAGATGGCATTGGCCTTACTGGGGTTTTTTTTTTTTTTTTTGTTGTTGTTGTTTTGTGGAACCAGGGATTGAACTCAGGCCCTTGCGCTTGCCAGGCAAATGCTTATTCTAATGAGCTATCTCCCCCGTCCCAAACCAAAGTTGTGGTTTTTTTGGCGGAACTGGGGGTTGAACTCAGGACCTTGGCACGTGCTCATTCTACTGAGCCATCTCCCCGGCCCTGGCCTCACTGTTATTTCCCATCCTTTGTTAGCAAATTGATGTATGAGTTCAGACTGTATGAGTGGAGGGGATGACTCCTGACCTCCTGGCCCAGGACTCTTCCTTCTGCAAGAGGTGTGTGTTCTGCCTACTTCTATCCCTTTCTTATCCTCCTCCTCCTCTTTGATCTCTTTTCCTTTTTCCTTCTTTCTCTGGGTATCTGTCTGTCTGTCTGCCTGCCTGCCTGCCTGTCTGTCTGTCTGTTTCTTTCTCTCTCTCTCCCTCCCCCCTCCCTCTCCTTATGTTGCTTAGGCTGGTCTTAAACTTGTGATCCTCCTGCCCTCATCTCTTGAGCACTGAAACCACAGATATGTTGCTACCCTGCTGGGCTGTTCTTGTCTTTCCTTTTCCTCCTGCCTGAGGCCACCTCTGTTGGGACCCTGGGGGATTCCTCAGCCCCTCCAGGCCCACCATACCAGGTCACAGATCTTGATCCTCTTGAAGCTCTTCCTCACTGAACTGTGTGATGTGGGGCCCCACCTAGTGTCCAGCAGGCCCCCTGGGGCCGCTGGCCCGCAGAGCTACGAGGGAGAGTGTCCTGTCCTGTGCTATGGCCAGCCTCCAGCACTCCTTATCAGTTGTTATGTGGTTTGGGGGTCCTTTGCCATATCTGGGGTGGGTAGGTATTATGAGGGCTTGAGTGGAGTCAGGGTCCTGGACCCTGCTTTCCTGAGCCACTTGCTGTACCACTTGAGGTGTGGCTTGTGTCCTGGTTTTGTCAGACCCAAGATCACCACAGAGGCTGTCCAGGTACCTGCACAGGCAGTGCGCAGGGCTTACTGTTGCCATGTGATGGGGCAGGGGGCGGTGGAGGGGGAGCTCAACTCCTGGGGTTAGGCCTGGACTCCAGACAGCATCCAGTGCTTACATAGTCCCAGATCCAGCAGTGGGAGGTGCCTTGATCTTGTGGGTCACCTCAGCAGGCTGCTGCTCCTCCTTGTCACTCAGTGTCCTCTTATCCTGTTAAGGGGACAACCACTGTCAGGATGGTAGATGAGGGAAGGTGTTCAATGGGTCCTGGGCTGGCTCCTGCAACTCATCCTGTCCCTTTCCAGCTCCTCTTGGAGACCAGTCAACCACAAGAGGCCCCTCCTGTCCTTTTTGCCAGGCCCAAGCCTCTCTTAGCCATCTGTGCAATGGAAAATTCTGTGAGAGTTGGGATCCTTCAGGATAAGGCACCAGGAGCAAAGAAGAGGAAGAGAAAGGTCCCAGGTATCCAGGCCCTGCTGCTTCCAGGTTCCAGCTGGAAGGTGTGCCCTCAGGGTTTGGGTGCCTGCGCCCATGCCTCCGTGTGGCTGGCCTAGCCCCCTTCCAGGTCCTCTGCTTCCAGGTCCTCTCCCAGGGTCTCTCACCCCTCGCCATCCTCATGTCAGAGCCGGCTGACTTAGAAGCCCAGGAAACACAGACCCTTACCATCATGTCAGTGCTGTCTGGTCTGCATTCCTGCCACTTTTCAAGTTTGGGTGGCATCTGTCGCCCTTTGCATCTGGGAGCATTCTAGGTACCATCAAGGTGGCGTTGTCTTCAGGCAGCCTGCTCTGTGTCTGACCTCTGCCATGTGGAGGTGAACACAGTAAAACCAAGGAAGCAGAGGAGTCCCAGGTGTTCGTGGTCTCAGGCCATCTCTCCTTCCTAGGGGCTGAAGGCAAAAAGTTTCCAATTCCTGGGCCTCCCTGCTCACCCTCACAGGTGTCTACCTGTATAAAGAATGGCCTTGTGAGGGGCAGGAGGACATCTCTCTCCTGACCCCCTTCTTTCCACTCTTTTTTTTT
>NW_004524688.1:6036933-6075548 GCF_000260255.1 Octodon degus
ATCCCCCAGCACCACATGCCAGCCAGCTGCGCCCCCTGGTGGGCTGAGCTGGCCACACACACACACACACACACACACACACACACACACACACAATAAATGTTCAAAAAAAAAATTAAAAAAGGAGGGAAAGAAGGAAGTGCTGGGATGTGGTTCAGAGTAAAGGCTCTGAGATCAATCCCCTATACTGCAACAACAACATCAAAAAAGTCGGGGACTTTTGTAGCGACAAGATACCCTTTCCCTGCATATCATGCAGCTACCACAGTACTTGCCCATAGCAGGAGTTAGCCTTGTGCCAACCTCTCTGCTGTGCCTTTAACATGGATGCCCAGAAGATGCCCACTGTGGGGGTGGGAAGGGCCCATGGGCAGTCAGTACATGAGGTCCCAAGACAGCTGGCCTCAGTGGTCACCCACCTTCTAAAGGGCAGCAGGCCTGACAGCTCCTGACTTCACCCCACAGGTGACCTACGGTTCGTTTGACTACACCTCACTGCTGTACCTCTCTGACTACCTAGAGGACTTCGGTGGAGGGCGCTTTGTGTTCATGGAGGAAGGTGCCAATAAGACGGTGGAGCCCAGGGCTGGTAGGATGCCAAGGCTTGTAATGGACGGGGCGTGGGCACAGGCAGCTCTGACCGCACATACCCATTTGTATGTGTATGGGGCAGGGCGGGTTTAGTCAGCAGTGCCCTGTTTAGGGAGCACCTACTGTATGTTAGACTTGGCGCAGAGAGTTTGTCTGGGTCCAGCTGCTGGGGTTGACACCTAGGAAGCTGGAGTCTGTACCACTCACCTGAGGTTGTCGTGGGGCTGTAGCAGACCCAAGAGCATCACCTGGTGTGACAGTCCCACTTGCTCCCATTGGGTCTCCCGCTGGGCGGCCTGCTCAGTGGGAACCTGACGTTGTTTGGTGCTTGCTAGGGTGTACGCTGGTGGCAGAGTGCTCACCTGACTCAGGTCTCCTCCTCAGTCCCACACAAATCAAAGATAAGGTGATGCCTCCAACGTGACATCAGCACAGTATCCCTCATGGTCCCGGGGACCTTGACCTGTCCTTGTGGTGCTATGGAGCCAGTCTCATGGTGAGCTGTGTCCATGGAGATGGAACTGGCCCCAGTGTCCAGCAGATTTGTGGCTGTCTCCTGTGGTGGGCCACCCTTTCTCAGTGCATTCCTGCCTGTACCTGCTCCCAGGCTCCTGGCTGTCATCACATGCCCACTGGTTTCCTCCCTCAGATGCCAGCAGTGTTGACTGGGCAGAGGGTGACAGATCCCTCTGTCTGGACAGCCTCAGCTCCTGCTGTTGCTGGCTGCCTCTGAGGAGACAGCGTGCACACCTGGACTTGGAGGTCTCATGGGGACACCTTTCCCTATGCTGAGGGTTATGTAGAAGTGGGGAGTTGCCTGCCTTACTGGAGAAAAGACCCACTTGTCCCCTGCAGTAGACACCTGACCTAACGCTTGGGTTTTGGGGGATCAAAGCTGGGAATAATGGTGCTTCTCAGTGTCGCCCTCTGCAGGAGAAAGCGGGTTGAGCCTCAAGACTTGTAGACCTTTGTTGTGTTGGTCAACTTCCTTTTCTGTGACACACCTGAGAATGGCAACTGAGGAGAGGCTTACCTTGGCTCTGGGTTTCAGAGGCTTGAGTCTGTTTTCAGCTTGCTCCAGAGCATCGGGCCATGGGAGAGGGGAGGAGGAGACTGCCGGGGGGTGGGGGGGAGCCAGAGAGGACGCAACGAGAGCCGATTCAGTCCCCAATGTCACAGCTCCAGTGTCCACCCTCTTGCGTGGGCCCTGCCACCTGTGTCCATCACCTCTCAATAATGCCATCAAGCCATGATCACCAGTGGGTGGATCCACATGATGAGGTTGAGCCTTTATGACCCCATCAGGTCCCAAAGCCCATCAGTAGGCAGCCAAACCTTAAAGCCCATGGGCCTTTGGGGGACATTTTCCACAGCCGCTGTGACAGCTGTGTATGGGGTGGAATTTCTAGATAGCTTAGAGGGTAGGTGGCAGCATGCCTCAGACACACCTCCCTTATTCCCTGTAGCTCAGGACGGCTGTGTAAAGGGGCCGTTGGAAAGCAGGATAGGAGCGGTAGACACTTTTGGCCATGACTACATGCTTTCAGCGGTTTTGCAGAGAAGCAGCAGATGTCCTCAAAGCCAGGCTGAAGTGTGAGTTTTTGTTTTTGTCTTTTTGAAACAGGGTCTCACTATGCAGTTCAGGCTGGCCTTGAGCTCACTTTGTAGCCAGGCTGGTCTTCAGCTCACAGCCATCCTCCTGCCTCAGCCTCCCGAGTGCTGGATTCACTGATGTGGGCTGGAGAGCACGTCTATGTGCAGGTGGACAAGAAGCAACAGGCTGTGATCTGTGGAGCGCACGTTCTAGCAGGGCCCAGCAGCATAGGGAGTTTTCCTGCTGAGGCTTCGGTGGTGGAAGGATGTGACTGGGCGCTGGGTTTGGGGTTATGGTTCAGGGGCACAGCGGGAGCTTCTAGGCTGAGGATAAGCACACCATACACTGTGTCCTCACTGGGGTCTCTGGGAGGACTAGGAGCTCCTGCTCCTTTTTGTCTGTTTTTGTAGTGCTGGGATTGGACCAGAGCACTGAGCTACATCCTCAGTCCTTTTTTTCCCCCCTTAAACTTTGAGACAACATTTTGCCAAGTCATTAATTTGCCCTGGCTGGATTTGACTCTTGATTTTCCTGCCTCAGCCTTCAAGAGTGCTGGGATTATAGGAATGTGTTACTGTGCCTGTCTCTGCTCCTTGATTTGTTGTGACAGGGACTTTTAAAATCTCCTTTAAGATCTCAGGGCTGGGAATATAGCTCCGTGGCACAGCACCTGCCTAGCAAGCACAAGGTCCTGAGTTTGATTCCTCGTACTGAGAGAGAGAGAGAGAGAGAGAGAGAGAGAGAGAGAGAGAGAGAGAGATCTCAGTGTGCCAGCAGGAGTGGTGATGCACACCTGTAATTCTAGCACTAGCTCAATATACTTCTGGGATCCTGTTACTTGTATCTCAGTGTTAGTTCAAGACATTAGTTACAGCAGGCTTATGAAGAGGCATTTCTCTGTACCCACTATCCTAGTTTTTGGCTTCTGCTTCTCCCTGCCCTTGCCTGTGTCCCAAGGTGGGCAGTCTGAGCTGTCCCCAGTTGCAGCAAGGGCCACCCCAACCCACCCCCTACAGCAGCCCAACCCTACCCAGGGCACCTTTGCATCTCCACAGTAATAAATTTTGCCCACCCTAAGATGTGAGAGATTTTTTTCTACATCTATTTCTAGAAATTTTATGGTTTTAGATTTAATGTTCATGTTATTAGTCCATTTTGAAATAGTATTGATATGTGGAGTGAGGTAGGGGTCAGCATTTGCCTGTTGCCTGTGGGTTGCCAGGCATTTCGCCAGCATTTGTTGAAGAGACCATCTCACCCCATCAAGTCAGTCTGGACACCTTTGTCAAAAATCTGAAGATTATAACCATGGTTCCAGCTCTGCACATTGTTTCTGTCCCAGTGATCGAAGTGTCCCTCTGTGACTACCGTGGAATCCCAATTGCTACAGCCTTATGGAAAGTGTTCATTCTTTTTCAAAGTGATTTGGCTGCTAATATATGCCTGCTTCATTTCCATGTGAATATTACTCGCTAATTTCTGTGGAATGCCTCTGGCCATTGTGTTCTGGATTGTACAGAATCAAAGTGGAATACCCATGTGTCCAGTGGCCCACCACCCGCTTTACAGAGCAGCAGGGTCCCACTTGTCTACTGCCCTACCTTTGTGTTTTCATTTTGCTACCTGTCAATATCTAAATATGTGACAAACTTTATGCTGTTATTTTGATATTTTTCTTTTCTTTTCTTTTTTTTTTTTTTCTCTGAATGCCTTCAGGGCAGGTTTAGCTGGCTTGAGTTGTGGGGATTGAACCACAGCAACCTGAGCCTGACAGCTTTGTTGAAGCAGCCACTTAAAGAACTGAACTGGGGCCGGAGAGATGGCTCAGTGGAATAAGTGCTTCCCTGGCAAGCGCAAGGGCCTGAGTTCAATCCCTGGTTCCACCAAAAAAAAAGAATACACATTAACCTTTGGGGCTGGAGAGATGGCTCAGTGGTCTGAAGCACCTACTTAGAACAAGCTAAGCTAAGCAAAGCACAGGGACCACGGTTCAATCCCCCTGCACCACATGCCAGCCAGCCCCGCTGAGCTGGTGGGCTGAGCTGGCCACACACACACACAAAATAAATAAATAAATAAATAAATAAAAATTAAAACTTAAAAAAAAAAAAAAAAGAACTGAGCTAAGGGGCAGGCGCCCTTGATATTTTTCTTGAAATAATTTTTGGCCTCTGAGGAGGTACACAGCATTTAACAAGCTAGCGCTTCTCATCTCCAGCATTCTCCACTCTGCCCTCTGAGTCAGGGTTTCCAGCAGGTACCATTTCTCTTCAGCCTTTAGTGAATCCCTTGGTGCAGTTCCTCCAGTGCCCACAAGGACTTTTCTGAATACTTATTTTACCTCTTTTTTTGGTTGTTTATTTTTGGTGGTGGTGCTGGGGATAGAACCCTTGGTCTCTGGCATGCCTGACAAGCACTGCACCACTGAGCTACACCCCCAGCCCTCGCCTTTTTAAAAAAATATTTTAAATTTTTAAAATGTATTTAGTACAGGCTCTAACTACATGTCTCACTACACAGATCAGACTCAGTGACTTTCCTGTTTTCAGCCTAGCAAGGTCTGGGATTACAGGTGTGTGCCGCCACGCCGTCTCAATCAGCGGGGGCAGGGCCAGCATGGCTCTCCAGGGATTGAACCTGCAGCCCCTGCGATCGTCTAAGCAGGTGCCTTAATCTGCTGGGCTATCTGGCTGGCCCTAATTTTAGTGGACTTTAGTAGACTTTCTTTCTTTTTGTTTCTGTTTTTGTTTTTTGTTTTTGTTTTGTGGCTGGCTCAGCCCCTCCTGGGAGCAGGGCTGGCACAGCTGTGGTACTGAGGATCAAACTGTGGTCCCTGCATGCTTGCCTGCACTAAGCTTGCCTAAGCAGGCACTTTAGACCGCTGAGCTATCTCACTGGCCCCTTCACCTTTTTAAAAAGAGATCTTTGTACTGGATCTTGCATTCTGTGCTGATCACATTTTTCCTCTTGACATGTTAAGATGCTATTTTTTTTTCTTTCTTTTTTTATTTATCTGTTTGGTACAAGGTCTCACTATGCAGCTCAGACTTGTGATCCTCCTCTCTCAGCCTCTCCAGCCCTGGGATTACAGGTGTGCACCAGATGCCTAGTTTCGGTAGCCGGCTTGGCGCTCTGGGCCAGCATGGCATGCTATACCCAGGGATCAAACCCGGGTCCTTGTGCTTGCTAGACAGGTGCTTAGACCACTGAGCTGTCTCCCCAGCCCAAGATGCTATTTCTTGGTTCCTGCTTTGGATGTTTCTGGAGAAATGTTGCTGTCCTTCATGCTCCTTACATGTGCTCTCCTCTTTCTCTGCTGATTTCAAAGTTTCCTGTCCTCTTTGGGGGGGGGGCATTGAGGGCAGTACCAGGGCTTGAACTCAGACCTTACGCTTGCCAGGCAGATGCTTATGCCTGAGCTATCTTCCCAACCTCCTGCCCCCTTTCATATGATGTACTAAGGTAGATTTGTCTGTATTTCCCCTAAGTGGCATTTAATCCTCTTAGGAATCAAATGTAAAAGTTAGTTTTCCATCCAGCTGGGGAGAGTTCGGGTATTTTTTTCTCACCAAAGCTCTCTCTACTCCAGGTTCCTCTCTCCCCATCGCAGGCTCCAGTGATGGGGCAGGTGGTTTCCTGTTGTCCTGCAGCCCATGGAGGCCCTGATATCCTCCATCCTTTTTCTCCCTGGCTTCTGAAGCCTCTCCAAGATGGGCAGAAACACTGCAGGGGTAATAGAGGGAGAAGCACATCTGTGCCTGTGGTGGAGGAGCAAAGAGAAGGTAGCTTGGGGGGCTGAGGGACCCACAAGCCCCAGGCCTTTAGGCCTCATCCTGCCTAGGCCCCTGTTGCTTGTTCCCACCTCTCGGGTTAGATTGTAACTAGAATAAACCAAAGACAAAATGTCCTTGGAAAACACAAGCTCAGAAAGTGTTATGGCTCCAGGTCACCCTGGGGAGAGTGTTTCCTGCTTCCTGTGTCCAGAGGGGGCCTGCCCTGCCCAGGCAGAAGGAGCAGAGTTCCTGCCCCCCCAGGGTCTGCTGCTGTGCACAGGATTGTTCTTGCTCTGCCACTTGTGGGCCAAATGTGACTGTTGGCCCTGGGATGCAGCGCACAGCAGAAGTGACCGTTCTCCCTTGGCGAAGATTCAGAGTCAAATTGCAAACATGGAAGGGAGAAACAGAGTTTCCAGCACTAGTCTTTGTAGGGCAATTGTCCCGATCATTTGGAGCCAGGTCCTGCAGCCAGGATGGGACTTCAGAATCTCATGCTCCTCACTCAGGACTTTTAATGGCTGATTGGAGTACTTAGCAGCAAGCGCTTACCTAGTAAAAAGTGTGATGGGGTCATTTATTTATAAGAGCAAGTGGATGGGATTCTTGGATGGAAGGACCCCCAGTTCAGGTGATCGATGTCCCAGGAGGGGCCTGTCTTCATCCCCACTTGAAGTAGGCTGGCCAGGTGTTTGCATGTGTTTGTCTTGACTGACCTTCCTGGGTTGTTAGATGATGCTGTCATCCTCACCCTCTGCAGCTGGGTTTGATTTTTGATGATCTATGATTAGAAACCAGATCCTAACCTGTCTGAACTAGAAGGCTGCAAGTAGTACAAGGCCTGGTGCCCATCCCTGTGGCCACTTCCACTGCTTTTCTCACCAGAATAGGAGGGAGCTAGAACACCCCATCTTCACCACACGTCCAGGCATGACCTGTCCTGGTGCTGTGGGATTGTCTCCTGGCCTGCTGGCTTTCTGGGCAGCAGTTCCAGAGCAACAAGTTCCTTCAGCCTGTCCCTGGCTGTTGTGGTCCTAGTTAGTCCCCTGCTGACATTGGCTGATGATGGCTGCTGTGCTCTCTGAGGGCCTTGGTGGCATAAGGTGGCCTCTGGGCTCATGTCTCTGTCTCCCTTCCTCTCCAGGTCGGGTTTCTTTCTTCACCTCGGGGTCTGAGAATCTGCACCGTGTGGAGAAGGTCCGCTGGGGTACCCGTTATGCCATCACCATCGCCTTCACCTGCAACCCTGACCATGGCATTGAGGACCCGGCCTTCACGTAGCCCAGGGCCTGAGTCCCTGCCCGCATCCTTGTGGGGGAGCAGACACCTTGAGGCCTGGACCACGCTGAGTGCCCCGGGCCCAGCTCGTGTTCCCATTGCACAGAGTGCCTTACGAATTATCACAAGTCCCAACTTGCTGGTGTTTTAATCTTTCATCCTGAGTAAACTAAAGGAGGCGCTTTCCACCTTACTGGTGCATATGCCTGCTCTGTGAGCTGTTCACGGTGGACAACAGCTCCTCCTTCCCCAGGGGAGCCATCCTGTGCCTGTGGAGAGACTCTCGATGGTGAACAGATAGCAGGGGTATCCCCTTTGGCCCAGCCCAGATATAGAAACCACCTGGCCCATCAAAGACGGACCTAGCATGGGCACAGGTCATGGGGTGAGCAAGACAGGACAGGGCCAGGATAGGGCCAGAGGCACCCATCCAGATGCAGGAGCAGAACCGGCTGCTGTTTGGAGGAGGCTCCAGAGAGAGCGCGGGAGCTCCTCCCAGGGTGGAGGTAGAGACGCAAGTCTGTTACCTGCAGCCTCTGCTTCTGCATCTGGGAACTGCCCTGCTGCCGCCATCTCATTGTGCCTGTTCAGCCACCGAAGAGGCCACTGGTGTCCCTGTCCTTGCAGTTGGGAGCCAGGATAGGCTGACCCTGGGGTGGCCAGGGCCTGAGGAGGACATCTTTCACCTAGCTCACAGCTTGTAAGGCTGCTGTCCTGGATTTGGGCACCTTTCCCAGAAGAAGGGCTGGCCAAATGCTAAATGCAGGGAGTGGGATGCCAGAAACACCCCCAGGGAGTTGGGCTCCTGATCATTCTGACCCCCACTACCAGGGAGATGTGGCTGGAACACCCCACCTACATGGCCGTACAGCCCTGAAGCATGTACCTGACAATGGAGGACGCTGTTACTTTAGGTTTTTTTTGGCGGAACTGGGGTTTGAACTCAGGTCCTTGCTCTTGCCAGGGAAGCACTCATTCCACTGAGCCATCTCTCTGGCCCCACGTTACCTCAGTTCTGTAGCCCCCTGAGTATCCAGGGCCAGGGTTCAGGGATCACATGGCCTCAGAGCTGTGTTGGCCTCATAAAGCAGTGAAGCATTCCCGGACCTAGGCATACAAGTTCAGAGCTGAGGGCCCAGCCTGCCCTGCGATGTCTGAACCCTTTGCCCCAGCATGTGGGGCATCCTGAACTGCTCTTGGTTCTAGCACATTCTGTTCTTGCCCTGGGAAGTGCTGTGGTATGGGCAGGTAGTCAGAGCCCTTTTGGGTAGGTGGGACAGGTGCACCAGGTTGGCTGCCCCCTGACTTCTCTGAGCAGGAAGCTGGGTGGGCGTCATGGCTTTGAAAGAGCACATGAATGGCAATGGAGGATGAGGGTCCAGCTGTGGCTGGTGGGTGGGGCAGTCTGTGCAGGGCTGTCTGCTTCGCACTGTCAAGTCAGGTCAGCAGAACTCAGGCCTCTCTGTACTCTGCTCATTCTTGGCTTTCTAATGTCATGGTTAGGGGCCGGGGAGACAGCTCAGTGGCATAAGTGCCTGACTGGCATGCGCAGGGTCCTGAGTTCAATCCCTGGTACTGCAAAGAAAAAAAATTCACACCTAATGTCATGGTTGGGACAGGTGTGCCATATCTCTGCTGCCTGCATGGTCATGGCCCTGTATCCAGGCAGGCTGGCCTCTGCTGCCTGTGGGTCCGCTGCCTTCTTGCCTAATAGGGTCTTGCCTCCTTTGCTCAGCTCAGTGGTGATCTGAATTGGCCTAGCCTGGTGGGGAGAACAGGAGTAGGCTAGAGACAGACCATGGGGCTGGCCAAAGCCTCTGAGATTTCTAGAAAAGCTGCTCTGATAGATGCCGAGTTTCTACCTCTATGGCTAGGGCTGCAGCAAGAGTTCTGCACCCTGGAGGAAGATGACCCCACCAGGTGTCCCTGTGATTAGGGAGGAAGACAGCCATGTCTAAGCAATCCTCATGAGGTGATCCACTAGCATGCTTCTAGCCCATTTTCCATGAGCCTCTCTGGTCCCCTCCCAGGGTAGGACCAGAGGCAAAGCTAGGCCTGAAGTTTTCCTTTCTGTAGACCTCTTGGCTACACAGAATTAAATGACCCATGGGAGCTACATGGGGCCAATGCTGAGTCTTTTAATTCTGAAGTTGTTTCGTTTTAAGCTTCCACTCCCCAACATGTCACATGGAAACCAAGGGACTGGAGCCTGAGAAGGCTCACCCACACACATCCACAGTGTCAAGTGTCCATCTGGGTTCCCCTCACAGTTGAGATGCGGTTGGTCAGGAGGAGCCAGGGCTGTAGCACGGCATGGCTGAGGCTATTCCCAAGGTCACAGGACACCCTGCATGCTGCCTGCCTAAGGGCTGGCTGTGGCCCATCCTTCCACATGAGGACAGGGACCAGGGCACTGCTGCTCATCTGGAGCCCTGGCCAAGGAGGACACCAGCAGCTTAGGTCCTGCCCACTAGCAAGCCTCCAGGGGTGGTGCAGGTGAGCAGGGGCTCCTTACACCAGGTGTGGCTGGCTCTCAAGCAGACTGTCTACACTAAGCCTTTATCCCTGACCTGTCCCACATCGAGTTGAGTTCTGTGTTATTTCCTACACCTTCTCAACAGAGCTCTGGGGCAGCCTGAGCAGTGCCCTCCCCAGCCCTGCGGCACGGCCTCCATCCAGCCTCTGCCCAGCCTCCTGCACCTTCTGTGCCAGGCTCCACCTCTTAGACCAGCAGTGGCAAACCTTTCAGAGACTGAGCGCCCAGACCACAACCCCAAGCCCATTTTTTATCACAAAATACCGATGCTGTAATTAAAGCTTATGCACGGCGGCTGGGGCAACGTGGCTGCGTCCTGACAGAGGACGCTGTGTGTATCTGCTCTGGCATGAGTGCCACAGGTTTGCTACCACTGTCTCAGACCTTCTCACCCCCAGTCAGGTGGTGAGGCATGGAGCAGCCCACTGGGCACAGCCAGACAAGTTTGTCCTCAGATTCCTTCACTTCACCGACAGATCACTTTCAGAATGATGTACGGGAACATTGTTGTAGGCAGCTGAGTTAGATAGAAATGTAGGCAGTCAGACAGCATCGGGCTCTCAAAGGAGCCAGTATGGAAGGCAAGATACCTTGCAACTGTGGGAGAGCCAGGTACCTCCACTCTGAGCCAGACTTCAAGATAAAAGATGAAACAGGGCCCAGGGAGATAGCTCAGTGGAATAAGTGCTTGCCTGGTAGTAGCATGACCCTGAAAATGCCATAGACTCTTCCCTAAAATAAAAAAAAAAAAAAAAAAGGTGAAACAAATGGCAGCCACATACCTCCCTAGGGATAGGCATCAGGGATTGATATTCTAAATAGATTTCAGTCACTTTGAAAAAGCCAGGTAGACTAACCCCTACAGAACAGCTCCTGCTCTGTATTCATGCTCATTGGCTATGTGACTGGCTTCCCCATTTGATCCCGATTTAATCAATTTTACCTGAGCAACTGTACTTGTAATCTTACTGACGGACCATAGTTTTGTCCCACCTCATCCCCACCTAGCAAGTTCCCATGTTTTCCATCTTAGACCTGCCTCGTCTTGTGGATTTGCTCTACAAAAATCCCTAGGGGCCGGGGGATTTAGCTTAGCATCCTAAGCACCTGCCTGGCAAGCACAAGGTCTTGAGTTTGATCCCTGGTACTAAAAAACAAAAACAAAAAAAACCTAAAACAGACAGCTCCTTGGCAACCCACTTGGGCTCCTGTCCCTCTCAGACAGCAGCTTTCTTAACCTCAGTTGTTCTTAAAATTCATTCTTGGGTTTCAGAGAATACGAACTCAGATATCTTACAGGTTGGGCGTATCTTTCCCCTATGTCAACATCAACGAAGTTCCAAGCAGTGAGATGATCCATTTAGAAATACGAATTAAGACTAAGCAGAGTGGAGGGCTGTGCACTGCCCACCACTGGCATAGAAGCCCCTGGAGCCCAGGCAGGGCTGTGTGGCCAGTTGCAGTGTTTGTGGTAAATAGCTGACTTGCCCTCTCAGAGTCCCTGGGTTTCTGCGGCTTGCCCTGGGCTCACCTTGTTTGGCACAGGTTCCTCCACGAGGGAACCCTTGCCCCCTGTTTATTGTCCAAGCTAGTCCCCGCTGTGCAGAGCTCCCCGTTCTACTGCTCTTTGCCTGGGTGGATCTGGGCCTCTTTCCCGAGGTCCTTTCCCCTTTGTGTCTGCTCCCAGTCCTGGCCAGCAGGGGGAAGCATCGCCTATCAGTGGCACCTTTGAGGCCCTGAGTCCTGCTCAACTTGTGGAGTACCTGCCCTGTCCCCCGACCTGTGCACCCCAGGAGGGCAGGGGAAAGTCCGTGGCCTGAGTCTCCGTGGGTAGCATTGCACCCTGACCTCAGCACCACCTGGCTGTCCTTCCTCCTTCACCCCTTTGAGGCCTAGAAGGCTGAGACTGCTGGGAGGTCAGGGCCAACTCCCCATTGGGGGCCAGTGGGGGCTGTAGAGTGCCTCTCACTACAGTAGTGAGAGGTTGCAGCCACCAGAGCAAGCTGGACACAGTTGGCACACGCCTCTGATCACAACTACGCAGGAGGCTGAGGCAGGAGGATCACGAGTTCAGAATCAGCCTGGGCCACTTAGCAAGCTCCTGTCTCAAAGTAAAAGTTAAAAGGAGTTGGGACTGCAACTCAGAGTGGTTGAAGGCTTGTGTTCATTTCCCATCACTGAAAATAAGGCAGACCACTGGGAGCGGGAGTGCTCTGGGAAGCTGGGAAGGGAAGATCACACTGCAGAACTCCGGATGCCAGGGTCTCCTGGACTAGGCCTCCTCTTGGGACCTGTGGCCACTCTAACACCACCTACACAGCTCCGCACCCTGCCCTGGCCCTTCTCACCCTGCAAGATGCCCCTTTACTTGTGGGGCCAGAGGGGAGGGTATGTGGAGTGAGGTCCAGCTTGGCTCCTCCCCAAGCCTGGTTTGGCTCTGGGGCTGTTATGGGGGGCGCTCCTGTTCCCAAGGTCCCGGCTATTGTTCGTGGTCCAGGCGGTATGTGTCTTCCTCCACCAGGCCCTTGTCCCCCAGAGAGAAGTGGTGGCAGGCAGTGTTTGTCACTGACGCTAGCGCACACCACTACAATGGGCAGCCGTAGTGCCCTGGATTCTGTGCTGACGCACAGTTCTGGGCAGGCTCAGGCTCTGCACTCCCAACGGTGCTGTGGGCCAGAGTGCAGAAGGGCTACACTTGGGAATGACATTCCTAGCTCATGGCCTCCTGAGTGGACGGAGGCCTGGCCTGACACCCACAAGGACATGTGGATGGAGACGTTCAGGTGTCTCCTGGTGGCCCAGCTCCCCTGAAAGCTCAGTGATGAACTATTGGGAATCATCAAGGGAGGGCTCTGGTGCCAGGAAAGATATAGCCCTGTGGAGAACCACAAAGCCAGGGGCCACCTTCAGCCACAGCTGGTGGGAGGGAGACCTCCAGAGGGTGACCCCAAGGTGGGCCCAGTCAACAGGAAGCATCCCAGGCAGTGCTGATGGGAGGGGCCAGAGAACACTGACAGGCCTCAGACTGCTGTCCATCCAGCCACCTGGCCACCACCCTGCAGGGGAAAGGCCACAGGGCTGCTCGGTCCATCCTGGGTCAGGGCACCTGCCACTGGCACTGGAGGACAAAGCTCCTTCTGGGCTTTGTGACTGCTGCATGAGGCTAGGCCTAGAACAAGCCAAGTCTGGAGGCTGCTGGCTCCTGGCTCACAGCATCATCTGTCTGGAATTCAGATGGAAGGACCTGCATGCACTTTCTGGGGGTGGGGGGAGGCAGGCAGCTCTTGAGGGCCCCACCAGGGAATGAGGGAGCCCAAAGGCCCTCTCCCCTGAGTCGGCCCTCCAGGCAGCCAGGCAGGACCCCCAAGAGGCTGGTGTCTCCTCCATGCAGACTGGCCACGGCTGTCCAGTCCTGTCATCCTCTACAGCCAGGACTGCTTCACCATGGTGACATAGATGCTGTCACCATGATAACCCACAGCCCTGGGTGCCCCCTCAGCCTCCCTTTGATGGGGGAGTTTCCACAAGCAACAGCTCAACAGGAGGGTCTACTGGCTGCTTCCCAGAGAGCTTTATTCCCAGGAAGATGAAGAGTTCAGGGAGGCTGGGGTGTGAGATTCTTCACCACCCTGGGGGAGCATCTTGGGTGTGAGGTCCCTGGTGTGTCCTACAGAGGCTGGACCCTTCCTGCTGTGGACCCACAAAAACCTCCCCTAAGTAATTGCTATGGGGTTTGCAGTGTATGTCTTCCCCTGGGCTGGGGTTGAGAATGCCTGGAAAAGCCCTTTGGGGCTGCATGGTCAGCCTGAGAGACGTGGCATCCACCCCACTGCCAGGACACTGGTGATCCAAAGCCAAATCCCAGCCAAGCCAGAGCTGCCTGGAGACAGACTGCCTGTTGGCCGCGAATGTGAGTGCGCCTGGTGGAGCGATCATCCCCTTATGAGGGCATGTTTGTTCACCCATTCACTAGCTCGCTCAGTCACCCACTGGGTGCCAGGACCTCCGCTGTCCTGTTTGTCCAGTGGGCTGATTTTGTTCTGGGGCCAGGTCATGGGACAGAGGGCATACCCCGCAGCTTGCCCTGCACCCTCTCTTAAGGCCGGTGGGCACCCAGGCCAGTCAGTCTGCTGTGCAAGATCTGCCTGAGAGCACTGTGCGCCTGGCACAGCAAGGCCTCTCCTGCCCCAGGACTTCCATCATCCAGCCTTGCTTCCAAACAAAGCCCAAAGCTCAGCTTTCCAAAACATGGGGTCCCAGCTCAGTGTCTCACAAAGGGATTCTCCATGGCCTTCTGTGAAATGAAATCCTAGCTGGGCATGGTGGTGCCCACCTGTAATGCCAATACTCAGGAGGCTGAGGCAGGAGAATCCCAAGTTTGAGCTCAGCCAGAGCAATTTAGAAATTTAGCAAGACCCTGTCTTAAAGTTGAAAAAAGGGGGGGGGGTGTGCTGGAGATGTTCAAAGGCCTTGTATTCAATTCCCATTTACTGAGAAGAAAAAGAGGGTTGGGGAGATAGCTCAGTAGAACAAGCACCTGCCTGGCAAGCACAGGGTCCTGAGTTCAATCCCTGGTACCACAAAAAAAAAAAAGAAAGAAAGAAAGAGAAAGAAAGAAAGAAAGAAAGAAAGAAAGAAAGAAAGAAAGAAAGAAAAAGAAAAATTCCTTTCCCAAGCACACACTAAAAATAAGCACTTGTTCCCCACCCTGACAATTTCTCTGCTGAAGTTTACCTGGGAAAAACAAAGGCAAACATACCAGTGTTCCTAGGAGCCTCATTGGCATCTGTCTGTCCCCCACCAGATATGACATCTCCCAAAGGTGGCACAGACCAGGCAGCTGTGAGGGGGAGAGAAGCAACCACTTCAGTGGGACCCTGGACTTGGAGCTCATGTCTGCAGAAGCAATAGAGCTTGCAAAACCATGTGGACAGTGGCTGGGACATGGGGTCCACAGAGGGGGTGGTTTGAGAGCCAGGGTTTGTAGGGCCCTGGGATACACAGGGCTGTGGTGTCAGTGGGCACCCCAGGCTGCCGGTTCTTCATCTTCAGTCCTGTCCTGGGGGCTACTTCTCCATTATACCAGCTAGAGCTCAGATCTTAGTCCAGTAAAGGGAAGGATTTTGCTAAAGCCTCTGGCTGGGCACTGGCAGGTCCCATTAGCTAGCTGGTGTGTCCTGCACACTACTGCCCCTGCCCAGCCCCAGGGCACCTCCTGAGTGGGTTCCTGAGGAGCACCAGAGGCAGGGGCACCTGCTGGTCAGTGATCCTGGCCTCCCATGACACTGGCCCACCCAGCTTAACCTTGCCAGATCCTGGTCTCTTCTACCCACCCCACTTCTTTCCTGACAATTGGTGGTGATGACCCAGGGTTCAGAGGGTGCAAGGATGGGGGCCCCAAGCGGGGTTGGGACCTTGTTATTCTGGGAATACTCACTACCCCAGTGGACTAAGATCTGAGGCACAATGGAGGCTTGAAACTTAACATTTAAACACCACTGCTGGTTCTATAGCCCTGAGAGACGTTTGGAAAAGGCCCAAAGCGATAAAGTTAAAATAATTACCTAACCTCTTCCTCTCAGGAGCTGATGTTGGTATTTCAGAGCGTTTCTGTGAAGTTATTTGCACTTGCGCCCCCCTCCCCCACATAGCCACACACAGAACTGCCCAGACTCACGAGCATACGTGCATCCTCACCTATTTGTTCATCTTGAATGACACTCAAGCCTGCTATGCTTGCAGGTTTGTGTTCTGGTTCTCTGTCATTTGCTAGGTCTTGGATTTGTCCCCTTGTCACCTGCATGGTATCACCACTGCCATCCTCTGAGCTCAGTCTTCCCTCCTCGGCCCTGTGGGGACCTCTTCTCACTGTGGGACATGCCACAGGGAATCTGGATTTCAAAGCGATGCTTTGGGCAGCATTCTGATCCATGGCTGATATGTGGATTTTAGGATAGTCGAGGTGGACTTGGTCATGCAAGAGTTGTACACGTTCATATGGGTCTTTTCATTTATTTATGTATTTATTGCAGCCCTGGGGAGGGAACCCAGGGCCTCACACCTACTAGGCAAGCACTGTACTGCTGAGCTGCTCCTAGCCACCCGGCCCTTGAAGAGCAAGCTTAACTTTTTCACTGTGCATTCTGTACTTCGTTTAGGTTTTTTTTTCCACATTCTGTTCCAAACGATATGTAAAATTCTCACCCCTCTCCTGGAGGCCTCTGGAATTGAGGCCATATTTTCATAGCCGTTCTTTTTTTTTTTTTCAATTTTTTTTTAAAATTTATTTTATTTTATTTATTTTGCATTTAGTGTGTGTGTGTGTGTGGCCAGCTCAGCCCACCAGGGGGCGGGTCTGGCTGGCATGTGGTGCTGGGGGATTGAACCGCGGTCCCTGTGCTTTGCCAAGCTTGTTCCAAGTAGGTGCTTTAGACCACTGAGCCATCTCTCCAGCCCCATTCATAGCCGTTCTTTTCTTTGTTTTACAAATGAATCCACCTATCTTTCTTCATTCTTTTGTGATTTTATATATGACATTCATGTATCAAATGTAACCTGTGTTTCACTTTGACTTGGGGATGCAGTGACCACCCTGTGGAGCAGCAGCTGACCCTCACAATCCCTGGTTTCCAGTCAGCCTGGTAGGGGCCATGTGGGCAGGAACCTGGTGTTCAGTCTTACTGGGTCCTGAGGGTGGGAGGTTTGGGTCATGCTCTAGGCCATTGCTCTAGGCCAACAAAGGTTCCAGGCTTGGTGTTGAGACACAGATCCTACAAGCTGAGACACAGGTCAGGGAGCCTTGGGCCCGCTATCTGTGTCTCCAGGTATGGGGGGCTGAGCTCAGAAGGACTGGTGTCTAGGACCAAGTGTTCGTGGGTCCTCTGAGGTGGTGTGGTCTGGGCCCCACAGGCTTCCTCGAAGCTGTCCTCACTGCCTTTGGGCTCTGATGTGGTGTGTCTGAAGTCTGGAAAGTGGTAGATGGACCAAGACTGGGGGAGGCAAAGGGTCAAAGAAGGTTCATAGCACACATGGCAGTGGTGGGGTGAGCAGTTGACACCTCAATTGGAAGGCAGCAAGTCCATTCATGGGTAATGGGGTTGCTCTGAGTGTCCAGGAAGATAGGCCAGGGCCCCGAGGCTCCCTCCTCTCTGTTACCAGAGCCTCAGAGGTCTGGAAGACACTGTGGCTGCCATCCTTGAAGCTCCTTCCACTGAGGTGGCCTGGTCAGCCCAGGGCTCCATCCATCGGCTTGCCTCATTTTTCCGAGGCTCCAGGGACCAGCAGCTGTCTCCGACAACCCAGGATGCTGGTCTGGTGATGACTGTGATAATCCTGCATCCCAGAGACACTCGAAACATACAACAACACACCACCACTGGCTGCCTGGGTTTGTCTGCTTGTCTGAGCTCACTGCAAGCACATGTGATCTTCATCATTTAAAACAGGGTCCCTGAAAGCCCTGGAGGACAGGAAGACAATATCACCACACCCAGGAGGATACTGTCCCTGCACTCCAAGGTCCCTGGAGGGGAGGACCCCAGAGGCTGAGAGGATCAGGTCAAGCAGGGTTCTGCAGTGCAGCTCCACCGCTGTGCTCAGGATGTCAGAAGAGCCCTGTACTGTGCACTGGCAAGGTAGCCTCTGCAGTCAAGACCAGCCAGGTCACAGACACACAGCCACTGCTCCTGGGGCCAGGGGAAGGGGTAGTGGGGGAGGATGGAGTCAAGATGACCTATTGCAGCACTGGCCCATCTTGTAGAAGGTTGTGCTGCAGGATGTCACCACATAGGCTGCACTTGCTATGCAGGGAGAGCCAATGGGTCACCTCTCAGGAAGGTACTTCAAGGACAGTTGGGAGGAAGGCAAGTGTGGTAGGGTGTGTATGTGTAGTGTATACTGTGCATGTGGTGAGTATGATGTGTTTTTGTGTGTATGTGTGTGTGTGTGTGACATGTTTGTGTTTGCTGTGTGTGGGTGTAGGGTGTGTGTACCTAAGTTGTGTGTGGTATGGTGGGATGTGGTGTGTGTGTGTGGTGTGCTTGGGAGTGTGTGCATGTAGCATGTGTGGGGATTGTGTGTGGTACGTGTCCTATGTATTTCTTATATGTCTGAGGTATGGGTTGTGTGTTTGGCATATGTGATCTGTGTGTTGAGTGTCCTGTGATGCTTTGTGTGGTACGTGTCACTGTCCTGGGACTGACCCCTGGGGGGCTGGTGCTGGATCAGGACAGCACCGTGGCCAAGTTGAGCAGGTGCAGGCTCGGGCTGGTTGCTGTGCCACAGAGCAGCCTGGTATTAATCTCTGCCTGCCAGCATGGCCACCTCTCGAAGAAAGCAGCATGTACAAAAGAACACATGTGGGGACTAAGGGGACAAGCCCTCCCGGACCCTTGAAGGAGCAGGAGTGGTGTAGTTGGCTTGGGAAGCAGAATGGTGTTCCTCAAAGACCTACACCTAGATGGGTGTGGTGCGTATGCCTGTGATCCGAGCACTCGGAGAGGCTGGGGCAGGGAGGATGTCAGGTTCAAGCCCAGCCTGAGTGACCTAGGCAGACCCTGTCTCAAAATAAGCACTGGTATGCTTTAGTGCTGGGAAACTGACACCACAGCCAGCAGCCCCACTCCTCAGCTTCTGCCCCAGAACTGACAATGTCCATTCCTGCTCACCTGCACCACTTCCTCACATCAGCAGCCCACGTGGGAGAGATGCGAGCAAACCAGATCTGCCTCCACACCACAGGTGATGACCAGGGAAAGGACAGAGATGGGAGTGGCTCTGGAAGTGCCCCGCTTTGGAGAGGCCCTCAGTGGAGCCTTCGGTGTGGATGTGGACCAGCTGATCCACAGGAGGACACAGCTCATGTGTCCCTGGGCTGGGGTAGCAGGCCTTTGTGCTGTGTGAAGGCTTTGTGGGTGGGTGCAGATCCATTCCCACAGTCTTTATGCAACAATGATCTGCAGAAGTTGAGGGTAGCCTCACCCACCAGTTGAGGACCCCAAGAATAAAATTCCAGGGGCTGGAGAGATACCTCAGCAGCCTAAGTGCCTGCCTGGCAAGCGCGGGACCTGGGTTCAATCCCTGGTACTGCATGCTGTGCTGGCACTGGGGAGGCTGAGACAGGAAAATCACCATGAGTCTGAACTGCATAGCAACACCCTGTACTAAATAGATAAATAACTTTAATTTTTTTAAAAAAGAATAAAATTCCAGGAAGAAGAAATTTTTCTTTCAGGTGTAATGTTAACTCTGCCTGAGTCTCCAGCCAGCCCCACAATCACATGAGACAATTCCTTTTAAAAATCATGTATTGTGGGACTGGGGAGATAGCTTGGCAGCCTAAGCAAATCCCTGACAAGCCAAGAACCCAGGTTTGAGCCTTGGTACTGCATGCTATGCCGGCCTGGAACCCTGGGTGCACTGTACCAGCCACTGAGACCGGGTATGGTGGCACATGCCTGTGATCCCAGTGCTGGGAGGATGAGACAGGAAGATCACTACAAGTCTGAGCTGTGTAGTGAGACCCTGTACTAAATAAATAAAAGACTTTAAAATATCTATTGTGCCAGGCTTTGGCACACACCTGTAATCCTAGCATCTGGGAGGCTCAGGCAGGAGAGTTGCTGCAAGTTCAAAGCCAGCCTGAACTACACAGTGAAATGCTATTTAAAAAACAAACAAAAACCCTATTATTTCTATGCATAACTTCTGGGTTCTGTTTCTTTGGAAAATTCCATGTAGCAGTGTTCTAAAACTCAATTGTGATGAGGGTTTCACACCTCTGTAAAAGGATAGAAATCATAACTGCCCTGACCAGGCCCCACAGGCCCTTAGTAGCCTCATAGTCTGGGCAGGCAGGGCTGAGGCTGGGAACAGTGCCTGTGGGCTGGAGACCAGCTCGCAGCCAGACAGGGCCCATAAATCTCCTCCTTGGCTTCAGCAGCACCCACCTCTGCCAGGAGCTTGGGTCAGGCTGCCCACAGGGACCTGGTGCCAGGAGTTGGGGCGGGAGCAGCAAGCTGGTGGCAGCCCCCCAAGGGTGGTGTTTGTGCTGTGCAGGAAGGGGCTTGATGCTTTGTCACAGAGTCATTCAGCATCATCCTCGATTCCATGCCCAGAGTCCTGCTGTGGGTGTAGATGTGCTTGCTGGGGCAAGTGTGCTGGGGCTGGGACATTGGTGATGAGCAGAGCCTGGTGGCCTGGGGGTGACGCTGCAGCACCTCCTGTTCTCCTGCCCTGCACCCATGTGCCAGCAGGCTGGTGACCCGTTCTGAGAGTGCCCCCTTTGGAGGCCTGACCTTGGGTGAGCCACGGCTGTGCCCTCTCTGCGCTGTCATTGGTGGAGGTGTTGGGCTGGGCAGTGGGTGCACAGGTGCAGGCTCCCCCTGCAAGCTGCATTTCACCTTTGGGTCCCTCCCAGGCCTGGAGCTCTGAAGAACTCCACATACCATCCTGGCTCTGCATTCTGCATCTCTTCCATCTCCCCTTCCCCATACCCACCACTGGTCACTGTCCCAGGCCCACACACTCACAGACCACATCCCTGCTGTCTCCTAGCCTCAAATGGAAGCTCTGACTTTGGCACCTATTCCTGTTGGGCCCATGGGAGTATCTGAGGTGTGTACTGTGGATAGTCCCCTGGAAGGACACACATGCCACAGCTCAGCTTGTCTACCTCCTGACCCTCAACTGTGGCACTATGGGGACCCGTGCCCCCAGATACAGCAGGTGATAGATGCTGAATGAAGCCCAGGCAGTACTGGGACCTGTGGTCCTTGGCTCTGCCCTGGAGGACTGGGGACTCCCAAGGTAGGGGGCTGGAGAGAGGCTGTTCCTGCTGGAGATGCCCCCACCGCAAGGCACTATGATTGCAAAGCAGCCAGGTGCAGGCACCGCTGGGTGTCCACTCTGCCCCACTGGCTGCCCCCTGCCCCCAACTTGTCCAAAGCTGTGCCGGGTCAGTCAGCTAGGTGGGCTGAGTGTGAAGATTAAGCAGTGGAGTCTCTCCCAAATCCTGTGGCTGCTGCCCCGGCCCAAAGATAAATTGTTCAAGCCTTGGACCTTTAAATGGAAGCCCCAGCTCTGGCTCTTGAACTTAGTTTCTGTCTGTCTGTCTGTCTGTCTGTCTGTCTGTCTGTCTGTCTGTCAATCTCAATCTCTCTCTCTCTCTCTCTCTCTCTCTCTCTCTCTCTCATATACCAGGAACTGAACTCTGCACCTTGTACTTGCCAGGCAGGTGCTGTTGGCTCTTGAGTTTTCAACTTTAATTTTGCATTCATTTCTTTACAGAGACAAAGCTTTAGGAATCAGGCATTGGTTGAGAAATGAAAAGGATTTCTAAAACCCTGAAGACCCCACCCTCCATCAAGAGTCAGGCAGGGCACTTATATACCACAGGTCCCATGCCCTCTGCTAACCCACCCCCTTTTGTCTTTGCTTGTTTGTCTTACAATACTGGAGGTGGAACCCAGAGTCTGGTGGTATGGGGTGAGGACTTTACCACTGAGGTACTACATCCCAACCCTTTTTGTTTTTCAGATAAAATATTTGTCATCTTAGCCTTGGTGAAACACACAGTTCCAGGCACTGTCCAGCCATGACCGTCCAGGTCCAGAAACACCTCCCATCCTATGCCCACCTCTTTCTAGACACCTGGGACAGCCACCACATGCACCTCGTCCTGACAGTGACTGTCCTGTTGCTCCAGACACTGTTCTGTCCTGAGGCTCTGTCTCTGGGGAGCCCCCTGTGGAGAGGGAAACAGATGTCCTCTACCCAGGGTTCCAAGGGGCCCTAGGAGCTGGCAGGAGGGACAACACTGTGGAGGGAACAGGGAAGGAACATTGGCACTTTCCCAGGTTTGGACATGGAACAGTCAGCCAGAGAGAGAATGGAAGCAGAAGAGAGACCAGGGCAGTGGTCTGTCTGGGGGCAGCACAAGTGTCATCTCTGCCAATGTGACCCTGCTATGGTCTGTGCTGCTGCCCCAGGCCTGTCCTCTGTGTTTTTGATGTGGTCACAGCTGGGTGGTCTTCCTCCCACCCTTGGCAGCTTTGCTTTTCTGCCTACTTTCCCCACCTGGATGATGAACAGGACTGAACCTTGGGCCAGCACAGTCCTTAAAGACAGATAGACTCTCCTGCTTGCTGTGGGATCCCTCCCAGGCCCAGGACACCCTTTCTTCCTGTGGATTTGTTGGTTCAAGTGCTTAAGGAGGAGGATAGAGCCACAGAAGCCAGATGGGGCAGGTGGGTAGGATAGGTGGGCACGGCAGGTGCATGGCAGGTGCTGGTGTCCTGTGTTCCGGGTGAGAGGCCAGGGAATGGTGAGGAGGGCTTAGCTCACTGTCTGCAGAAGTCAGGTCTGGGCAGGAGTCCCCTGAAGGCTCTGGAGGTAGCCTGTTCATGGGGCACTGTCATCATGAGGAGGAACTGATGGAGCAGAAGAAAGTGACAAGGAGAGTAGCAGGGGCTTTTGGGAAATGGACTCAGAGGAGGCAGGGCCAGGAGTAGTTCTGCTGTGACCTAGGCTTCCCAGCCTGGCCTCTCATACTCCAATCTCACACTGTCTCCAGGGGTTCAGACACAGGCCCTTCCTGGAGCTGGAGACAGCAGGAGGGTCTCGGTGGCCTGGTGGCTGCTGGAGGACAGCGAGCGGCTTGAGTCGCAGTGAGTGTGGGTCCGGCTGGGCCCAAAGCTGGCAGTGCCTGCACGTCCATAGCCACTGCTGCTCCCCGGTGCATGCAGGCGGCGGCGCTGATGCTCTCGGAAGTTCTGGGAGAGCAGAGTGTAGAGGAAGGGGTTCACGCAGCTGTTTCCGTAGGTGAGGCAAGTGGTCAGGTAGTTGACTATGCGCACAGTACGAGGTGCAAGGGGAAGGGCCTCGAGGTACTGGGCCAGCAGCTGCCACAGCCAGAAGGGCAGGAAGCAGGCCCAGAAGAGCAGCACAATGCTCAGGATGAGGTAGAGCACCCTTGGGCTGGGCAGCCGGCGTGTCTGCTTGAAGGAGACCTGCTGCGACCGCCAGTAGGCACGGGCCAGGCGCACATACAGCAGCCCGATGACCAGGCCTGGTCCCACAATGCTTGTCCCAAAGAGCATTGTCAGGTAGGCACGGTGGGCACGTGGACCCCAGGCAGGCAGGCAGAGGTGCTTGGGGCCCCGGGACACCAGCCGGATGACCAGCATCATAGGCAGGGTGAGCAGCAAGGCCAGCAGCCAGGTGCCCAGTGCAAGCAGCTTGCGGTAGCCTTTTGAGCGCCGCGCAGTGTCCAGAGGCCTGAGCACCGCTGCATAACGCTCGCTGCTCATGACAGTGAGTGTGAAGATGCTGGCATGCATGGTCAGGAAGTCCAGGCTGAAGAGGACTCGGCAGCCCACATCGCCGAAGCGCCAGTCCTTGGTGATGTAGGTAGCCACAATGAAGGGGATGCTGAGCAGGTAAAGCAGGTCAGCCAGTGCCAGGTTGACCACGTAGACATACATGGAGGCTGAGGCCCGGAGGAAGCGGCACACGACCACTAGAGTATACACGTTGCCCGCCACGCCCAAGATACCCATGGCTGAAAGCACGGCCCCCAGAACCCCGACAGCCACCAGGTCCTGTAGGGAGCTGGGCTCTGTTGGACTGGCCCAGGAACTGTTGAAGGATCTGTTGGGGCCACCAGGCAGCTCTGGCCCAGGGCTACCTGTCACAGCCAGCAGAGGTAAGCCAGTCATGGGCTCCGGGCTCAGCTCCATCGCTGCCTCACACTGGGCCGTGGGCTGCTGGTGCTGCTCCTGGAGGACAGAGATCTATGGGCAATGGCTTGTCCTGTGGAGGAGATGCCCATCTGAGGGGCAAAGTGGCATCCCTTCTCTACCCAAAGGCCTCCTTGACAGTGGAGCTCCTAGGGGCTGCTGCCTGCCACAGAAGGGCAGGGCTTACTTCTAGCCCTGTCAGGACTGAGACAGCCCCTTTGCTCCACCTTCCCAGCTACCAGGAATTCCCAAGAACCATCTGCACGTTTCCCACTGTTTCCGGGCCTGCTCCAGCAGGACCCCAGTCCAGGCCTCAATGCCTCTGAGGTTGACTGAGTTGTTTTTTGTTTTTTCCAGTAGTAGGAAGTGGACCAATACCTTTCCACTGAACTACATTCCCAGCCTCCTCTACTACCACCCTCCCTTTTGAGACAGGATCTTGCCAAGTCATCAAATTGTCACCCAAGTGGGGCTCAATCTTGTCATTCTCCTGCCTCAGTTTCTCAGAGTGCTGGAATTACGGGTTTGTTGACTGAACTTTCCTGAAAAGCAAAACACAGCAATATAGCCCTCTTAGGCCAGAGATCAGCAACAGCTTGAGTCCTGCTTACCCAAGAGTCTTTTCTTTCATTTTATTTAATGTGAACATTAAAAAAGTTTTCTTCTAACTAATGTTAACTTCTAAAAGTAGTGTTGGCACTAGGAAGAATGTACGCAATGTGTTAGTTATTGAAACTGTCCTACCAATTTGGTTTGAAACTGTCTCATTGCTGTTTGTTTCTCAATAAAATTATGGGAAAAAATAATGCAATAACAAAAAAGAAATAAAAGTAGTGTTGGTTACTTCAAAGTACAAATAGAAAAATATGTGAGGTAAAGGGAGAAAGCCTTTGTTACCTCCATTAATCAAAAGATACATAGTAGTCATCCAAAGAGGAGAATGAGCCTGAATCCTTGCCTCTCACCCCCACACCACAGTGTGTGGTGAATCTGCAGGTAGAAGGTTAAACAGATCAATCAATCCAGCTTCTGGAAGAAAACAGGAGAATATTTGCCTGGCCTTTGGTAGAAAAAGATTTCTTTAAAAAAAAAAAAAACTTCATTTAAATTAAGAATTTCATTAAGAAAATAAAAATATAAGCCAAAAGCTGGCAGAGTACCAGAAGACATATATCAGACCAAAAACTAGTAACTGAAATATGTAAAGAACCATAAATCAATTAAGACTAGCAACCAGTTTGAGGGAGAGGCAAAAGTCTAAACAGTACTTGTTGAAAAAGAAAGTCTTAGACACAGACGCAAAGGCCTCCATGACATGAAAAGATGCTCAGCATGGGCATCGCTAGAGAAGTGAAAATCCAAAGCACACAAGACTCCATTTCACAGCACCAGGAGGGACATGACCAGGTCACCCCCAGGACTGGGCATCAGGAGGATGTGGAGGAACTGGAACTCTTGATTACTGTGGCTGGGATTGTAAAATGCTGTAGTGGCCTCAAAACAACTTGGCAAACAGGTACATACTGCCTCACTAGCAATTCCATTCTTAGGTTTCTACCCAAAAGAAATGACTGCAAATGTCCACAACATGATAAAAATGAGAATGTTTTCAGCAACTTTACAGGGTGGTACTTGCAGGAGAAACTGGCCCAAGATATTTAATTCCTAGTGCAATTTTATTTATTTATTTTTTTATTTGGTACTGGGAATTGAACTCAGGACCCTGCGCTTGCCAGACAGGTGCTTATTCTACTGAGCTATCTCCCCAGCCCCCAGAAACTTTAATAATGACTGGGAAGTGACCCAAAGGTCCATACACAGTAGCATGGATAAGCAAACTAATTTCTCCATAAAAATACTCCACAGCAATGAAGAAGATGGGATTATTGCTGCAGTCAACAAAGAGGGTGAAACTCATAATGCCACCTTGAGTAAAGGTCATCAAGCTCAGAGAGCTCACAATGTTGCCCGGGACAGTGGGGGTCAGAGCAGTATCAGCCCAGGGTGATCCACTGCCCCTGGGGCAAGACAAGCCCTCTGGGGCCCAGAGCTGTGCCGGCCTAGTTCTGGGAGTGGTCACTCAGAGTTGCCAGGTGTGGTAACGTACACCTGTAATCTCACCACTGGGGAGACTGAGGCAGGAGGATCATTGAGAGCTTGAGGCCAGCCTGGACTACATGGTGAGTTCAAGGCCAACCTAGGCTACATAAATTAAGAATGTCATCTTAATTTATGAAGATCCTGTCTCAAAAAACAAACCTCTGAGCTGTGGCCAGGTGGTGCACATTAGTAATCCCAGCACTCTGGGAGGCTGCGGCTAGATCACAGGTTCCAGCTTAGCCTGGGTGACTGGAGACTTAGCTAGATCTTGCCTCAAAATTAAAAAAAAAAAAAAAAAAAAAGACTGGGACATAGCTGAGTCTTGATTCCCCACTGCCACAAAAAAGGGGCACAAACACACACACACACACACACACACACACACACAGAAGGAAGGGGAAATTCTTAGAAATGGAGAAGCCCCTGTCTCCCCACTCCAGCACAGTTTCCCTGCGTAGCCAACCTAGTAACAGGGTAAATTCAGGGTACCATGAGGAGGGAACTGCGCTCTGGGCTGGGCTGAGAGCGCCCTGGCCCTGGCCCCTACCCAGAGACTCTCCAGGCGACAGTTCCTGCATCTATGCACCGCGAAGGAGGCAGGGAGCAGGATCCCCCAGCCACCCGCGGTTCCCGAGCCCCAGCTACAGTTCAGCCAAGGGCGATGCGGTGTCCCAGTCCCGAGGCCCCTGGCTGCTCCCACTTCCCACGGCCGCGTGCTGTGCGGGCCCCAAGCTCACCTCGCCCCGCGCTCACCCAGACATCGCCGTCTGCGCCGTCTGCTCCGCCTCCCGGCCGGCGCCCGAGTGCCCCGAGCCCCGCGCCAGCTGGGAATGCGCAGCCGTGCACCAGCCGGGTATTAATAACCCAACCCGCGCGCCGGATCGCGGGCGCAGACCCGGGTAGGGCTGGCCCACCCGCGCTACCCGCCCAGCTTCCGATTTTCTGATGTGATCAAGCCCAGGCCCCCAGAGGAGACTAGGAGGGACCTTGGGATTCCGTCTCCCCAACTCTTTCCCAGGGAGGAGGTCGGGTTTTGAAGGAGTTGGACTGGCAATGGTGGGCCAGCAGCATCAGCACCCGTGGGGCTGGGGCTGGAGGGATGGTCTCAATTCTGCTGTCTCTGTCTGTCCTTCCATCTCTGTCAGGATCTTGGGAGCTCACTGCCTCCCTACTTCCTGGCCAAACCCACCTGGATATACTGGATGGCAAGGAACACCCATGGTATCATCCTGTCACCCTCAAGACAACATCGACTAGCCATCTCCAACAACAGGACCACCACCCGCTCTCTAGGGACCCAGCCTGCAAGTAGCCCTGTGCTCTGGTCCTGTCTGTTGGGCCTCTGAGTGTTTCTTTGAGACCAGGGTCTTCCTGGTGACTGCCCCATCCACTGTACTCTTACAGCAACTTTTTCCTTCTATTCACTCCTCAGTTTGTCTGTCCTGTATGTCTCTGAAGTAGAGATTGAACTTAGAGCTGTACCTCCATGAGGCCCACAGAGCCAGGTGGCCCCCACAACTTTGTTGTGTCTCTGGAAGACAGATGGCACACAGCGGAGAGAGGAGGCTGGACGAGAGGGTGGGGCAGGCACAGGAAAGGGCACTGCCACTAGGGCTGGAGCCACAGACTGAGCGAGGGGTGCACATAGCAGTTCTGAGAAGGTGAATGGGGTGTAATGAGGTCAAGGGAAGGGCAGTGAGTAATGAGGAGGGGGAGGCCAAGGGAGCCCAGAAGGGCCATGGTCTCTGGCAGGTACAGGCCTTGGGTGAAGCCTGAAGCCATTGTCCCAGCCTGGCCCCACTGGATGAACTGGATCGTGGAGGTAGACCCCACTTCCTCTTGCCTAGCTAGATGCGGAAGACCAGTCGCTGCAGTTCCTCTCCTGGGACTGGAGCATGCAGGAGCGTGCATCTGGGGATGGACATAGTGTGTCTGTTTGTGTGTTTGTTTTGTGGAATTGAGGACTGAACCTTCGCAATGATCTATGTCTAAATTACTACATTACTCAAGCTGGGCTTGAATTTACAACCCTTCTGCCTGTCTGCTGGAGTGTTGAGATTATAGGTATTTGTCTCCATGCCCGGTTGACACATCGTATCTTGCACAGAACCCAAGCCCAGCTCAATCTCCTGACCCAAAGGAGTCTTGAGGGTCTGTGTCTGCCCTGAGAGAAGGTCACAGGTTCATAGTTTTGCTCCATCTCCTTGTCTTTCATCCCAGCAGCAGCTAGGCTGAAATGTAGCATCAAAGGGCTGGTGATGCTGGGAGTATCTGATCCCATAGGGAGGCTCTGCCTGCAGCTCTCTGTCACAGTGTAACTAGGGTCCTCCCCTGTCCCTCCCAAGAGTCTGTTGCCTCTCAGGGTCCTAGCAGCAGGGATTGACTTGGTGGCCTGTAATGGGCCCTGTGCCCTGGGGGAACATCTCCATAGGGCAAAGTAGTTCAGCCAAAGGAATAACACCTCCACACCAGGCGTGGTGGTATACACCTATAATCCCAGCACTTGGGAGACTGAGGCAGGAGGGTCACTGGGAGTTGAGACCAACCTGGGCTACAAAATGAGATCAAGGCCCACCTAAGCTGCATAGTAAGACCCTAATTCAAAAAGACAAAAAATAAATAAAATAAAAAAAAGGAATTTTTTTTTCCTACTTCAGGCTGCCTTAAGGGCAGGTCTGGTGCAGCTTCTGGAGCTGGGAATCAAACCACGGTCCTATGCGTGTGCCTGCATTTACCCAAGCGGTGCTTTAAACAACTGAGCTATCCAGCAAAGCCCCAACCAAAAAAAAGGAATAACACCCCCATCTGCAGACAGGAAATGGGAGAGGTCATTTGTCCCCAACTCCCAGGAGGAGTGAGAAACATGCACTCATGGTTGAAAGGGAGGTGGAGCAGAGCTTCCAAAGCTCTTCCAGGCCAGGGTCAGAGGGGATAGAGATTTCTAATGGAAGAACCAAGGGCACCCTGTATAGTCGGGACCAGGCTACGTGACAGATTATGGGGACCAACTATATGATTTAAGCCCCCTGCAGTCCCAAGGTCATATATCTGTTTGCTTCACAAAGAGATACAAAAGGCCAGTCACCCCCTTGCCATGGTAGAATGCTAATAATCTAGCACTCCTGAGGCAAGATAGCATCTGCTGAGTACAGTTGTCAAAGCACAGCCAGGCGAGGTGGCATACACCTGTTATCCCAGCGTTCAGGAGACTGAGGAAGGAGGATCTTCATGGAGGCCAGCCTGGGCTACATAAGCAAGTTCAAAGTCAGCCTGAACTACACTGGAGACCATCTCAAAAAAAAAAAAAAAAAGTTGTCAAAATACAGACATTTGAGTTTAGAGAAAATCTGGTTCTTCATTAATTTAATCCTTATCAATCTACTTTCTTTAGTTACTGTTCCATTAAATGTGTGCTACCTCTCCCCCTGCATGTCTTGTTGGCCAATAAAAGCAAGCTAACCATGGAGGTAGCTGAGCCAGTCCATTAGAGGCAAACTCCTTCCAGTCCTCCTTGTACCCTGAAATTTGTCTCTTTTTTGTCCCCCATCACCCCCCCAACAGGTATTCCAGAGTCTGTTATGCCTTCCATAATTCTGTAACTTTAAAAATACAATAGCAGAAGAAAGAACCAGTTAACCTGGAGGTAAAATGGCAGAAACAAACTAAACCAGGACATTGAGAAGACAGCATAAAGCGGGAGCTGAGCAATGAGACCACCTGACTGGTGTGTGGGCAGAACCTCTGGGATGTTCACCCTTGACCAGCAACTTGACAGGCTTGAGGAAGGCCCTGGAATCAGTAAAAACCCTTCAGGATGTGTCCAGGTGGGGCATGGGGTCCACCCTGGGGACCACTCTGGTCTCTGGCCCCTTCGTCCTGGGTTCTTGGTCTGCTCTCTGCTTCTGAGGCTTTGCCCTACCAGGCTCTACTGCTGTGACACTTCTCCTCAGAGGCCACCTCAAACTGAAAGCCAAAGTTAGTCTCTCCTTTAAGTGCTGTTGTCAGGTATTTTGTCCCAGCACAGAAAAGCTGACTAAACACAGCCCCAAAGAAGAGTGATAACGAGGCAGAAGCAATCTCTAAATATGTAGTAATCAAGAATGTTCAAAATAGGAGAATGGTGCCAACACACACATTTATCAAGTCACAGCAAGAAAATGAAAGACCAAAAGAAAAGCACACCTATGCCCATCATAGTCAAAATTCTGAAAGCCAAATAAAACCATTGGGGATTTTATTTTAAAAAGACACTACATTCAGGAAACAATAATAAAATGGCTAGATTATCCCCCAGAAAATGTGGAAGAAAATGACATCTTTAAAATGTCAAGAAAGGACTTTGGGCCATAGTTGGATGCTCATAAGCAACAGTGTCCGCAGACATGAGGTGAGGCTGGTTTGTCTCGCTCCATCCACAGGACCAGTCCTGGGTGCTCCAGGATTCCCTCAAAAGACAGGAAGAGGGTCTGACAGAGCAGCCTGGGCTGCTCCTGCCTGTGGCTGCTGTAACTGATGTTGCTGCCTTCCTTCATATTCTCCCTTGGTAGGTGAGACTCTGTCCTGTTGAGCAACCCTGTGGCTCCTGACATCACAGGAGCTGGGTTGTTACCAGCCCCACTGGCCTGCCATCATGAGCAGACTCCAAAGGCAGTGGCCTAGGATAGGATATGGGGGCAGACTGGATGCAAGGAGCCCCTCCTGCCCCACTGTGTCTCTGCCTACAACAGAGACTCTGTTAAGTCTCTGTGTAAATTCCCAGCTGACTCTGGGCTGGCCCTGTGAGTGCGCACACCCTTGGCAACCAGCTAGTGGAGTTTGTCCACAGACAGCCTGAACACTAGGGATGCTGGGTGCCAAGGTTGTACTGGACAAACACAAGCCACCCAAGGCCCTGGTGGCTGGGGTCACTGTGGCTGTACAGAAGTAGGGAGGTGGGCCCAGGAGTCTCCCTTTAGAGCTCCCCCTGCTGCACAGAGTAGGGAAGTGAGGCTCCTGCAGTAGAGGGAGCCCCATGCCAGACACCCTCCCTTTGGGCGCTCAGAGCCCCAGCCCTGGCCCCTCCTCCCACTCAGCCTGCAGCAGGTGACTCCCTGCCTGCCTGGGGGCTGTTCCCCAGGTGCCTGTGCATAACCATGTCCTGTATCTGTCATCCTCTCCACTGTACAGAGCAGCCTTATTGCCCAGGCCCCCAAACCTGGAACTGGGTCCCAGTTCCCCTCACTCCTCACTGGGGTCCCCTCACTGTGCCTTTGGCATGGGAGAGGCCAGGGCATCTTCCATCTGGGGCACAGGGCCAGTCACTGGGACTCCAGTTCCACTCTAACTCCATATCTGGGGACAGCAGGGGCTGTCTCATGGACACAGATGGAAGCGACACCATGCCCAAGCAAGTATGGGGACGGTCTCTCCATGCAGTACCCATGGGCAGTCCTATCCCTCCCATGGCAGGTGACCCAGGGTTGCATCACATTCAGCCAGGCCTGTGCCTTATGAGTAATCAGGCCACACAGGAGGGGCTCCCGACCCTTTTCCCTGGGATGACAGGCTGTGGAGCCACAGGCCATGAAACCATGTCCTCCGTATCATTTCCACCACAAGCGAAGGACTGATACCCTTGCAGCATGGATGCTGGACAGAGCCTGTGGGAGGTAGGGGTATGGGGCTATCCCCAGAGTCAGCGGCAGGGTGATGGGGACAGGAAGAGAGGACAGAGAGGGTAAGAGCTCAGACCTCAGATGCCTCTTCTACCATACAAATAACCTCAGACTGGAACCAAGAAAGGACCTGGCACTCAGATGGGAGCCAGGCACCCAGAGTTGCCCTCAGGTGTCCCCAGGACCATTGCAATTTGCAAAGAAGTAAGTACTTGCCTGTGATTCACTTCGTGGGCCATTAACTCTGAATCATAATGCCCCATTTTCCATAAATGTGACTTTCAAAGCTCTGCTCATAATGGGTTCATTATGTTTGGAAATGATAATTTTCTCTGAAAGAACTCATTTCCAATTGCATTACGAGGTTCTATAGAAAAGGAGGCTCTGTGGGTGAAGCAGCTTCATGGGTCTCATCAGGTGCCCACCCTGCCAACACCTGTATCCACAGGCTTGCCAAAGGTGCCATTTGTTCAGGTCCCATCCCCAGGTGCTGAGTGTCCATGGGTCCAGCAGGCTTTTGGGCCCCTGATGGTGGGGGGACAAGGTGAAGGGTGGGCAAAGCCCGGTAGCCCTAGGAGCCAAGGCTGAGCTGTGCAGTATGTTGGGGTCTCAAGCCCACCCCTACCAGTGTACCCAAAGCTGGCAGTCACTCTGCTGTCCCAGAGGCTATTTCCCTTCCTTCTAGTTTCAGGCACTACAGCTTTCTCAGTCCTGATCCCCAGTGTCCCCTGCTCACCAGAGACACAGCTGGAGAGACGATGGCATCAATCAAGTCAATTAAAACTTGTATAGGTCTCCACTTGGAGGGGTAGACAATTAATTAGTGGCTGCCTTGGACACCTGAGTAGTCCCAAGTGATCAAAGTGCTGGAGCTGGCAGGAATGGGGCCAAATTCAGAAGCTGTCCCTGGCTGGAAATGCCCAAACTGAACTAGGGACTAAAAACTCCCCAGCACCTGAACAATCTGTCCTCAGAATCAACACTGGGGGTTTCCTACCTGTGGGAGAGGTCTGTGAGCCCACGACTGTTGTCTTCCTGGTGCCATGGGTGACCTTTAGAAAACATGGCCCATTCAGGATCCTCATGGCTTGGATGAAGAGGCTGCGTGTAGGGCAGCACAGAGGACTCCTGGGTGCTGGAACATGGGAGTGGATGGTGGGGTGAGGTGGGAAACCCAGAGGCACATGTCCTCACCACACCCTGGAGTCAAACCCTTGAGCCTGCTCCCAGTAACAGTATAGGGGCTCCTCATACCTCAGCAATGCCATGCCCCTCCTTTCTGCTTTGTCACTCTGAACAGCTCTGACATCCTTGCTGCACCCTACTCCCAGGGCCATACTCTGGCCATAGTCAGGACTCTGGGTCAGATACACACATGACCAAAGAGGCATGGACTTCAGCTGTCTTAGCGTGCATCTGGGGACCTTCCCTTGTCAGCCATGTGGCCTTTGGGGAGCTATTGCCCTGCTCTGTGCCTCAGTCTGCTCATTTGGGAAATGCAACTGGAAGGAGAACCAGCTGCACTGAGCCGCTGAGATTTCAATGAATTAATGCATATGTAGTGCTGGCACAAACAGGAAGGCAGACAGGGCGTGGTGATCTTAATGGTCACAAAAGTGACGTCTGGGTTTGTCTAAGTCCTGGATAGGCACTGTGCTCCCAGGCATGCAGCCTGGCATGGAGAGCTGCATTTGGGCAGCTCCTTCCCGTGGCTGAGGGATGGAGTTCCCCTCAAAGCTCAGGGGTTATAAGGAGTACTGATCAGAAGAGCATCCTGGAGGACAGGCCACCTGCACTATGCACTGCTAGGACACAGCCAGGACAATGATCATGCTACACCTCAGAGGCCCACCTGAGGCCAGGCACAAGGCCACAGGCCTAAAAAGACATACGCTAAGGCTAGGACAGAGCCATGGCAGCTGTCAGGCCATTACCTGGATGCTGTCTTTACTGCAGTGGCCTACATGGGGCAGGTGCAGTCAATACAGGCCCCAGGCCTAAGCCCTCAAAAGGAGCTCCCTCCTCACAAAGCATGTGGGGCTTTCACAGGGACTGGTCACATGGGGCTCAGCATCACTGTTTCACAAACCAGCAATGGCTGCAGCTGCGGGGCCCTGAGGGCCAGGCAGGAAGCCTCAGATCCTGGGGGGTGCCCTGCCTAAGGACAAAATGTTCTAGGGTACCCAGAAGAGAGCAGTTGGGCTTCTACCTGGAGACTCAGGCAGGTCCCCTTCCTTGAAGCTTGTGCCCAGTTTCCCAGCAAGGTGATTGGTTGTGGTAGGGTTGTTCTGAGACTTATGTCCCACTCTCCTTGTCACTGCGCCCAGGAGGGCTGCCTCTAGTACCTGCAGGGCAGAAGCCACAAAGGCGAATATCTGAGCCCTCCTGAGATCTCTGCACCTGGACAATGTTCTATGGTTCCAGAGAGAACAGGGGAGCCTGGACCTGAAGACACAGCTGAGAGAATTCCTGGGGCCCAGAGGAGGAGCCGGAAGCACCAGCCTCCCCCTCCACACTGTAGCACCCCAAGTAAACACCAAGCACAATGCTCAATGCCGCACACTCCTTGTTTTTCCTCATGGCAACAAGAGAGAATGCTGTTCCCATTCCAGGTAAGGCTGGGCTTTGCCCAAGGTCAGAAACAGCACAGCTGAGTGGATAGCTACAGGATTGCCACTGTGCTTAAGGCACAAGGAGATGGATCCAGCAGCAGAGGTAACTGTTCGCTGGCATCTTCCTGCCCTCTGTGGTGTTTCACAGACCCCCTACCTATCCCAGCCTTGCTGCTACATCTGCTTAGTCCTCTGGCCGAGCCCTCTTGACCCTGGCCTCCCAGGATCTCCCCCATTGGCCCCAGGTACAGGCCACAGGACCTTGTCCAAGCAGTTTCAGGGCCCTGTGGACACCTTCCCTTGCTGGACTACTCGGCTGATGACTATCCTCCAGGGTCCAACCACCACCCAGAGCCCCACCCTTAAGTACATGAGGCTGGGGGGGGGCAGCTAGATGAATACTCACATTAACACTGCACATCGCTAGACTCTCCCCCAACCCCTCCGACACTTTGGGTACATGTTTACAGTACAGAATGTTGGCATTCTTTGTATGGGGCTGGTATGTACATAACACATCTGGCTGTTCTTGAACCACAGAGGGTTATGCAGTTATAGTCAACGCTGAGGAATGAGGAAACTCTCAGCTTACCAGCAGGAGGGACACAACTGTCACCCAAGTGCTCCCCACACTCTACCCTTGAAAACTGGCCCCAGTACCTTTTCTAAAGAGCAAACAGATGCTGAAGCATGCACCACTGTCTCTCAAGACATTAACATCCTTTACACATGGTTTGCCCTACAGATACATATTTTTTTTTAATCTGGGGCACATAAGTCCGTGTTTGGTGAGAAGTGATGTTTAAAACTTGCAGGCCGTTTGCTTTGAGCATATCTGTGCGTGTGTGACTAAATAACCTATATGACACAAACTCCCCACACCGTCCCCTGCTCCCCTCACCTGCTGGGATTTCAGAATCAAGAAGACACTTGTGAGGACAGTCCTGGGACATGCCAAGGGACCCCACAAGCTCTCAGTGCAATGTTCATGTGAATTTTATTTAACTAAAACCTATAAAAAGGAACAGGAGTTAAACAGTAAAACAATAAAAAGCCAACACTGGAAAGTGGGTTTCCTCCCACATCACAGCAGAGACTGCAGCTGCTTCAGGGTCTCCTGGCACTTCAGAGACCATCCCGTAAAATACTAGAACACATGTAGATCATCCACGTGTTCCTTGGTGGTGTCATCCGAGCAACGTCCTTTTCCCCCGGCCGGAGCATAGTGCTTTGATTACTTCCAAGTCTCACACCAGACAGCCTTGCACCTCCGCAAGTGCAGTTCTGTATGATACTCTAAACCGTATGACAGTCGCCTGTATGGAACACAGGTACAAGTCCAATCCTTAGTTCAGTGGTGAGTCCAGTTCCCACACTCACCTCCTCAGTATTCCAGCTCAGGGCCAAACTGCTGGAAGGAGGACAGCTCCCCCAGGGCCAAGACTCCTGTGACAGCCAGGCTGTCTATAGAGCTCCTGGAAACATAGCTCCCACTGTCCACAAAGCCAGTGTCTGGGCTCCAGGTGGGGAACCACAAACCAGGGGCTGAGTGTTCCTGATTCACACCTCGGGGCAAGTAGGACACAATGGTAAAGCCTTTCTTCTGCAGGATCGCATATGCAGGGAACAGCTGCTCCTGTTCACTGTGCTGTGTTTTCTCCAGGATGCTAAGCTGGCACTTGAGCAGGTTGTGCGGCTGGGCTGTTTCCTGGAGCTTCAGGACCCACACTTCAGTAGGCTCCAGCAGCACTTTCCAGCGCTGGCCTAGGTTCCTCAGGGCCTGACATGGTTTCATCTTCCGAAGGTAGATGGTGGTACCTTGGAAGGCTACCACACAGAAGACCTGCAGGCCCAGCAACCAGGCCTCAGCCTCCTCCAGCTCCAATGGCCACATGGTGCCCAGCTCTAGCACCATGGGCTCTACAGGAGCCAGCCTCAAACTGGGAAACACCTGCAGAGGAGGGGGGCTCGGCCAGTGACTGCAGGCAGGAAGCCCTTCAAACCTCCAGGGAAGGGCCTGAGTCCAGTCACTGTGCTCAGAACCCAGGCTGAGAGGCACTGCACTTTGAGGCTCCAGCTCGGTGGGCACCACAGGATCATCCAGGTATTCCTCCTCTGATCCCTGTGAGGCTGACACCGAGGACCAGGGCCCCCAGCTAGCTGCAGGCCCTAGGGCTACCGCCTGCTCATGCTCTGCCTCATCCAGCTCCATGGGGTCCCATTCTTCATCCTCCCAGTCATCTGACTCCAGCATATCTTTGAGGTCCAGGAAGGCAACCTTGAAGCAAGTGAAGCAGACCTCCAGAGGGATTCCATGCTGTAGCTCATACAGCCAGGAAGCATAGAGGTAGACCATACCCTCTCTGCTCTGGCGCACAACCACCGGAGGGCACATGGCCAGGCGAGTTTGTTGGGGACCACACTTGCTAGTACCAGGGAGGTGCTGGGTAGAGGAAGGGAGGAAGATGGACAAGGGCAAGAAGGCGTTTCTTGTTCAGAAACTTGGGAGTAGGGCTGAGGCACTGGGTCCCAATGCAATCAGGACCTGCCAAGGTTGGTGACTCCAAGCTTCTGGAAACTTCTCTAGCTGAGCACGGCTCCAGTCTCTGGGAAGACAAAGTGGGGTTAGGTGCCCCCTGGTGGCCCAGCTGCTGGTGCCCCGAGAGTAAAGGGGTGTGGAGGTTCAAGCTCATTGATTGGCCCTACTCAGTTTGAGCTACAGTGTCAGGGGTCCCCTGCCAACCCTCAACCTCGCCAAACATCCCAACCCCCTCAGAGCCCGACAGTCTGGTTCGCGGCACTCAGGACCCGGAAGCGGGAGCGAGAACAATCCCTGACTCAAGTTGACCATGAGGACTGACGGACCGGTTTCTCCCTGGGCTTCTGCCCAGCCCTAGGCCGCCGAGCCCTCCTAGCGCCCCTCACCTGGTTCCAAGCCTTGAGCTTTGAGCCTCGAGCCTCGAGCACCGAGCTCCAGCTCCCAGGAGCCAGCGAGGTGGACCCGCCCTCCTCGGCCTTTAAAGGACTCCTATGGTGCCCTGCGAACATTTGCATATCTCCCATGAGCCCTCGCTTCAGGAAGAGGAAGTGCTGGCCACGTGCGCGGGAGCAGGCAAGGTTCACCCGGCCCTCCAGGTGGGCTGCTCCTCTTCCCCTGCGCTGCCGGCCGCCCCCTGGGCGTGGCCACCGGGCCTGGCCCTGCGCTAGGTCCCATCCCGTTTCTGCCGAGATTTTCGAGTTACGTGCCTCCTTTATAGCTTCCTAATAAAGGTTTCTTAAGAATTTTATAAACTGCCCATATTAACTATGTTTAAAACGCATTTTGCTCTTTGTGTTTCATCTTTGCACCCTTTAAATGAAGACTTTCAGATTAAAAAAAAAAAAGGATTTTATTTTTGGAGTTGTGAGTTCGCAGCAAGGGTGAGTGGAAAGCAGAACTCCGCGCACCTCACGTCCCTGCGCACACGGGACCTTGACGGATGCGGTGACAGCGTGGTTTATTTATTATAATGGGAGCTGCTTCCCAGGGCTCACCTGTGCACCGCTGTGATGCTGGCCCTGCTATGGGTCAGGACACCTACGTGATGCCACGGACTCATCACCACCGTATTCGTACTTTCACTGGTTCAAATGCTTGAGCTCCACTTGCGCATCCCTTCCTCTGCCCTGGCCGCCCCCGATCTGTCTCAGCCCAGTTGTTATTTCTCTCCTTCACTTTTTTTGTTTTGTTTTGTTTTGTTTTGTTTTGTTTTGTTTTGTTTTGAGACAGAATCTCTCAATGTAGTTCAGACTGGCATTAAACTCATCGTGTAACCCAGGCTGGCCTAGAACTTGCGGTCTCCCAGTCACCAGTCTCCCTGCCTCAACCGTCCAAGCGCTGGGATTATGTGGCAGTATGTGCCACCATTCCTGGCTGGTCTTTATATTATGTAATCTTTTCAAATTCTTTTGCTTTCTTATATGCTTGTAAATGTCCTTCATGGCCTATTAGTAGCTTGAGAGTTCCATTTGTTTATTCATTTGTTCGTTACGGTGTTTGTTTTTGAGACAGGCTGTGGCTTTGTACCTCAGGGTGGCTTTGAACTTACTGTGTAGCACAGGCTGGCCCTGAATTTATAGTGATCCTCCTGCTTCGGCCTCCTGAATACTGGTGTGAGCCACCACTCCTGGTTTAGTTTTTCAAGTGCAACCTATTTTTTTGTCAAGTGGACATACAAACTTTATCCATTCATTTTCTGGGAAGTGTGACTATCACTTCTAGGTTTTGGTAATTATGACCAATGCTGCTATGAACATTGCTATTGGTAAGAAAGTGTTTAGTTTTGTAAGAAATGGCCAACCCATCCCTCAAAGTGACAAAATGGCTCCGCTTTGCATTCCCACCAACATCGGAGGAGATTGCTGTTACACATCACTGTGGACATTCGGTGTCAACATTTTGGATTTGGTCATTCCAGGAGTTAAGGTGGTATCCAGTTGTTTTATTTTTATTTTTTGTATTTTTTGTATTTTTTTTTTTTTGGGGAACAGTCTACAGGGTGTTCAGGATCTCACTGTTATATAAGACTGATAGTGATCCACCTGTTTATAGCCTCCAGGCGTGCCATGCCCAATCTCAATTGCCATCTCAGCCCACCCGGTAGGCCCGGGGATCGAACCCCAGACCCTGCACCTGCTTGCACTGAGCTATATGGCTGGCCCTCCAGTTGTTTTAATTTTCAGCTTTTTACTTTCTTTTTTT
>NW_004524688.1:6075848-6078245 GCF_000260255.1 Octodon degus
CCCATCCTCCAGTTGTTTGCCGGCAAATATCAGACGCTGCTGGTCAGGGGGGATGCCCTCCTTGTCTTGGATTTTGGCTTTGACATTCTCGATGGTGTCACTGGGCTCAACCTCGAGGGTGATGGTCTTGCCCGTCAGGGTCTTCACAAAGATCTGCATGTCTGCGTCTGCCACTCGGCCGCCTCGTTGAAGAGAAAGAGGGCGACGGACAGCTTTTTACTTTCTTTTGATGTACTTTTTAAAAATTTAATTTGTGCCTTAATAACACATAATGCTGTATTTATGAGTCCATTAGGGCAGCTATAGCAGAAATGGCCTAAAGAAAAATCTATTCTGACAGTTGTGGACTGGGAAAGTCTCAGCTCAAGGCTTGGGCTGAGTCAGCTTCTGTCAGAGCTGCTTCTTACACAGCTGTCTTTCACTGTTACGGCCTGTGGCCAGAGGGCAAGAGATCCCTATGGGTATCTTTCACAGAGGCTCTTGGATTGGTAGCATACCCTGTCTTCTATACTTAAAAAAAGAAAAAAGAAAATTAGAAAGGCACTAATCCCATTTATGACAGCATAACCCTCATGGTTTGATCACCTACCAAAGGCCCCACATCCTAACACTATCGATTTAGGGGTTGGGTGTTAGCATCAGGATCCAGGGGTGGCATACAGAGACATTCTGACCACGGAAAAAGTTGGCAGTTTTGGTGTTGTTTGTGTGTTTACTCCTGTGCATCTTCTTCAGTGAGGTGTTTGATCAGGTCTTCTGCTCATTTTTAAATTGGGCTTTTTTTTTTTACAGCTGAATTTTGAAGAGTTTTTTGTGTATTTTCAATTAGGTCCCGTGTATCTTTTTTTTTTTTTTTTTTTTCCGGAACCGGGGATTGAACTCAGACCCTTGCGCTTGCCAGGGAAGTGCTTATTCTACTGAGCCATCTCCCCGGCCCCCCTGGGGAGATGTATCTTTTGTGTATATTTTTTCCCAGTCAATGCCTCATCTTTCTTTCTTTCTTTTTCTCTTTTTTTAAAATCTTTTTTATGTATTTAATACAGAGTCTACAGGGTTTCACAACACAGATACACAGATCGGATTTGTAGTGATCATCCTGTTTTCAGCTTTCCAAGAACTGGGATTAGAAGTGCGTGCCACCATGCCCAGTCTCAATCACTGTCTCAGTATGCCCCGAAGTAGGGCCTGCACGGCACACCAGGGATCAAACTGCTCTCTGTATGTCTCATCTTTCATTCTCAGTGTTTCTCACAGAGCCTAGATTTTTATTTTTAATTGTTTTTGGCAATTGTTGAACTCAGGGCTTTGCACTGAGTTACATGCCTAGTCCTTTATATTTTTTATTTTATTTATTTTTCTTTTAGCGGTACCAGAGATTGAACTCAGGAACTTGCACTTGCCAGGCAGGTGCTTATGCCATATATTTTTTATTTTTTAATTTTTTTTTGAACCAAGGGTTTTCTAAGTTGCCTAGGCTAGGCTCATGCTTATGTTTTTCCTGCCTCAGCCTCTCAAAATACTAAGATAACAGCCTGTGCCACTCTTCCTAGTTAGATTTTTAATTTTAAAGAAGTCTAGCTTATCAGTTATTTCTTTTGCGAATCATAGCTTTGGAGTTGTATCCAAGAAGGCTACTTTACTGGGGGTCATCTAGATTTTGTCCTGTCTTCTACCACTTTTGTAGTGTTGCATTTTATGTTTAGGTTTGTGATGTGCTTTTGTTTTCTGTGAAGGATCTGTGTTTAGATTCAGCTTTTTTTTTTGATGTGGCTATTTGGCTCTTCCAGTACCCATTTTTGAAAAAACTGTCTTTTGTCTGATGTGTTTCCTTTGTTCCTGTATCAAAGATCAGTGGTATTTACACAGGTCACAGGTGTTTTTTTTTAAACACTTTAGTCTTTCTTTAAACTCTTTTTTAATCTTGTACTTATTACATGTGCTGCTGAAGTCAGCACAAATCTTTCATTTATTTATTTATTTGGTACAGGGTCTCGCTCTGCGGCTGGGACTCGTGGTGATCCTCCTGTCTCAGCCTCCCCAGCACTGGGATTATAGGCATGCACCACCACACCCAGTTTCAGTGGCCAGCACAGCGCACCTGGGGCTCCAGGGCCAGCACGACATGCAGTATCGAGAATCGAACCCCGGTCCTTGCCCTTGCCAGGCAGGTACTTAGACTGCCAAGTTATCTCCTCAGCCCTCGTTTAGTTTTTTAGATATGGTCAAATGTGTCAGCACTAAAAACAAAAAAAAAATTTTTAAAGTATGTTCTGTTTTATTAAAATGATTCCCTAGCTCCTCCCACCCCGCCTGCTCGGCGGCGGAGGCGGCGGCAGCGGCAGCGGTTGTTCCTGCCTCTCCGCCACCTCCACCGCCGCCTGTCCTTCGGCCGGCGGC
>NW_004524688.1:6079900-6107003 GCF_000260255.1 Octodon degus
CAGCACTTGGGAGGTAGAGGCAGGAGAATCACCATGAGTTCAAGGTCAACCTGAGCTACATAGTGAGACCAAGGCCAGCCTGAACTGCATAGTGACACTCTATCTCTAGGGAAAAAAAAAATTAAGAAAGATTCTAGAGGGCCGGCAAGATAGCTCAGTGAACTAAGCGCCTAAACAGGGACCCGGGTTCAATTCCGGGTACCACACCCCATGCCGGCTCCACCCCCAGGGGCACACTGAGCCGGCATCATGTCCAGGATTGGTGGCGCACACCTGTAAGCCCAGCACTTGGAATGCTGAAAACAGGAGGATCACTAGGAGTCTGAGCTGCGTAGTGAGACCGTGTACCGAATATATTAAAAAAAAAAAAAAAAAAAAAAAAAAGATTCCTAGTACCCAAAGGCCACAATATTAGTTTCCTATATATTCTACTCTTCCTAGATACTTTGGTTTCTTTGTCTAGTTGGCTGCCCCAACAAAACACCGTCATTGGGCGGCTTAAACAATTTTCTTGCCATCTGGAGGCGAAGTTCAGGACCAGGTGCCGCAGGGGCAGGTTCTCTGGCGGGGCCTCCCTCGCTTCCTGGCTCGCCTGAGCCCACATTGCTGAGCGCTGTCAGACTGCAGCCTCAGCTTCCTATCTAGCCCATCTCCAGACACTGTATTCTGGGGAGTTAGAGCTTCAACGTGTGAGTTCTGAAGAAACAGTTCAGTCTGTAGACTTCTCTTTCCACTTAAAAAAAAAAAAAAAAAAAAAAAAAATTAAAAGGAACTTGCTTTTTTAATGTTTTGCGGAGCCGGGGGTTGAACTCAGCCCCTAGCACTTGCCAGGGAAGCTCTTATTCCACTGAGCCATCTCCCCAGCCCCTACTTCATTAGTATAACACAAGAAAATGACTAGCGGCTGCTAGTCATTAACTGCGCAGATGCGATGAGGGCGGTCTTTTCCGAAGACCGGGCACGATGGCGGAAGTGGAGGGAAAGAAGAAGCGAACCTTCTCCAAGTTTGCCTACCGCGGCGTGAACCTCGACCAGCTGCTGGACACGTCCTGCGAACAGCTGATGCAGCGCTGTAGCGCTCGGCAGAGGAGGCAGCCGAACCGTGGGCTTCGGCGGAAGCAGCACTCGCCACTGAAGCGTCTACGTGAGGCCAAAAAGGAGGCACCCCCCACGCAGAAGCCCGGGGTGGTGAAGACACGCCTTCGCGACACCATCATCCTGTCCAAGGTGGTGGGCAGCATGGTGGGTGTCTACAATGACAAGACTTTCAACCAGGTGGGGATCAAGCCTGAGAGCCCTGGCCACCACCTGGGCGAGTTCTCCATCCCCTGCGAGCCCGTGAAGCACGGCCGGCTGGCATTGGTGCCGCTCACTTTTCTCGTTTCATCCCCCTTAAGTAGCCACCTGGCCAATAAAGCCACCACTCCCCCAAGCCCCCCCCCCCAAAAAAAAAGTATATGAGTAGATGCCTTTTGCAGTGACCTGCCCAACTGGGTAATTCAGTCTTTCTTTCCCCACTCCTGTCAGCTGTGCCTGGGCCTCTCCCAGCACAGGAAGACTGCCCCGGGTCTGCAGCTCTGTGCCTGGGCTGTTGGGCGGTGGCTGGCCGACCGGCCTGGACTGGGATTACAGTTATGCCTTCCCTATAGTTCATTCATATATTGAGTTTTCCCTTTGTTCCAGTTTTTCTTGTTTAGAGGTTTTTGCTTCAAAACGATAGGAGGTTTTTTTTTTTGGTTTTGTGTTCTCGTGGTGCTGGGGATCAGATTATATGCTTTGTGCATACGAGGTAAGAGCTACATACCTAGTACCAATAGGTTATTTAAAAGTACTTTTCTCCCCTGGAAATTTCTTTTAAATTGCTTTTTCTACAAAGGCTTCTGGACTTACAGTGGTGATATGTAAGCCCATAAATTCATGGTAAATTAACAGTACGCTGAGCTGGGTGTGCTGGCGCACTCCTATAATCGCAACAGTTGGGAGGCTGAGGCAGGATGAATGCCTCACGTTCAAAGCCACCCTGACAAATGAGCCTGTGACTCAAAAAATAAAAAAAACAAGCAAAATCCCAAATCAAACCAAACAGCAACAAAACTCCTAAGTGAAAAAAAATCATTGGTAAGTCACCTGCCCAAATCATAACTTAGCAACACATATGCTAGAGTACAGGCTGATTCCCCTTAAGATCACATAGCTGGTCGGCAATGGCAGCCTCCCACTAATGCCCAGCATCAAAAGAGAGTCTTATCATTTTGCCCATGTTGCTACTATGAGGAAAGATCAGGGCTGGGCATATAGCCAAGCAGGCAGAAGTGCCTACCTAGCAAGGGCAAGGTCTGGAGTTTGATCCTCGGTACTGCAAAAAACAGAGGAAAGAAGGAAGAAAGAAAGGAAGGAAGAAAGAAAAGAGAAGAGGAGGGGAAAAGGAAAGGAAAGAAAAGAGAAAAGAAAAAATCAAAGGCCTGGCCATATAGCTCGGCAGACTGAAGTGCCTGCATAGGCAGGTGCAGCAACTGGGGTTTGATCCCAGCATGCCATGCAGGGCCTGCCCCCAGGGTGCGCTGAGATGGTGATTGAGACTGGGTGTGGTGGTGTATGCCTGTAATCCCAGCGCTTGGGAGGCTGAAAACAGGAGGATCACTATGAGTCTGATCTGTGTAGTGAGACCCTTTACTAAAACACACACACACACACACACACACACACACACACACACATCAAAGTTTGGTTTCCATTCTATGAATATTGTTTTCACACCATCATAAGACCAACAACCCTGTCACAGCTGGGTCTGAGCATCTATGAAGCTGAAGTAAGGAATTTAATTCACCCCTTTATACTAAGTATGCAGCTGGGCATGTTGGCCCACGTCTGTAACTCCGGCACTTAGGAGGCTGAGGTAGAAAGATTGCCATGAGTCAAAGGCCAGCCTGAACTGCATAGCAGGTTCACTGACTCCTGTCAAGAAAAAAGAATTTTTCAGGAAAAGTCAGTAAAAAGAATCAGGTTTATTAAAGGGAGATGTAGGACCCCCTCAAGAGTGGAATGTGGGTATACAGAAAATTGAGGTGCCCTTGTGTACACACAGATCTGTGCATCATTTTTCTGCATCTGTGTACCTCCCCTTCCCTGCCCTTCCCCATACTGCTCTCTCTGTGGAAGCAGCCCTGGGCTGGAGCTGCTGCAGCTGAGATGTCAATTTACATGTGCCAATAACCAGCAGAGGCTGTGGCCTGCGGCCCACTGCCCCACAGAGCACACTCCTTACTCTCTGCATGGCCACAGACAGTTCCTGCAGGGAACTGGGCGAAGGACAGTGCAGATGGTGGCCTGAGGAATTATGGCAGCAGTGTCTGCTTGCTGTGGTCCTTCTGTGGGTCACCTGGCCCTCTATGGTGGGTGGGCACTGTTGGGAAAGGATAGGGGCCCCATGGGACACCCTACCATTCTCAGTCCCGGAGTCCCAGCAGAGCCAATGTTCTCTGATCCTGTGAGCTAATCAAAGTGGGGACACCCTGAGAGGATGGGCACCCACACATCAAACTTCATTCCCAAGGTGGGGCACTGTTACCTTGCCCTTCCTGAGCCCCTCCAGGAAAGGATGCCAAGAGTCTCAGGTGTCCACTAAGATATGGCTAGAAGGATGGGCTGAGTGGGCCTCAGCCTTTACCCATGCCACCTTTCTCTTACCAGGGCCATCTGTGCAAATTTAGGGTCATCCGTGTACCTACCTCGCCAGCCTGGGTTAGGGCCACTCCTTATCTAAGTACTCTTGCCCAGCTCATGGGAACAGGGTCTGGCATTATTGCCCATAGAGTTTGAGAGATTGGTCAACTTGCATAAACCAGTGGCTGTTGGAGAACTGGGGCCAGGTGTCCATAACAGCTGTGCCCAGGGGTCAGGCCCCCCACTGAGCTTTACCAGGAGAAAGCAATGGCAGCAACAGGTTGATTTCGTGGTGGTGGGGTGGGGGTGTCCTACATGGGGTAGAGGGGTGGGGGCGGGGCAGAAACAAAACTCAGAGTGTTTTCAATTCCCGCAGGACAAGTTGGGCAGAAAGATGGCCCAATGTGGTGTCAGGGAGCTGCCCTGCCAGCCTCAGGTCTGCTGCTTGCGCTGGAGGTAGTTCCTGGTCAGGTCTGGGGTGCTGGTGGAAACAGATGACTTTCAGGCCAAGATGCTGAGGCTCTGAGGGAGAGTGGAGTAGTCTCACTCCCTAATGGTGCTGAAGAATAGCACCCGGAGCCTGAGCTGGTGTGGCTGGTCCCTGCTGGGGAGAACTGGCTGGTGGGTTTGGGGGCAGCTGGCATCCCTGGAGGAGTCATGGGGCCCAGCTCTGTCTGAAAAGTCTGGTTGTGCTTCAGTGATCTTAGTGCCCTGGCCAGGACTGTGTGAGATTGGAACCCCTGTGCCCAGGAGGATGGGGAGGGAGGCAGGGCACCCCTGGTGCGCCACCGGGCCCCAGCCACCCCCAGCCCACAGGATATTGCAGCTGGCTCTGGCAGAGTCACATCCCAAAAGCAGAAAAGCTCCTGCTGGTGCCTGTAATCAAGTAGGTGTCCTCCCTGGCCTTCATCATTGCTCAGGGCTACAGTTGTTGGGAATTTAATACCATGCCCAGTAACGGTCAATGCTGGGCCCTAAATGGCAGTGAACATGACATCCACCCAGCAGGCTTCGACCACTAGGCCTGACCTGGGATGTGCGCCAGGCTTCTCCCTCACATCCTGGGCTTCAGCTGCTGCCCCGAGTGCCACCCAGTAACATTGCAGGCATGGTCACAGGCCCAGGCTGGCCCTGGAGGCTGCACACCGGGCATCCACACTGTCCAGGCTTGTTGGATTCCCCTGCCTCAGCCTCCCAAGTGCAGGTTCCAGCAGCAGCTCCCACCTGCCCTTGATGCAGGGCCTGTGCTCTAAGCCCACGCTTCTGATCTTGGAAGAGCCATATACCAGTGTTCACTGGAGTTCACAAAGCAGGCCAAGTGCAGGTGCCTTTGCCCATGTCTGGTGACCACGCAGGGCGCTGGGTCATGCCACTGTCAGTCACGATGGTGATATCTTCTCTTGTATTTGTGTGCTTGGTCTCACATTTCAGCCTGTCAGTTGACTGACATGTTTTCAGCAAGTGTTTCCAGGGCCCTCCTCTGGCTCTGTGAGTTTCCTTTTTCCATGTTAAGCATGTAGGTGTTTTCAGAGTCATTGAGGGTGTGAGTGGGCATGAAAGTTTCTCTTTGTTTGCTGGCAAGAGAGATTTTAGCAAAATGTCATTTCCCCAGGAAATAAAAAAGAAGTTTAATTAGAACTCTTTATTTTTAAATAAAGGAGAATCCAGAATTTAGAAATAATTTTCATTACCTGATATTAAGGTGTGCTTAAAATAGCACTGAACTCAGATGAGGATTACAGAGATCCCTGCAGCAGCTCTCTCAGCATTTACCAGGTGGGGGCCATGACAACACACAGCTGAGGTGGCTACCCCATCCCGGGAGGACCAATAGCTTCACTTGCTATCCAGCTGGGACAGGCTTTGGGTGGTGTCTTTCCTTGCCTAAGCTGATGGAGAAGCCGGTGGAAATTCTAGGATCCTGGCCCCAAAGCTCACTAGATCCAGCCTCTGTACTGACCAGGTGCAGGACACTCCTGGGGTGCAGGAAGCTCACCAATCAGAGACCAAGGGTCTTTCAGTGCCTGGTCCCTGTGTGGCCAGGGAGGCAGGGTGTCACTGCCACTGAGGCCCATGAGCCAGAACCAGGGGACTCTGGAGGACTGAGCCTCTAGTCTTCTGTGGAGCCCAGGGCTACTGACATCAGCCTGGTGACTGGCAGCCATGGGAGAAAACCCAGCGAGAGGAGCGGGGTCATGCAAATCATGAGCCCTTCAGCTACTCAGTCTGTGCCAAGTTTGACCCTGGTCTCCTGACTTGGGTCTCTGCCCACCTTTGTTATCAGGCTGAAGGGTACAAGGGCCTGGTCTGCCAGCTCTGAGGAAGTGTTAGCGCAGGGCATCCTCTTCAAGCCTATGGTGGTCTCCACCACCACTCCAACCACTGGAGCCATTGTTCATCCCATGAGCATCAGGCTGGAGAGTCACAGGCACCTGGGGAGTCTTCGATCTTTCATGCCAGCTGGCGTAGGAAAGGCAAAAGTTTATTAGAACATTGCATGCTGCCAAGAGGAACAGCAGAAGAGGAATTACAGTCGGGGCAAGAGATCAGGGCTTTTTAAAGGGCTGAAGACTATGAAAAAGGCCTAGATGCAAATGTGATTATCTGAAAAAATGTCTTTCCCTGGGTCAGTTAGCACCTTGTAGATCTTCCAGGCAGCATCTGTGTTGTGTTTAAAATGATATGTTTACTGTTCCAGCTTTGGAGAGACCATTTCCCCTGGATCACAGAAGCCTTCTAGCTTCAGATAAGAAGGTGAGACAGAGGTCTTTACCTTCAGAAAAGGTGCATCAGAACTTGAAAAGCAATGAATGGCTTTTGCATCTTCTCATCTGAAGTCCGGTTGGTAAATGCTTTAACCCTTTCATGGCCAGCAGGAAGCCAGTATATTTTATGTGGGAATCTAAAATAAATGTTAAAGGTGTTCATTGCTGTGCACTGTGGGGGTGGGGGGTGCCCCAGGGCAAGCAGGTGGGGAAGGGTCTCTCTCTCACTGCCTAGGGCAGTCACTCCCACACCAAAGCAGCAATGGGAGGGAGCTTCCCCTCCTGGCAGAGATCAGACACAGCAAATCTGAAGTATCCTACAGAGCAAAGCACTGCCTCACACAAGAGGTGGGAAAGGGGACCACAAGGGATGACAACCACAGGGGTGGAGCGCCCCACTCTGGCTGCCATTGGGCTGGAGCCAAGGCCTACATGGCCAGACAAGACACAAAATATGAAAGTGGTCAGGAAACAAGTCGTCTCTCCTAAGAGCAATTTGTACATGGAAAACTCAGAAGAGTGTGTAGTGATTGGTTTTGGTCAGTGTGCACTGCACAGTGTATGCAGTGACTGGCTGTATTTCTAAATATGTGCAAGAAAAGGAAAAGAGTGGTTTCTTTTTTTTTTTTTTTTTTAATACCGAAAGCCGTTTATTACGGAGCTCAGGGCCCCCATCAGCTCTCACGCAGGAGAGGACCCAAAGGCAGCTAGCCCAGGAAGCAGGGGGATTTTAAAACATGAAACCACATTCTGTTTGGTAAACAAATTCATTGACACAAAACAATGCTTTCAGGGTCACTGTGACCACTACCCAAACTAAATTTCCTGGGGCTTTGTTTTAGTTTCTGGTTATCTTGCACCTGAGTAAGTACCTGCAGGCAACCTTGCATAGCCCGAGGTTACAAGAAGTTAAATCCCATTTAGTTTCCTTAATGAAGCCATCTCTGTAATCTAACTTTGTTTACAGGGATTGGTTAGGTAGGAATTTTATCTAGCAAACAGCAAGTAACAGCCACTATTTACTAAACAACTTAGAACAGTGGTGAGTATACATTTTTACACAACAGAAAATACAAGATTTACATTTATAATCTAAAATGTGAGTTGACCCATTACATTCCCCACTGGTTTTATCTGGGAATCAAATCATTGATTCAGCTAAAACCACCAAGTTGTTATAATTGTTCCGAGAGCATGAGGGGTTCATAGTTAGATCTCAGTGCATTAACTTGATGGTCTGGATTTTTTGAACATACTTAAACAATTTATAAAACAGGGCCCAGGGGCCGGGGAGATGGCTCTGTGGAATAAGTGCTTCCTTGGCAAGCGCAAGGGCCTGAGTTCAATCCCTGGTTCTGCAAAAAAAAGAAAAGAAAAGAAAAAATAAATAAATAAATAAATAAATAAAACAGGGCCCAATAGAACCAAGAGAAACAAGAAAACAGGTTCAAATGAGGCAGGTATAAGGCGGCATCGAGAATAGTCTCCACTTTTTTCCTTTTGGCAAATCTCTAAAGCCATTTTTTTTTTTTTTGGCTACATTATACCCCAATTATTTTATATGTTGTTCTGCTATTTCACTGAAGAAGAGGTTTTTAACACTAAATATCATATGTTTAAATCTTTTAAGTCTTACGTACTCATGACCCTTTGTGGTGATCTATCAAATTATTTTGACATGGGGTCACCACTGCTAATCTACTCAAACAGCAAGGAACATTAGTTAACAACAGAGTCTGAGTAGGTGGGTTTTTTTAAAACTCTAGAACAGGCAATATTTCCCATGTCCCCACTGGTTTTTGTGCCAAAAAGTGGTTTCTTAAAAGATACCACTGACAATTTACATTTGCAAAATATCAAGATCTGAAGCCAACCATGGTAATGTATGCCTGTAATCCTGGCACTTGGGAGGCTGAGGCAGGAGGATCACTATGAGTTCTAGGCTAGCCTGGATTACATAATGAGTTCAAGACCAGTCTGAGCTACATAGAAGACTCTGTGTCAAACAAACAAACATCAAGTTCTACACTGAGGGGGCGGCCGGGAAGATGACTCAGTAGAATAAGCACTTGCCTGGCAAGCACAAGGGCCTGAGTTCAATCCCCGGTTCCAAAAAAAAAAAAAAAAAAAAGAACAAAGTTCTAGACTGAGGATATAGCTCAATGGTAAAATACAGTACTTGCCTGATATGTATGAGGCTTGGCACCACAAAGAAAGGACATCAAGTTCTGAGGAATAAAGAGAACAAAAAATATATATTTATTGTTTAAATATATATATATTTACCTTAAGAATTTATTTAAGAACTTCATTAAAAGACACCAAAGATGGCTGGGAATGGTAGCACACACCTGTAATTCCAGCACTGGGGAGGCTGAGGCAAGAGGATCTTTGAGTTCAAGGCCAGCCTAAAATACGGTGTCTCTGTCTTGTCTGTCTGTCTGTCTGTCTGTCTGTCTGTCTCTCTCTCTCAAATAAAAAGACACTAAAATATCCTAAATCTATGGCAAGGCATACAGGGCCCTCTGTGGGAGGGTCAGTATTGGGAAGATGTTGGTCATCCCGAGCTACCTGTGAGTTCCCTGAAGCTTCCTCAGAGTTCTCACAGATTTTTTTTTTTTTTTTTTTTTTTCCAGAACTGGGGATTGAACTCAGGCCCTTGCACTTGCTAGGGAAGCGCTTATTCTACTGAGCCATCTCCCCGGCCCCCAGTTCTAGCAGATTTTGAGGAGAGCCACAAGCTGGTCATGACACCCCTGAAGCCGCCACAAGCAAAGAGCTTGGCAGCAGGAAGGATGATGACCCACAGCGAACCTGGCTGGGCCTTAGGGCTGGTGTTGACTGAAACTGATATGGAATCTCTAAAATCAAATATCTACAAAATGCATAGCCAGGGAGTGGTGGTGCAGGCTGTAATCCTAGCATTTTGGAGCCCAGGGCAGGAGGATCCCAAGTCCAAGGCCAGCATGAGCTGCATAGTGAAAGCTTGTCTGAAAACGGAATAAACAGCGAAGTATCTACTGGACTCTTGCATCCGCACCTAAAGGGAGGGCCTGCGGCAGACCAGCAGAAGTCCCTCCCTCTGTGGCTGAGAGTCAGACTTTTCAAGGCCAGCATAGAGGACATATGGCTGCGGCCTGGGAAGAAGAAGGCAGGAGAGAGAGGCTAAGGGCAGAAGTTGCTGGAGGGTGATGGTGGAGGCTCTTGGCCTTTGCTTCCTGAAGTGATGGTGTCCTCACCCTTCAGGAGGGACCAAGGCAGCCCCCTCTTGCTGACTGCAGTAGAGGCCGTGGATGTGGCCTTGGCCACCCAAGGGAGAGGGTGTGAGTGGGAGCTTGTCTTAGCGGCCTCGATGGAGACCCTGAAAAGAGTCAGTAGAGGGAGCTGAAAGGGGAAAAGTGTAGAAAAGAAATTAGTCTTGGGGCCAGGGAGATGGCTCATTTGAATAAGTGCTTCCCTGGCAAGTGCAAGGACCTGAGAAGGAAGGAAGGAAGGAAGGAAGGAAGGAAGGAAGGAAGGAAGGAAGGAAGGAATCTTTTTAAAACTCTGCTTTTTGAAACTGCCTACCTCTGTAACTGCTTCATGGCTTTGTGGTTACGCTCTTGACCACTGTAACCATGAGAGCATAACTGAACATGCAGGATGCCTGAATTTACCATCGTACCAAGCTTCATGAACTGATGGGCATTAATCTACCCTTGTAGCCAGTGGTCTCACCCTGCAAGCTAATGAGAAGAACTGGCAGGTTCTGTCTCACCTTTGTACCTCCTACTTGTGCCTCATAAAACAGCCCTCGACCATCAGAGATTGGGGCCTAATATTCTTAGAATGAACCTGATCAGTGTCCATCCACATAAATAAATCTGTCTGCATATCCTGGGTGTTATTGTGGTGTTTCTGCCTGTCATTGTATCTGGTGCATTGGTCAGGAAGACCAACCATGCCAACCTCTGGTTGTGGCCCTCAAGGACGGAGCAAGGACCTCTTCAGGTCCTGGCAGGAAGGCATGCCCTCAAGATTTCTCAAGTCCTCTTAGAGGTCTGCAGGGGATTTCCTGGCTCCCCAACCTGGTGACTCACATCAGACCCCAAAGGGAGGAGGATACAGTCTGTGTCTGCTTGCCTGATGCCAGTAAGACCCCAGGGCATGCCAGTTAAGTCAGTCAGTACTGCTCAGTTCAAGCAGTACTGCTCAGTTCAAGGTCTTGATTAACTCTTAGTGTATTGTTGGTTTTTATTTTTGTTTTTTTGGTACCAGGGATAGAACTCAGGACCTTGCGCTTGCCAGGCAGGCACTTAAGCCACTGAGCTATCTCCCCAGCCCTGATCAACTCTCGTTAGTTAAGGTCACTCTTAAGGGAAAGGGGTAGGAGTGTTTAACCTCTGCGTATGTGCTGAATGAATGTGTGAGTGAGTGGACCTAACAGTGCAAGCAGTAGGCTGTTCATGTGGAAAGCACTGGTCATGGTGATGGATTGGACCCTTACCTGCAGTTCTGTGACATTCACTCAACATATGACATAACGGAGACCTTGCACCCTCCTTAGCTAAGTAATGCCTGAGTTCCTGTAAGGGGCATGGCCAGGCGGGCATCTGAATGGTCTCTCTGAGAGGCACCCACCCTTGGTGTGTTGCGCCATTGCCCAGCGGTACACAGCATATACCATAGGGGGATAGAATGGGAACTAATGAGTTAAAACCGGCAGTCCCTAACTGCAAGAGAGAGAGCTTTTACAGAATGAAAAATGAAACCAAACTGCTCCCTGCATCACAAAGAAAAAAAGGAAAAAGAAGCCCATTCCTTCCAAGAATTCCACCTTGGCATCCTTGTTGGCCACTGCAGCAGCCAACACCCATAGCTTCACTCCCCACTCCCAACTCACCTTCTTTCAGCCAAATGAACTGGTTCCAGTTATCCCTTGCCTGCATTCAGCTGTGGAGGCCCTTCCCCTCCCCTCCCCCAGCCCTCTGCTTACACACCTGTCCTGGCCAGACGGTGGCTTCTAACACCCACCCAAGATGATCGCAGTTCTTTCTGATTTCCACATTTGGACTGAGGAAAAATTGGACTATGAGCCCTGACAGATGAGTTGTGCCCTGTCAGGCCAGAATATATAGCACAGACTGAGCCCTATCAAACTGAGCCCCCGAGAGCCCACAAGCGTTGCAAAAGTCGGGGCAAACCTGTGACTTTCCTGGTAGATTATGGAACAGAACTCTCTGCCTTCAAACGTTTTCTCTGTCAAAAAGTTACCATCATTAGGACAACTGGGACTCTTGCCTCTCGTCCTTACTGTCAGGCACAGACTAACAGCCTGGGGGGACAGTTCCTCTGCGTTGAGCCAGTGAGCCTTGCTCTACTTTAACCCTGCACTTTCAACTTTGACTCTTCCCAAGACGAAAATGATACATGCATTGGCCTGAGACAGATAATGCAACCCTAAAGTTCTAAAAACTCCTCCCAGAGGTGTAGACCAAAGACTCACCTCTGGACCTGGCCGTCAACTGTGCCACCTCACTGAAATCTCCATTGCTATCAGATGTTACAGAAAGCACAAGCAGGCATCCAGCCACACATCAGTCTGATAGCCTATTAATTCCCCTAGGAAAGATCTCCGTGTTGTCAATGATGCAGAAAAGATGCCTTCCCCTGCTTGTGAGTTGCTCCCATAAGCCCCTTCAACTGGAAAACTCCTTGTATAAAAGGCCATCTCACTTGGACTCAATTGCCATTAGGGGTTAAAAACTCTCTCACCTTGGCTCCCACCTGTGTCCTGCACAACCAGAAAGCCATCCTAGTCATCAAAACAAACACACAGGGCTATCTGAGAGGCAGTCAGGTTCAGCCAAGCCAGAAAATCTGTCCTGAAGTGCCCCAATCTGAAAGGGAGATTAGGCCAGACAAGACTCACTTCTTCAGAAGACCCCCAGGGGCACCTCAGGAAGCAGCCCAAGCCAGAAAAGCTTTATCCTATTCTGCCTGAGGCCCAGAGTCTGACCTGCCTCCTCCTTCCATTCATCAACCCCAAGCTGCTCAGCCTGCCCAGACACCACCACTGCCAGTTCTGTTTCCTGAACCACAGCCTCCTGCTCTACTGTCAACTCCTTCTGACTCTGTTTAATACTGCAAAGTGGGTCCAGAGATACAGTTCAGCATTGCGGCCCCTGCCTGGCAAGCATGAGGTCCTGAGTTCAATTTCTGGTACAAAAAAAAAAAAAAAGTATTAAAGAATTCTTCCATATTTTAGATGGAGCCCAAGTCTGGTTAAAAGTTAAAAGTCCCCACCCACTGTGGTTGACCCTGATGCTTGGGTGAACACAGTCCTCTCCCAAGTGCATCCAAACTGGGACAGTAATGCGACAGAGGACTATGAAACCTTAGATTAGCACTACACTGTTCTCCTGGCACACTTCAAAGAGGGAGGCAAAAGCCAATAAACATGTCTAAAGTTACTAAAGTTACCCATGGAGCCCCTTCTGTAAAGAAATCTTGCCAAAGTAGGTCCTGTGAGATTAATGAACACCTTATCAAACATGAATTCCTGGACATGCTTGGGTACCCTGTACCTCTCCTGGGACATGACCAGCCTCCTCACTTGAATCCACTGTCATGGACTTGATATTGATTCTAATGTATCCCAGGAGGAAAAATAGCACCTACTTTAGCCTGAAATGCCTGATAATCATAACCCTGAAATTTTGAGAGACTCATTTCCAGAAATATGAACAAAGCACTCACCCCCAGGGCTTGCTATCAATCGTGTCCCTTTGGTGATGGAGCTCTGTCCCAAAGCAACCCCACTTGCATCAAACAGTACACCTCTTCTGCTTGTAAAGCCAGTTCGAGGTCTCCAAGCTGCCGGTGCTGCCACAGTTGCCCTCCATATGCGTTGCTTCAGTCTTCTGCCATCTGCTGCCTGCTGGTACACCTGCTTGAACCTAAGAATGCCCTTTTTTGCCTTCTATTGGTTCCCACCAGCTAGCTCTTCTTCGCAAATGACCTAGATTCAACCTCTTAGAGGTTCAAAAACTTGTTTACCCTCTGGAGAAGCCCTCACAGCTGACCTCACTAGTTTCTCAGAATGACACCCAAGCTGCTTGCTGGAAAGACACAAAAGTTCTGCTACAATATCTGGCAGAAACTGGTTATAAAAAACTCCCCAAATTTCTTGGAACTGCTGGCTTCTATAAAATCTGGATCCTTGAGTTCACAAAGCAATGATGCTTACTCAGACTGTCAGCCCCTGGGAGTATCCAGTGGGCTACCTGAGCAAATATTGGCCACTGTCCTTCTGATAAAAAAAAACTGACAAGCTCACCTTAGGCCAAGACTTAACTGTCCATGTGTCACATGCTGTGCTGGACCTCACCCAGTACCAGGATTTCTGCAGAAATCCCCATTTGACTCTTGTGGCAATAAAACCACTCAATCCTACCGAGTAGCTGCCCACAGAGCTGGGCCCCACAAACCATGACTGCCTGGCGCTGTCTGATAAACTGTTCTCAGTCCAATCAGACTTAAACAAATAAACCCCCTGACAGATGCTGAGTACACCCTGTTGATGACTGGAAGTAGCTCTGTTGGGACAGGCTAGATGTGCTGTGGTCACCTTGGACAAAGTTATTTTGGCCAAAGCTCTCCTGCTGTTGCCTCCTGTTTGGAAGCCTGCCGCCAGTGACAGAACCAGACCTTCCGCCACCGTGTGTTCTGCAAGCCCATGCCTCCGTACCCCTGCGGCCAGTTTACGCTTCAGAATCTGTCACTGGCCCTGACTTCGTGTATTATATTGGACTCTCCCTATTTACAGATATGTAGATAGATCACACAGAAATAAAACATAAAACTACATACAACCTGTAACCAGTTAAAAGACCAGCTATATCTGTAGACATTCCTGAACACACATTTAACCTGGGTACCTATTTACTACCTCTACAAGATTTAGAAATCCAGCCTTGGATCTGCTAAAAAATTTACCTGGACAGATCCTCCAAGACCCACTGTACTTTTTGCAGTACTGGGGATTGGACTCAGGACCTTGAGCTTGTCAGGCAAGTGCTTATTCTACTGAGCTATCTCCCCAGCCCCCCAAGACCCACTGTAAAGAGACAATGCACAAACAGCTGAAGCCTAAGGACATGGTCACAGGATTGCTCCATAGCTATTCCACTTAATTTTTTTTTTTTTTTTTTTTTTTTTGCAGAACCGGGGATTGAACTCAGGCCATGCACTTGCCAGGGAAGCACTTATTCCACTGAGCCATCTCCCCGGCCCCTATTCCACTTAATTTTTATGTCTTTTCAGGCTTCTTACCCCAGTCCTTGCTTCCCCACCTCCTCTGGACAGTTGCCCCAGAGGGATAAAAGACAAAGAAGTAAGGCACTTTTCCTTACTCTTTACATGGTTTTGTTAGTCAGACTTGTTATTTCAAACTGTCTTCCTCAACTAAAAAGTTTTCAGTTGTAATTAAAAAAATGTTTGTTGTTACTAATGTGCTGACATCTAATGTTGGGGGCTGGATTCTGGCTCTGTTTAACTACGGAAAATCTAATTGCTATAACTGAAGCCCCTGTTTTTTCACCTGGTAAACACCTGGGAGGTAATTTGGTCCAAAGTCTGGGATGGATAAGGTCCAGTAATTCTCATATTTGGTTTTTGCCAAATTATTACCATTCTAGACACATGGATGCCCTCTTGCTAAAAAGAGACCAGAGGACCACCATGGGGAATCCACACTGGCAGCCTTTGATTTCTATTTGTGCCCTGCCAACAAATAAATATGAACACATAGACTATAGATCCAGAACAAACTATAACTGCCCTTCCTGGGAATGTGTCCATAGCTTGCTACTGAAGGGGACCCAATGATACTTGAACCTTTCAGTTCTGGTCCAAAGCAAGAAGACAAAAGTGTACACCAGGCTCATGAAATTTGATGTGTCTCTCCCTGACCAGAACAACCCCTGGTATCCTGGTCAAACTTGGAGAATAGGACTCTGGACCACAGGAAAAAATCTAGGGGGATGCTTTACTATCCAGTGATTACCTTTGCCTGCAATTCCTGAGATACTAGAAACAGACCACCTTAAGGGCACCCCTCAATTAGCTAGACTAGATGAAAATGAAATAAAAGAGGCAGTCTTAATTCCCCAGACATGGAACATATGCTACAGTCTGCTCCTAATGTCCTGAACATTAGAAGAATGCAACCAGAAACAGGGATGATTCCAAAGTCTATCTGACCTGGGACCATGGCCAAAACTCCTTTGGGGACTCCTGAGGGCCCTTATGTTAATTCTCCTGATAGGGCCCTGCCTGCTTAGTTGGATTACATGAGTTAAGAGCTACCCCTTTTTATGCAGCTTTAGAGAAAAAGAACAGTCCCAGCATTGAAAAAGATTTTTCTGAGTAATGACAAGATGGGGAAATGAAAGCGGAAAAGTGTACAAAAGAAATTGTTCTTTTTAAAACTCTGCTCTTTTGAAACTGCCTAGCTCTATAACTGCTTCATGGCTTTATAATTACTTTCTTGACCCCTGTAACCATGAGAGCATAACTGAACATTCAAGATGCCCAATTGTACCATTGTACCAAGTGTCATGAGTTGATGGTCATTAATCTACCCTTGTAACCAATGACCTCACCCTACTAGCTAATCAGAAGAATAGCCAGGTTATTCTGTCCTGCGTCTGTCCCTCCTTTGTACCTTCTGCTTGTGCATCATATAAAAATCCTAGAACACCAGAGATTACATCCTGATATTCAGGGAAAGATCCCAGTCAGTGTCCATCCTCGTAAATAATCTGTCTCCAAATCCTGCGTGTCCTTTTGGTGTTTCTTCTTGCTCTTGCAGGACAGCACCAATGGAGTAGGACATGACGATTGTCAGGGGACCCAAGGTCCCTTTAATTTCAAGAGAAGGACATGGTATTTCCCCCACTGAAAAGGCTCTGTGGGGTCAGGGTCATGACTTGGAGTTGCTGGGGTCCAGAGCCCAGCCCCCAGCCCTGCCAACAATACAAAGCCCCTTGCCATGCCCAGACCCATGCACACATGCTGGAGAATGGGATCCAAAGGCACAAGCCACACATGAATGAATACACCTGGACCAACCAAAAGGAAACCAAGATTGTGGGCCCAGCCCCCGGAAGTCCCCAGCTACCTGGAACGTGGGCACAAACACTGGCTGGACCTCAAGACAAAAGGGGAGGGGTAGGTCCATGCCATACTTTCAGAGCTCTGGCCATTGTCTTGCTCACAATTCCAAGGATGCCCAGGGAGGGGAAGCTCAAGAAGACACAGTCCTCCTCCTTCCTGACCCGTGCCCTTGGGGTGGCCTGAGTGCCTCTTCTGGACCAGGTGCAGAGCCTCTCTGGGCTGGGACTTTTCCCAGCATGTCCGGGAATCTGACCTAAGTGCGATCTGTGCCCAGAGAAAGTGCCCAACCCACAAAGCCTTCAAGACCCACACAGGCTGATTCTGTTCACAGGCAGCCCAGCTGCAATCAAATCCTAATAAAAAAGAAAAGTGTGTTTAGATAATCAGGTGACTCACCAAAGAGGTGACTCACACAATAGAACTTTTTGAAAACTATTGTAATAATCAAGGCCAGGAGAGGATGACTGAATAGTCTAACTTGCATTCTATAAATATTTGTATTGTTGCTCTCACATTTATTACAAAGCAAAGTTCATCCCTCAATGCCAGCCTCAATACTGATGCAAAGCAAAGCACTTCAGTAGTAGAAGAAATTGTTTTTGTTAGTGTTTCCTTCTCATGCAATGAAGGAGACAAACATTTTAAAGTCTTTCTTGCATAGATTTTCTGCAGAAAGTTCTTCAGAGACATTGTCTCTTGGTGCCAAAGACCTTGGCTTCCATGGAGAAAGGTTACGTGGTAGTGGCCAGCAAATGTGACACACCCATGGATGTGGAGAACAGATGTGGTCTGAAAAGTTGCCTATTCCTTGATTTTCTGTGTGATGGAGTCTACTCTTTTACTGACTTGCCTCATAAAATTAGAGTTATGCTTCCAGAAGAAATAAAAAGCCAGGAAGACAAGGACTCGCAATAATTCTCTGACCAGCTCTTGCTAATAAGACTCCAAAAAGCTGTAAAAATAAAAGAAAGGTTCATAAATTTATTGTGAAATAACGTACAGGGCCATGGCTGCTGCTTACCCACCCACGTAGGGCACAACTGAGGGTCACACAGGAGTAGAGCCCAGGTCTGTGTCTGTTTCCTGTAGAAGCACATGCCTCGCTAGCGACATCAGGTGTGGAATGCCATGACACAGCTGAAGTAATGGTAAGTGTGGAGTTCCATTTTCACGGCATGTGCCCGTAGCACATGGAATTATCTTCACTTTGTCTGGTTTGCAGAATCAAATAGTCCTGATTGCCTTGCTTTCCCCTCTGTTCTGATGGGTTGGACTGGCCTCCAGCCAGCTCCACATCTGGCTCCCTAGCTGTTCTCCAGTCGGGGTCTCCTCATCCTTCCCTCCAGCAGCCACAGGTTTAAGCTCAAGGACACCCTTCACCCAAAGAGACCTCTGTCCTTTCTGCTTCAGAGCCTTCCTGGGGGATAACAGTGAGGAAACCTTTTCCTTGTTATGGAGCATCGCCTACGTATAACATACACTGCAGACACTGCCACGGGGAGTGGCCATGCTCTTTGTGACGTTGCCCTTTGAGTTTCTTTTAGCCCTGCAGCCATCTAGAGTTGTGGCGTTGACCTGCTGTTGAGATCATTACTAGTTTCTGCCCACTGAAATGCAGCCTCCACAGGCACTCAGCAGATGTTTTGTCAAGTAAGCAGGTGAAGCTGGGCATGATGGTGCGCTCCTGTAAGTCTGGACTCGGCATGCTGACACAGGAGGATCACAAGATGGTGGCCACCCTGGATTCACTGGATGTGTGATTGGTGGAATGAGGGGTGACTGGGTAGATGGGGTGGTAGATGGGTTAGTGGTTAGGTGGGTGGGTGAATGGGTAAGTGGATGGATGAGTGGATGGATGGGTTAATGGGAGGCTGAATGGACAGGTGAGTGGATAGGGCTGGGTGCGTGAGTGCTGAAGGGTGTGGGCCATGTGGGCTGCATATCCAGTGGTGAGACCTTCGCAGCAGGACTTTGATACAGAGGATGACAAACACCTAGCCTCCCCATCCTGGGTCTACCTGCCTGTGTCAAATTTGAGGCTGAAAGTCTTGTGACTACCAGAGGGATAACAGGAGATATGTTAAGTGACAATAATAGGTCAGAGAGTAAGAACTTGGGATGTGGGAATTCCAGGAAGTGCTATTGGGAACATAAAGGACAACTGAGTGAGTGGAGGCCATAGTCCCAACCCCGAGGAAGGCACAAGTGGAATGAGGGAGCAGCGAGACCCCAGGAGTGCTGCAGGAGTGAATGAGGAGCTGCCGCATCCCAAGGGCGGAACCAGCAACCCGGCAGACCCTGCAGGGTTTCTTTCTTCAATTCTTCACTCCTCACTCTTCATTCTCCTGGACTGCTGCCTCTCATAGCAAATGTGGGATCAGAGCCTTGTTGGCAGAACCAGCTGTGACTTGGGAAATCTGTCTTTTTCCTGAAGGCTGTTACGCCCTTTAGAAGTACAAATGGACTGTGCAGGGGACACAATTTCAACAACTTTTGACCTGGAGCTCTGTCTTAGCATCTGATGTGGAAAGGAGACATTTATCATTGCCCAAGATTGTTCCATGAAAAAGGAGAGAGTGGGGAAGAGGCAGTGACTGTCTCATGGCCCAACTTCCCTGGTCTCCTGTTTTACTACTAGCTCTCTTCAGCATCCTACCCCTGATGCACAGAGCTCACATCCTTGGAGGATGCTTCTATCTGTTACCTTCCTGTTGCTGGGTCACATACCCAATACCTTAAAGGAGGAGAGATTTGTTTGGCTTACGGTTTCAAGTTGGTTCAGACCTTGGTCTGCTGGTTTCCAGGCTGAAGCAGCTGGTGAAAGGGCACAGTGGAGGACTGCTGCTCAAGCCATGACAAGCAGGCAGCACAAGTCGATCAGTTTCCTGCCCTTCTGGGGGTGGCCACCATCACTTGTCACTGAGTTATGATGTCCTATGGTGTTGTTGGCTACATGACAATGCCCTCTTCTCTATTTCCATTGCAGGGGAAGGACTGGTGGCCATCCAGCATGGATGCTGGACTGATCCTGTGGCTATCCCAGCACAGACAGCAGGGTTGCAAGGGACAGTAAGGAGGAGACAGAAGGGGTAGAATATATTTATTTGGGGAAAGGAAGCTCCTGTCCAAGAGAGGCAGAGAAGGGGGACCCAAGTGGGTTGACTCCAGGGGACAGAAAGGGAAAGAGCTCAGGTTTGAAGGTGTTGGAAAGGGAGGCACCTGGGAAGCCTCTTCTACCACACAGGTGACCTTGGCCTGGACCCAAGGGAGACCCTCGAATCCACCAAGAGAAGGAAACTGAGGAATACTCCTTGGCCATGTCCCCTGCCTTCAAAGCCCACTGTGCTCTGTGCAAAAGGAAGTCTGCCAACTGTGAGTCACTGTTTGTTTGTTTGTTTGTTTGTTTGAGACAGGGTCTCACTATATAGTTTAGACTGGTCTTGAACTTACTGTGTAGCCCTGGCTGGCTTCATACTCATAGTGACCTTTCTGCTGTGAGTTACTTTGAGAGCTGGTCATCCGGAAAACTCACAGTCCCTACTAAATGTGATTTTAAAAGCTTTGTTCTTATGTAATGAGTTTTATTTTTTAGGGAGCCATAATTTGCTCTATAGAAACTCACTCCAACTGTGTTACTATGTTCTGTACAAGTGAAGGTCTGCAGCGACATGGCCCTTAGCATTACCTGGATGTGTCCCTATGAAGGAGGCCTTGTTCTTCACGCCAGAGGTGCCCCCCACAGCGAATGCCCAGCAGAGGACACCCCCCCCCTTTGGGGGAAGTGCTGTGTTCTGAGCAGCCCCTCCAGTGGCTGGGCCATATGGGGCTGGCTGGGGACAGACCAAGGCCACAGGCTGAGGCCCTGGCACTGGCAGTCACCCCGGGTCAACTTTGGGTCAAGGCTGAGAGGCCTGAGCAAATGCCCACAGTCCCCTCCTGTGTCCCTGTGACCATCCCTGGTATTGCCCTTGTTTTCAAATCGCTCTCTGACACTACTTCTGGTAAACAAGTAATAATACTTTGCCACATGTGCTATACACAGGGATTTGGCCTCTTCCCAAATGGTGGGCTGTCTCCCCACCACCCATGTTTACCACACCTGTTTCCACACACAACGGGTTACATCTTAGACAGTATTAGAAATGGAAATGAAGCATAGAGACTTGTTATCCCCTCAAAATCACAGGGGTCCCCTTGGTAAGATGGGCCAGGCATGAGGCCTCAGCCTAGAGAAGAGAGACATAAGCTGGGGGCCCCAGGGGTGCCTCCTTTTATGTGGGCTATGGCCTTTTATCTTTTCCCTGGGTACTGCAGGTCCTTGTTACCTGGACTCTATGCCTGGCTGCAGTGGCTTGTGTGGAGCTGAATGGCTAGAGGCGGCCCAAGGCCTGAGACTATACAGTCTACCTTTCCCACCAAGAATGTGGGGTCAGGGTCCAGGGCTTGATCCCTGGTCCTACATGCCATGCCGGGCCGGCCCCCAGGGTGCCCTAAGCCGGCCACTGAGTTCAGGCGTGGTGGCACATGCCTACAATCCCAATGCTGGGGAGGCTGAAAACAGGAGGATCACCAGGAGTCTGAGCTGTGTAGTGAGACCCTGTACCAAATACATAAATGAAACAACAACCACAACAAAAAGAATGTGGGGTCCCTGTGGGGATGGGCCATGTACAACTCAGCATCATCACCTTATCCTGGTGGTGGCTACAACTGTAGATTGCAGGCTCAAGAAGCCTCTCTTCCTGGGGGTGCCCTGTCTGAGGATGAAAGGTTCTAGAACATTTTGAGGAGAACACATGGGATTCTACCTACAGACTCAGGTGGGTCCCCTCCCCTGAAGCCTCCACCAATAGTGTCCTAGCAGGGCAACTGTGCTATGGCAGGACTGAGTGAGGGACTGTGCCCCATCCTCCTTGTCACTGCCCATAGGCAGGCAGTGAGCGCTGCCTTTGTTTCCCACTGGACACATTGCTTGTCCTGGGCTGGGGTGGGACAGCATTCTCAAGTGCAGTCCCTGTGGGCACCCAGAGGTACTGGGCCACTGGTCCTGGGCTCAGTGCTGTCTACAGTCAGGTCACAGAAGGGCAGGACCTGGGGGCCAGATGGTAATGGCCAGTGCTGAGGCCCAACACCCACATCTTTTAGATTCAGGCTCAGCCCCTCAGTGACCTAGAACAGGCACCAAAGCTACAGCACCCTGCAGGCATCCCCACCTCCTGGCCAACTCCTATGCCAGTCAATTGTTCACCTATGTCCTCTGTTACCAAGGCTCCCATTGTGTCCCCAAGACCCAGTGGTGGAGCCAGTGCCAGCCTGGTAGCGCATAGATGTCTCATGCTGGTCCAGGACCCAGGTGTGGGCGAGGCAGGTCCTTCTGATGCTCTGAGGTAAAGTATGTCCAGCTCAGGGTCTCTGCAGTCCTCGGTGCTCTGTGGCTTGCGGAAATTCCCGATTGCTGCCTGTCTCTCCCCAGGCCTTCTGCTGTGACTATGTCCAAATCTCCCCCTCCTCTTTTGGTGGCACTGGGATTGAATCCAGAGCCTTCTCTCTGGGATACATCTTCAAGCCCCTTTTTATTTTTTATTTTGAGACAGGGTCTCATAAAGTTAATAAGCTTCCCAGGCTGGGCTTAAACTTGTGTGTCTCCTTGCCTCAGCCTCTCAGAGTGCTAGAACTACAAGCCTGCACCACCACACCTAGCTCAAATATCACCCTCTCACTGGGCTCTTACCCAGTCATAGTGGATTTAGTGGCCAACTCCACTGGCAAGATCTCATCTTAGCCAGTGATCTCCCCAACAGCCCTTTCCACAGGAAGTTCCACTAGGAGGTATGTCCCAGGACAACAACAAAGCTCCTCACAAAGAACTCTGCAGCTGGCAGGTGACAGGGAAGCACAGATATGACCCAGGAACCCAGCTAAGACTTCAGAGCTCACGGGGCAGCACATGGCACCCCCAGCCACCCCAGCCAGTGCGGCCTCATGAAGCTCATGCTGACGGGGCCTCACCATAGGCAGTCACAGACCAGGACTGAGAAAATCCTAAAAGACAAGGGCCTGCCCCCACCACCAGAGCGACAGGCTCCTGGAGGATGCTGTGCTGTCCCTCTTGGAAGCTGGCCTGGCTCCCCCAAACCTCAGCCCCTCTGGGTGTGCAGCCTGCTGTGGCCCCTCAGCCCGCACAGATCCTGCAGAGGCTGAGCAGAGAGGCTGAGCAGAAGCTGTAGGAAACGCATGATGGGCAGCATTATGCTTAACATGTAAATGGGTTGGGATGAGGGTTATTTTTCATGTCGCTTGCTGTGAATTTGAAAGCCGCCCCATCTGATCCATCACCTCTGTTGTTGTAAGGCAGTCTCTGGCACAGCCATTCCTGGCTGCCTTTTCCTGGTTTAAATCCTGACAGCCCAAACTACAGCTTACCACATTGCTGGCAGGTCGTGCCAGTGGCACTAGGCTAGAGTGGGAAGCTTTTGCACCCCAGAGAAAGGGACTGGCCAAGGGGTCCACGGGTGGATGTGGGCGGCCAGCAGCCAAGACCTCTGCCCAAAGTCCTAACAAAGGCAGACCACGTGGAGCCTCTGGGGTCTAACGCCAGGGCCGACCTAGACATCCCGCCTGCCTCTCCCGGTCAGACCTCCCACAGAGACCTGGCACTTAGGTCTGAGCATTTATCACATGCCTGTGTCCAGGGAGCTGGACGCAGCTCAAGAGACTGTGGATGGGCTTCTCCCACGGTGGTCACAAGAGCAAACCCAGCCTGAGTTAAGTTGAGTGATCAGAGAAAAAAAATTTAAGAGAGGAAAACATGAGCCAGGGACATAGCTCAGTGGCACAATGTCTGCCTGGCAAGTGCAAGGTCCTGAGTTTGATCCTCAGTACCAGAAAAAAAAAAAAAAGGAAAATACTAGAAGATAATTTTGCAGTTTGAAGAGAAGTTCCAGACTACTGAGTAGTAAGGCACAGCTTTGGAAGAGAAAGGCTCTCTCCTTAAAAATACACAAAACAAAAGGGGCCAGAGATATAGTTCAGCAGCATAAGCACCTGCCTGCTAAGTTCAAGGTCCTGAGTTCAATCACAGCACTCAGGAAGCAGAAGCAGGAGGATCATTGTGAGTTCAAGACCAGCCTGGGCTACAAAGTGAGCTCAAGGCCAGCCTGAACTGCATACTGAGACCCTGTTTTGAAAAAAACAATACAAAACAAAACAAAAAAACAGAACAAACCATGAAAAAAAGGTGCTAGGAGAAATGGTTTCAATTGTTCTGGTAAACGAAACCTTATGCATAACCAAAGAAATAAGTAAATAAAATCTAAAAGAAGAGGAAACAAGTCCAGGCAGGGGAGAAATGTTTAGACAGTTTATAAATAAAGGCATGGAATCCAGGGTTGATGAACTGTACTAGCAAACAGGGAAAAGAGAACTAAGCCACAGAGGAAACAGGCAAAACAAGAAAACAGGTAGCTCCATGTTAGGACCCAAGAGGACACTGGGACACGAGACACAGTGGAAACATTTATTTTATTTTTTGGTTTTGTTTGAGACAGGGTCTCATTATGTAGCCCAGGCTGCCCTTGAACTCTCGGCAATCCTCCTGTTTCAGCCTCCCAACTGCTGGGATTACAGGCATGCACCACTGTGCTCAGCTCAGTGGGAATAAGAACAGGCACAGCTCTCACCCAGCTAGGGAAGGGAACCTTGAAGCGACACTTTCCAAAGCTGAGACAGGTGTGCTCCTGTATAGGGAACCCTTTCTGGTCTTTATCTCAGTCCAGGAAGTTTATATTTGTAATCCCATGGATAAGTTATTGGAATCTCATCAAGCTAATTCCAATCTACCACTACCAGTGCAGCCCACAGGTGAGAGAGAATGAAGACACTAAGGCACATTTGTAGTTATGGGGAGCCAAGGGGTCCCAAGTCCAGCCATGGTGATCGCTATCTGGAACGAAGGCCTTGACCTTGACCCAAAGCCAAGCATAGGTTTTTGTCATTCATGAGGGAGGTATGGCTTGAGGATGAGGGACTGCGAGAATGGCAGGCAGTAGGTGAGCACTGTGAGCTGGGCTAGATAGGAGGCCTGCATTCACCTCTGCAGTATGCAGAGAGAAGGATACGCAGAGTAATCTGCATCACACAATCGAATAGTATCTAACATTTTGAGGTCCGGTGCTTCAGCTTTGATGTGTGATCTTTCAAGCCCCAGGAAGTCATAGCCTGTATCTTGAGGCTTGATCCCAGCCAACAGCATGGAGCTTCGGCTCTTAGTCTTCTCTCAACCCATTTCACACTAGAGAGCAGCAGGTGGGGGGTTCAGGGAAACGTGCCTGCTGTCTTCAAAAACTACCACCAGCTCCTTGGCTAGACTGATATGCATTGCTGAAAGCCAATTGAAGGGAAAAAGAAAAGTCCTAGCAAGTTCTGGGTTGAGCACAGCCAAAATGGAGACAATTGCTCCTCTTTCAAGGAGAGTCGCCCAGGTGGCCCTCCACATTCCCAAGAGCCATCTATACCTGCAGCCCTTCCTGCCATGTGGGCCCAGTCACGGGAGCCCAGAGCACCTGGGAACCACCCTCATTCTGCATCTACACAGGGACAGCCTTGTGCAGATGAGGGCATTGAGAGAAGGGTGGAGCTGGGCCTCTGCCCTCCAGCTTCCACCACCCAAGGGAAGTGTGGGAGGTGGTGCTGGGACCCCGTATGGGGACTCTGGTAGCTAGAGAGATGTCCAGGGTCAAGACTAGGGGGTTTCAGAGTGAGGGAAGTGCCTTACTTATTGTCACAGTTGGGTTTACAAATGGTTTCAGACAGGTTTCTAACTCCACAAGTAGTTTTTCAGGAAACTGGAGCCAATGGCATTGTAAGCTTCCACATTGTAGGAAACTTTTTCTCCCCCTTCTTCCTTCCTTCCCTGCCTCCCTCCTCTTTCCCACCCTCTCACTCCTCTCTTCAGGTGGGTTAGGATCAGGGGCCAGGTGCACCCTCTATGCACATGTTCCCATCTGTTGCTGGTTGTGGCCGAACTGAGGCTGGAGCTGACGTGATAGGGAGGCTATGGAGGGGGGCAGACTTTTCTCTTTAGGACCCTGACCTCACTCAGGGGTCTGGCACTGTCCCCCAACTGCACAGCACTGGAACCTGTAGAGTTCAAACCTTGATGTCTCCCCTGGAGACTGATGTCATGGGCTGGGCTGAAGGTAGCTGAAGCTGAAATAATTGAGCTCCTTATCTTAACCCACTCATTTAAAAGAACTGTGCCGGTTTGCTGACTCCATCTTGTCTTGGAAAAAGACTTTTCAGGATACATCAATAAAAAGAAGCAGGAGAAACATTTATTAGAGGAGATGTAGGACACCCTGAAGATCAGAGTACGAGCGCCCAGAGAATCTAGGCATGATTCAGTCGGCATCAGGCACCTTTAGGGCTGTTATTAAGGGCGCCCTGGGGAGTGTATTCTCACTGCCAGGTCAGAGGGCAGGCCCCCCATGTGGGCGGTGGCAGGAGACAGGCTCTCTCCCGCACACCCATGTTCAACTTGGTGGCCTGAAACCACAGGCAGGAATCACCTCAGTCTTGGGGGTAGGGGGAGAGTCGGTCAGTTTCTTGACGCCGAGAGAGATCTCTTGACACCCACAATTTTAAAGAGGAGAGGTTTATTTGGGCTCTTGGTTTTAGAGGTTTCAGTTCCTAGTCAGCCAGGTCCACACAGAAATGACGCGGTAGAAAGGCCTGCTGCACAGGAAAGCTGCTCATATGAGGGTGGCCAGGAAGTGGCGTGCAAAGGGAGGAGCCAAGAGGGAGACAGGCGCTGCCGGCCCCAGCCCCACACCTGCTTTTTCCTGCCACTCCTCACCTCCTAATGTCACATCCAGCTACATTCCTAATAATGTCCCATGACCCAGTCACTTTCCAGACACAAGAGACTTCAGAGACCATTTTGGGTCCAATTAGAGAGATGAGGAGTTGGGGCTGCTGGCAGGGTCCTCTGCCCCGGTCTCATGCGATGCAGTACCCATCTGCCTGGCTGTGCCTTCGGAGGGCAGAATGCTCCCTTGGTTGGCAGTGGAACCTAGGCCTTGTCTCTGCGGCCTTTTCTCAGTCTCCGCTGGCAGCGCTCGTCTCAGCCTCCACAGCTCCTCCTGCCCAAGCTCCAATCCAGCTCCCAGGCTAGCTGTCCTCAGCTTCAAGAGAGAGGGGCAGTCAGCTTCATATGTGTATGCACATAAATAGGTATATGTGTGTCTATAAGATCTATAAAAGTAAACCTATTCTAGGGCCTATGTGCGCATAAAAAGTAAGGTACATAAGGTCCTATAATGTACATAACAATGCACATGTGCATACCTGTCGGGCGCCCTCCCGTCCAGCAGGAAAGCACTCAACACGATTTGTGCGGCGGAAAGGCTTTAATCGTTCTCCTGAGTGATGCGCCCCGAGAGAGCACAGTTCCTCTCTCCGTCCCTCTTCCTGTCTCTGACCCTCCGCGTCGCGGAGCGTTTCTTTTATATCCTCAC
>NW_004524688.1:6107240-6119654 GCF_000260255.1 Octodon degus
GTCACATAATCCAGAGTGATACCCATAACCTCAGCTGCTTCCACCTATTAAAAGCAAATCACAGCATCTACCCCAAAGAGAAGGTGTGACTTGCTGGGGGTTACCATAGGCTGGGAGAAGGGCACTACAACTTTTCTAAGCTTCCAAGAATTTAAGGTAGGGCATAGAGCTTGGAAAGCCGCAAGCCAGGGCCTTTTTTGTTAGGAATCCCAGAGGCCAGCTGAGCCTCTTGCAGTCATAGCTGAGGCCCAGCAAGCTGCTGACCACCAAGCTGGATGCATATTTGCTGAGAGAGATGGTCTAGAAACAGTTGGGTACACTAGACAGAAGTTCAGAAAAAAAGGATTAAATACCTAGTTAATATGATAAATGGTGGAGGACCACCTGATCATCTCTCCTTGAAAGAAGAGCAATTGTCTCTATTTTAGCTGTGCCTGCTCCTATTTCCATGTATTGATATGTACAGAGCTGGTGGGTAGGACTTTTTTTTTTTTAATCCCTTCAATTAACTTAAGCAATACATACTGGTCTAACTGAGGTGCTGGTGGTAGTCTTTAAAGGCGGCACACCTGCTGCTTTTTAATATGAGCTGGACTGAGATGAGACAAAGGACCAATGCTCCATGCTGCTGGCTGGGATGGAGCCTCAAGATAGAGGCTATGACTTCCTGGGACTTAAGAACTTACCCATCAGAGCTGAAGCACCGGACCCCAAAACATTAGACGCTATTTCAATTGTGTAATGCAAATTACTCTCTGCTTATCCTTCTTTCTGCATATTGCAGAAGTAAATGCAGGCTTCCTACCTAGCCCAGCTCACAGCACTCACCTCCTTCCTGCCGTTCTCAGTCGTTCATCCGCAAGCCATGCCTCCTTCATGACTGAAAAAAAGCTGGGTTTGGCCCTGAGTCAAGGCCTTTGCTCTAGATGGCCATCACCATGGCTTGGCTTGGGACCTCTTGGCTCCCTGTAACTATGAATATGCTTTAGTATCTTTATTCTCTCCAGGGGTTGCACTGGAAGTGGTAAATTGGAATTAACTTGACGGGACTCCAATAACTTATCCATGGGATTACAAATATAAACTTCCGGAACCAAGATGAGGACCAGAAAGGGCTCTGTATAATAAATCATTACAAAAGCCCTCCATCTACAATTTTGTGTTATTAATGAGAGCAACTGCCATTTAAATAATTACCATGCAAAAGAAATAAAATCAGAAAAACTAGGAAGAAAATACATTAAAGTTGATGCCCAGGAGTACTAAAGGTGTTACTTGCAAGACCAAATAAATATTTTGAAGATGAGATATATACATTTGGGTTGTTTTCTTGTTTTGTTTGTGTTTTTTTTTTTTTTTTTTTTTTTTTTGAGTACTGGGGTTTGAACTCAGGACCTGTGCTTGCTAGTTAAGTGGTGCTGCTGAGCTCTATCCTCAGCCTGAGACATATACATTTGACAGTGACTAAAAGAGTGAATAATAAAGAGAGGAATCATAAAGACAAGCTGTTTAAGTGTACTTATTTGACAAGGGATCAGTTTGCAAAATTCATAAAGGACTTTACTAGAGAGACAAGAACAAAATGCACTTTGAAGATGTGGAAGACCATGGAGATAGGGAATATGTCTAGCGAGGCATAGTGGTTCTGGCCTGACCCTCCACTGCCAGAGCAGGAACCCATGAAGTGGCAGGGGGGGGGGTGGGTAAGGGCAGCCCAGCCTCTGGGGGGCACCGTAGCAGCCAGACCAAGGTGATTCAGCACTTTCTTTTCCTAGAGCCAGGACTCATGGGAGATATGCAAATGTTCCCAGGGCATCTTCGGAGTCCTTTAAAAGCCAAGATGGGCCAGTCCCCTTCGCTGGCTCCCGAGAGCTGAGGCTCAAGGCTTGGAAAGTGAGGGGGTCACAAGAAGGTCCCAGGGCCCCACTTATGGTCTAGGATCCAAGGGGGATTAACCCCACCTCTGTTCTGGTGGGTCATGTGGGGTAGGGAGGGTTCTGGCTTCCCCTTCCAGGTCCAGGGCACTACAGGCTAGACCAATAGGTGTCAGGCTCTGAGGGGGTCAGGGTGATAGATGAGTTTGGGGGTTAGCCAAGGAACCTCTGACACATATGGCTCAAGCCAGGCAGGGCCTAACCAACCACACCCCTGAATCTCCACGCCCCTTCACCTGGGGCCCCCAGAAGCTGGCCCACAGGGCGGGGGGGGGGGTGCTAACTCTATCTCTTTGCCTCTCCAGCTTTCCAGAGATTGAAGGAATGCCCAGCTGGAGACATTTCCAGAAGCTCAGACTTCCCAACCTTGGCAAGTCCCCGGTCAGTTGAGACCCACTTCTAACACCAGGTCCCTGAATAAGAAACACCCTCCTGCTCCTGCCCATACTCCTCCCCCAACCCCACCTATCCTAGCACCTGAGGTCCCCAGCAAGCATCCCCTTGCTGTTCACCTCCAGAGGCAGCAGTGTGCTATCTGTCCCCCAGTAGTTATGCACCCATGCAGAGAGGGAGTGTCTTACCTCTATACTTCATGGCTGTATGAACTACAGCATGGAAACCCACTGTGGCTCTGTTTCACCTGCTTCAAAGTTGCCTTCTTAAAGTTCCAAGTGATACTAGACTCAGTGGAGTTCAACGACTTGGAGGATGAAGATGAGAGCTCCCTCGAACTGTCTGAGGATGAAGAGTCTGAAGAAGAAGGGCCCTCAGGTTCAGGTCCTGGCACAGGGCCACAGGTGGAAGACTCAGGTCTCCATGAGTTGTTCATTGAGCAAATAAGCCTAGGCCTGAACCCCAAGAATGAAGACTGGACCCAGGTCTTTCCCTCAAAGTTGCCCAGGCCTTCTCAATGAGCTTATTGGCCACATCCCCTCCTTCTTCACAGGTGTTTTCCAGAATCACTATGTTCCTATTCCTGAAGCTAAAGCTGCTCTCCAGGTGGTGGATGCTGTTCTGGGAGGCTGTGCCGTGCTTGCAGGGCCTACAGTTCTTCCTCATAGTGGACTACAAAGACAACACCGTCCTCATGCGGAAGATGGCTGTAGTTCAGATCGAGAGTAAGAGGAACCGGCGCTGGACAGTGCTGCTGGTGCTCACATCTGAGATATGGATGTCAACGCTCCATGAACCATCCCTGCTGCCATACCTGTTCCAGTTCCCTCTGGGCATTTTGGACAGAGGACAACACGGTTATCAGATGTTCCCTGCATTCAGAGGTCTAGCAAAGAATGGTTTCATACTTCTGTCTGCCTCAAACATTTATGCTGTGGAGAGGTAAGGATACTAAGGCTCTGCCCCATGGCCCCTCACTTGAGACCAGGACCTCAGAACCCTGCCCCCCAGGCCAGGAGCCATGTACCCAGGGGACCTGGAGAGAGCCTGGCTGTCATGGGAATCTTGACATTGGGAGACATCCAACCCTTTAGCCCAGGCCACAAAACTTAGTAGCTGAGGCCTAGGTAGCCACCACTGCCCCAACCACCCTAGGACACCAGAGACTGGCAAGGGCTGGTCACTGTCCTTCCTCAGCAGTCAGGGGTGGAAGGGGCTGGGAAACTTCAGCTAGAGGCGTGTGGAACAGCCTGGGGGTGGAATTAGACTTGCTAGGATTGGGGGAGGGGTCACCTGTACTCATACCCAGGAGAAGACTTCTTATTAGGGGACTTGTAGTTCAGAACTTCATGCTGACCCAGAGGTGCTGATGTGGGTGGGTAATTACGAAATGGGGAAGGGAATCCAACACACTGCATGGCCCTGCCTACTGTGCAGACAGAAGTCAGGAAGGGCACAGCCCTAGAGCGCACTGAACTCTGGGCCAGCCTGTCCCTGTCTTCACTCACATGTTCTCTGAAGGCACATACTGGTCTGCAGTGGGAGGAACCTGGTTTTAAGCAGAGTTTTTAAAATCTAATTTGGTTCTAGCTGTTTTATATGTTGTCTTTAATTAAATGAATTTATAAAAGCTTTTATTTAAGCCTGCCCAGAGCTTTCTTGGAGAACCCTTCCTTGTCTTATACATATCAATTCTGACCATCTCAGCTTCACTGATCAGCGACCAAGGTGGCTAGGAAATTTACAGCCTTAGGTTAGTGACCGGGCATGGCCTTTCTCAGTTCTGGGAATGACTAGGGAGGGGTCAGAGGCCAGGTTCCTAGAAGGGAGCCTGGAAGAGTGCCTGCTTCCCCTTCACCCATATTCTAGAAACTGCATGGAAGTTCAGCTGAAACCCCAGGCCATGTTTGTGGTACTCGGAACCCAACACCTACATCTTGTCCAGTGTCTTGATGTAATGGTACTAGGTGTGGAAAGTCAGTATTTCCGAACTCTGCTGAGATGACATTTGTCACAATACATTTATGAAGCCCTAGGTGGCACTGTGTACCATTATAGACTCCAGGGATAGATCAGAGCACAAAGCAGATGCTCTATGGGGACGTGGTGAGGGAGGCAGTAAGTTCCAGGAGTCAGAGAGGCCAGGAAGATGGGGTCTCCAAAACCAGCCTTGTGTCTGGCAAGCACAAGGGCCTGAGTTCAATCCCTGGTTCCAGCAAAACAACAACAACAACAAAACAGCCTTGCTGGGGGTGGGGGCTCCATCCCCACCTATCTCTAGTTCTGCTTGCTTGCCTCCTGGATCCCTGGCCTGTTGGTGGTGGCAGCTAGATTTAATCACCAACTTTGAGATTATCTTTTTAAAAGGAACCTCCAGCATTATTGTTTCAAATACATATTCATTGTCAAAAGTTTAGGAGACAGATAAGCAAGGAAAAGGAAAGTGAGCCTGACAAGCTACACAAACTCTAAAGAGAGCTGTCAGCATTTGATGTGATCTCTTTTCTTCTATGAATATGTACAAGCATTTGTGCTGTTTATTTAATTTTTTTAAAAAAGCTAAAAACTGGTGTGGGCAGCTTACTTATAGGCAGGAAGCAGCTGCGGGAGTGGAAGGCAGGGAGAGCTAGCACTGACCCCCGGTAGTGGCTGGCTCTGTGCTCAGGGCCAAGCCCAATGGACTTTCTCATCTGGGCAGGTCTAGAACCTGGTTAGGGCCCACAGTCCCTTCCTGAGCCCAGAATCTATGACCTTCAGAGCTCCTGGGCCAGTGCGACAACAGCTCCTACCAGGAAGGTGCAAAGCAAGGAGGGCTCCAGAGCCTCTCCCTGGAGATCAGGGAAACGCAGAACTTGAACGCAACCTTGCTGTTCTGCAGCTCCAGGATGAGTTTCTTGCCAGCTGGAGACCATTCAGAGGCCAGGGAAGCTGAGCAAGATCCCAAAGAGATCATGGTGGAGCTGTTCTAGAAAGGGATTTAGTTAAGAACAACAAGGGTAGGGCTCCTGTAAGGTCAGCAAGGAGACCCCAGGAGAGAAAGGGTCTTTGACCTAGTCCTGAGCGGCCCCATAGGGAAGAAGCTGAAGGAAGGAAGGTTGGGAGGCCCCTCCCAGGCTCAGGAGATTGCGAACCCAGCCCCAAGGCCCCACCCATCTGGGACAAGTGATGCTGCCCCCACCCTGTTGCTGGCTGTTTCCAGACATACCTGGGTGCCTAAGGGTTGGGGCTTCTGGCCAATCCCCCACAAGCCTTGCTCCTTAGTCTTCAGCAGCTGAGGAGGGACAGAGGCTGCAGTTGCTGCACCCCACCCCCACCCCAATGCCTGGCTACTGCCCTGATTTAGGGTTCATGTCTTGGGTCTGGTGGGTTTGAGGGAGTCTTCTCAGTTTTGTTTTGGTTTGTTTCTTCGGGAAGAGGGGTCTTTTTGAGACAAGGTTTAACATGTAGTTTGGCTGGCCCTGAACTCAATTTGTACCCAGACTGGTCTAGAATTTGAAGTGATTCTCCTGCCTTAGCCTCCCCAGTGCTGGGATTACAGGTGTGTACCCACAGGCCCAGCTCTTCCCAGTTTTAAATGTTTGGTCTCTGTGGGGAGCTGGCTGGGCTCTGTGGTCCTGCAGTCTCCTCAGGTGAAGACCCCTCCTAAAATAATTCAAATATAAAAGATAAAACTATGCCCTGTGGTCAAATTTTGCTTTTCTCTAATCACCCTGCAAAATGGCACTAACAAAGACTAAAAGAAGCTAAGAAAAAAATCAAGGATTACACCTTTTGGTTGAATCAGAGTCACGTCACACTACAGGGCCCTCAGAGCCAGTCCCCTCACCTCTGTCATCTGGGTGAGAGGACTGCACAGCATGAATAACAAGGGTAGGGCTCCTGTAAGGTCAGCAAGGAGTGATGTGTGAATAACACATGGGGGGGGGGGGTTAAACACAGCTTTAAATATTGATTCCAGTTTAACTTGTTCATTCTAAAGTAAAAGCAAAACCAAAGTTGTATACAGTGTGCAAGCCAAGAGCCCTGGAGACTCCTGGCCATGACGGCATCCTAGCTCAGTCCTGCCCCCATGGGAACCCAGGAGCTCCTGATACATGCCGGGTTCCCACTACCCTCTCACCATGACTCCTGGAGAATAAGGACACTCCAACTGCCCAGTACCTCTTCTTTGCTCCCTGGCCTGACCCCTGCTTGACAGTTGCCCTTCCCTCCAGAGAAGACAGCTGGTCAGGAGCTCCACGCAGGAAACTGAGATCCACAGTCAGAGGAAACGAGGGCCAGAGAGAAAAGAAAAGAAGGACCCAGCCCACAGACCTTTGGCCAGGGAAGACTGTGGGACCAGAGCCTGGGCAGAGGCCTTGTGTCGGGATCTCAGGGACCAAGCTGGGGAGGACAGTGGCACCCAGGCTGACGGCACCACAACTTAATGTTTGTCAATGGCTCCCCCTGGTGGTTGTTTCAGGCTATGTGGCTGCTTGTGCCTCATACACTCCTAATCTTCCCAGACTGCAATGGAGAAAGCAGGAGCCCATCCTCAGATGGACTCCTGAAAAGAACTGAGAAGCACCAGGTCCCAGGGGCCCAGCCTGGTGTGGCCACTGCCCTGCATGTGCCTGGCAAAGGACAGGGGACAGCAGCACTGATGCCTGCCATTTTGCCCTCTGGAGTGAGAAGACCAAATACCAGGCATGGGCTGAGGCTGCCTTTGGGGATGAATGACCTGTAACGGTCATGTTCATCTGTGATTTCTATGGCTTCTGAAATACACTGATACTGAGGTGGCAATGGGTTGCCACACAGCTGCCATCTCATGCTACTGCCTGCCCCATGCCTGCCATCAGGTTGAGCTGAGCCACAGGCAGCCATCGAGGATGGCCAAGGAGGCTGAGGCTGGGAGCCCAGGAGCTGTCACTCAGGGCATCTCAGAGGAGGTGGGCCAGCCAGGATGGATGCAGTCCCAAACACTGTACCACTATCGGGCTCAGCCATGTCATCTGCTGCTTTATCTCTTCCTGTGACAAACAAGCTCCTCTTCCCCAAAACAGATCAGTAGACCACTGCCCTGCTACAGTGGCCTTCACAAACGCCCCTGCTATAAGGGCAGATGACTGCTGCTGAGAGCCCCAAGTCCAGATACACGTATCTGGCTCAGATTGTGCTCGTGAGCCAAGTCTGGCGAGGTACAGGTCAGTGTCCAGAGGCCCTAGCTCCACAAGCAAAGCTGCTTTATTCTTCAGAGCCCTGGTGTGACCTGTCTAGGTCCTGAAAACCATGCATTCCCAGCAGTGGGGACAAAAGAAGGCTAGGGACATGGGGGTGGTGCTTCAGGCAGCCAGCACGTTTGGCAGCATGGTTGTGTCATGCTGAAATAGCTGAGCTGAGTCATTTTGGCACTACATAAAACATCAACTCTATAATACCCTCCTCTTTAAAAACATAAATCACATGGAAAAGTGTCCCTGTGTCCTTGGGGGGCCTTCTGAGGACAGGTATGGCCCAGGACCCACACGTACTCTCACTTCCAGGGGAAATGCTGGGTCACAGATGTCTAGCTCTGAGGCATTTGGCCCACAAGGAGTGCGCTCCTCAGCCCCAGATGACACAGGAAATTGTGACTGATTTCAGTATCATCCATCTTGTCAGCAAAGCACAAAGTTCATCTGTTAATTCTTTCTTTGATGGAGGACACTGATGCATAAAAGAGCCTGGTTTTATAATCAGGAACCCCCAAGGAGATGAACATGACACACACCGCCCACACATCTGAGCTGCACAGGCCAGGAAACCAGTGCATGCTCCCCGTGTGACAGGAAGTGGGGTGGGAGCCAGGAATGCGGGGGGGGGGGGGGCTCTTAGAATGCTGATTGAGCCCACTGGGAGGGCAAGAAGGAAGCAGGCGACAGAGGTCCCTAGTTGATACGAGGGAAACTAGGCTACCAGTGAATTTGGGTTTATTGTTCTCTCAGGCTGTGCAGATGCCTGAATTTTCCAACGAAGGCTGACTTTGGGACATCAGCCCCTCCACACTCCAGCCATGGCTGACTTGTGCATTTGTGTGGGTGGACCTCCCATGAGCACCCGGTGTGGCCATGGTGGGCTTGGAAGACATGGGCCACCGTCCCCGGACACTGAACCAGCACATGGCAAGGACTTGGGGTGGGGTTGGGAGAGTCACAACAGGAGCTTAGGCCTCCCCCGGAAAGCACCTGAGTCGTGTTTAGGAACTGGATCCAGAGTGAGGGTTGCTGTGTCTCTACCCGCAGGTCTGTAGTTCCACATATATACTCCCTACTCCATGAGGCTCAGTGGGGATTAGCGTGGAAAGTGGGTCCAAACTGGCCCTGAGTCAGGAGCAGCAATTTCAATGCAAGGCTCAGCTCTGAAGCATAAGTCAGAAGATGTTTCCTTCACTTGTATTGTAGCACTAACTTCACTGATATGTGTTCTCTTGTGAGAAAGAAAAAGTTGGTTTTGTCACAGGATGGGGTGGAAAGAGGTCCTGCTACAAAGGAAATGGGGACTTCAATTTGACCTGAGCAGGTCCTTGACTTCTTTCTCACAGAAAAATAAACTGTTAAATGTGTCAGTAGAAACATAGGCTGATTTCTCAGGTAGAGTTACAGAACTCACACTCAGAGAAAGAACAGAATACATGGCGTGGTGTTCAAGGTGGAGGTGCACTGCAGTCTGGGGCAGGGTATTACATCTTCGGTCTCGGAGGTATCCATTAATCGGATACTCCAAGATGTTTGCCTAAAATTATTCTTTGAAAGAGACCATACTCATAGGTGATATAAATCAGACCCGCATGTGTAAATATTGCATTGTCTCCCTAGAGTAGGAACCTGAAAGAGTAAATAAAATTCAAAATGTACAACAGATAATGTGAAAGGGAAAGAAACTGTTCAAAGGGAAGGAACAACTGGGATGAGGGAATGAAAGAAAGAAGGGAAAAATATATATGTATATACACAGGATCACTTGGATAATTGTACTGCAGATTTCCATAGGTCTATTGAAAGGAACAGTTAATGTTTCAATTTTTTAATTGAGAAATAAATATGAATGAGACAATGCTTCAATTTTTTTAAACCGATTTGCATGCTTCTATCTGGTAATCTGAACAACTTATTGGAAAACCATGATATGTTATATAACAACCATTGTTGAATTCCTGTCATTTTGTTTAGTGAAATCCTGTATTGTTTCTAATATCTTTTTACTAGTTTTATTCTCTTTAAAAAATAAAAAACATACTTTGAATCATTTACATCTGTTTATTTTTTTTTTTTCAATTTGGAAGCAGATACTTTATTAACTGACCAAATCATAAAAACACCATGGTAGATACCTTAGTTCATCCTTTTAATAAGCCTGGTGATCTGTTCTTCCCTATTTCTAGCATCTCCACCTTCCTCAAAATGGGTGGTCTTTTGCTTCATTCTACCTCGTGGAGATGATAACTTGAATGGCCACAGGAAGTTATTTGCCTCTTTAAAGCATTTTCCAGAAGTATAGATCTCATGAATCAGATCCTCCATGCAGATGATTCCACATTTACCAAGAGATCGAGCAACCAGTGAATTATCTGTCAAGGCAATTCGTTTCTTATTGACTTTGCCATAGCCACGCTTGTATATTAGTTCATCCACTGACTTCAGGTTTGGGTACCCCATGCATGTATGGCTCCACAATTCTCAGCATGTTAACTGAAGCCTTGTTGAGCTTAGTGAAGGTACTCTTGAAGATTTGGCGAAGGCGAAGAAGCTGCAACACCTCGCGGCCCTTTGGGCTCCCACCATTGATACCCCTGATCCGGATGACAAATGCCAGTTTAGGCTCTGCAGGGATGTAGAAGTTGCCAGCTTTTCTCGCCATCCTCACCATTCGGATCTCAGTTGTGTATATATGTCTATACTCCTTATGGTAGAGCCTGGCTTTTTCATAGATGAGCTTCTTCCTCACTTTGCAAAGCGTCTTCTGGGCAAACTTCTTTCTCAGGTGCTTTATCTTCAACTTTGTGAAATGTCTTCACTTTTTCTTAAGGGTTTCTGGCACAACAGGAACCTGCTTTTTCTTCTCTTCTACACCCTTAATGGTTCCAACCAGAAAAAAAAAAAACAAAACAAAACATCAGTTTCTTTAAAGTCAAGCTGTTGTTCTGTGTCAACTAAGATCACTCATGGACTGTTAGCATTTTTAAGGTTATTGGCGACTGGGGGGTGGGGGTGTGTATGGCAGGCTCTGCCCTGAAGTGTGTGACTCCGTGTCATATGGAGTGGTAGCTTTCACGCTCTGCTTTTCCCTGAGGGAACCCACAACCATTACCCTGAGCTATACCCCAAACCTGTCTTTATTTGAGCCAGACTCTCGCGAAGCCACAAAATTGCCCAGGCTGGGCTTGGACTGTCAATTCTCCTCCAGCCTCACAGCGCACTGAAACTACACTGAGACTACAATACACTAGCAATGCCGCTATATCCAACAGTCGTTTGTGCCCCTCGGAGCGCGAATGATGACACAGAATGACTTCTTAACGTGTCTGTGCAAACAGGTCCCTACCAGGTGCTGGACACATCAAAATTATGGGGAGAAAACCCAACTTTTAGCTATAAAGCACAACCATAAATTGATAAATAAACTAATATTACTCACAAAATTGTTACCTGTAAACTTATCAAATCACATCAAGGATTCATGGACACAGGACATCTTAAGACATATCAGAGTCGGGGGCCTGCCCCTCAGCTCAGTTCCTTAAGTGGCTGCTTCAACAAAGCAGTCAGGCTCAGGTTGCTGTGGTTCGAACCCCACAACACAAGCCAGCCAGTCATGCCTTGAAGGCATTGGGGGGGGGGACACATATCAGAGAAAACCGGGCCTGGCAGCTTATCAGAGGCACCATGGGGCTGGCGAGATGGCTCAGTGGAATAAGTGCTTCCCTGGCAAGCACAAGGGCCTGAGTTCAATCCCTGGTTCTGCCAAAAAAAAAAAAAAAAAAATGAAGTTAGAACTCAGAGGCACCAGACCACCAAATGATGCAACCCCTCACCTGGGTTCAATGAAGGAGAGATACCCAGTGTGAGTGTGGTGCCACAATGACTTGTCAGCTCATGAGGCCACCCGTGGAGCATGTCGTGAGGTTGGAGGGCTGTGAGTGCCAGCTCCCTCTCACCCCACTTCATCTATATTCCCTGTGTGATGCAGCCCCCTCAACTACCTGCTGTCTAAACTGGCTTGGAGGGCTGGCCAAATAGCTTAGCAGATTAAAGCACTTGCAAGCAGGTGCAGGGGCCGGGGGTTTGATCCCAGGGACTGCTGTGCCAGCCCCATCCCCAGGCCCACTGAGACTTCGATTAAGACTGGGCGTGGTGGTGCAGGCCTGTAATCCCAGCACTTGGGAGACTACAAACAGGATAATCACTACGAGTCTGATCTAGTAGTGAGACACTGAACACCCTATAGACCCTAAAAATTAAATAAATAAATAAAAATAAACTGGCTTGAAAACAGCCCCACACCTCTGGCAGTCTCTGGCTCCCTAGAGAAATTCTGCCCCGTCTGTAATGGTATCTGGCCACCCACGTGAGCACCTCTCTGCACACTCTCTGAGTTGGCTCTCAGTTCTGCCTCTCTGAAGCCTCGAGGCACCGCCAGCTCTCTCTTAGCCATGGCATAACTTGAACGCTAGCGTGCAAAGTGCACCGTGTGACTTGAGTGTCATAGACACTAGCAATGACGGTTGGATGAAGAAAACTAGTAACTGCCCAGTGTACCAGTTGATACATTGTGGCAGTGTAAGAAGGTTAGAAGTGTAACTCAGCAGAGGGCCAGGGCCTTACTTGGGAAACATCCTGAGCTCGTGAAAGAGGAGGTATGGAGATGGCATGGGGATAGCTGGCATGCAATGTAAGGGAGGGAAAGAGGCTTGCTTTCCCCTCCGTTTGCTCTTGCTACTTCTGCTGACTTCTGCCACCTAGAAGTATTGCGCCTGTGCCATGCCACCCTGCTTTGGAGCCAGCAAGTACAAGGGCCTGAGTTCAATCTCTGGTTCCAGAAGAAGGAGAAGGAGAAGGAGGAGGAGGAG
>NW_004524688.1:6119754-6155340 GCF_000260255.1 Octodon degus
GAGGAAGAGGAAGAGGAAGAGGAGGCTTACGGATTGAGACCTCCACATACTGTGAGCTCAATCAACCTTTCCTTCCTCAATTTTGGGTGGTGAGTATTTCATCTCAGCAATGAGAAAAAAATAACCAAAATACCTAGTAACATGTCCTGTCTCTATTATTGGTGTATCTGATTCATGACAACAGGGCTGGAAGAAAAAATAAACGAGCTAGAGACAAATGTTTGGATAACTTTGATCATTCTTTAAAGTTACAAAACACAGAAAAGGGTATGGTTGCCCCACTGTGGCTGGAGGAAACTTACTCTGCCCTGAAGTTGGTTGGGGGTCAGGGCAAAGGCCCCACTGTAAACCCACTCTGGGAACTCTTGGACCGACTCGCTCCTCATCACTCCTTACAGAGCTGCATGGCTTCACCACAGAAAGAAACCTCCAGGTGTGTGGGCTGCAGAGTGGCTGGCACCGAAACAGGAAGCTCACAGCTGGTCCATCCTACTGCAGGGCCCAGTTTACAAATACAAGTTCCTCTGAGAGTTTTTAAATGGAAACCTATCAAATCTTGTCACCAACCACTGCAAGTTCTTGCCATTAGTGACAATGAAAATTAAAACTTAAGTACAAGTTTAAACCAGGTATGTGCACGCACATCTGTTATCCCAGCTCTTGGAGGCTGAGGCAGAATTTCGCGGCCAGCCTGAGCTACATACTGAGTTTAAGGCCAGCCTGAACTATGTAGCAAGAGCCTATCTCAAAAAACAAACAAACAAGCTCAGAGGTTTAATTGCCTGCCTGGCAAGCTCAAGGACTCGGGTTCAATCCCGGTACCTCATGCTGTGCCAGCCCCAGAAACCCAGGCACACCTTGCCGGCCACTGAAACTGGGTGTGGTGGTGCATGCCTCTAATCCTAGTGCTGGGGAGGCTGAAACAGGAGGATCACCATGAGTCAGAGCTGCGTAGGAGACCCTGTACCAAATACATAAATAAATTAATTAAGCAATTAAAAACAAACAAACAAAGGAAAGAGCACAGATTTGCAGAGAAAAAACTTTAGTTGGAAGGTAAGTGAGAAGGTAGGGAAAGGACTCCAGCTTGGTAGTACTTGGGAGAGGACACACTGATGAAGAGGAGCAGACCAGCCCAAGGAAAGGAAAGGAAAGGAAAGGAAAGGAAAGGAAAGGGGGTTGGGTTTGGGGTCCTGTGGATCGTATCTCAGACCTGATTCTGCAGCTCTGGGAGAATCTTCATGGCTTTGGGGCAGTCCTGGTCCCAGGAAAGGATCGGCTTTGGTTGTGGCTGTTTCAGTCATACCAGGCGCTGCTTTTCCCAGAATCCGTGAGCACAGACTTAGGACAATAGCTAAAAACTTCTGAGTGTCTCTCCAGGAAGGAAGTCTAGAACTGGATGATGTAAAATCTGGTAATCAGATAGGGTAAGTAAATTAAGGGCTGATAAACTGTGTTCTGCTGATTTTTTTTTTTTTTCTTCCCTAAAGACAGGTCTCACTATGCTGTTCAGGCTGGCCTTGAACTCCCCTTGTAGTCCAGGCTGGCCTTCAACTCATGGTGATCCTCCTGTCTTAGGCTTCTGAGTACTAGAGTTACAAACCTATGCCACCACACTTAGCATGACTTTTTCTAAACAATTAGCAAACCTACTCCCAAGTGGTAAGGTAATAGATAAAACGAAGGCCAGGCTTTGCTCAAATTTTAGTTACCCACTGGGCATTTGGAAGCCTAAACTAACAGCAAGTTGTGCAAAAACTGCTTTTAAATCTCCCAGTTGTCTCAGAAGAAAACACAGTCATGCTTATAACGAGCCACAGGCTAAGAGCCCAGGAATGTGTTCCCTGTGTCCTTACCGTGGTCTTCAGCTGCGCTAACTGTGCTATTTTCCCCGAGACTTTTGTGCTCTCTCTCTCTCTCTCTCTCGCTCTGTGTCTCCCTTTATTTTTGTCTTCCAGGCAGCAGTTGTTCGCACCTATCTACCCAGTTTGCCCGCACGCCCCGCTGCTCTGCCCTCAAAGACCACAGACTCACTCTCTCAAGCAACTTGGTTTTGCCTTGTGGCCTCATCACCCTTCTGTTTGTGTTCTCTGTGGCTCCTTCACAGCTGCTGCTTCCCCTCCTCCCTCTTGTGTCTTTTACACTTTGAATCAACAGCTAAGTGTGTCTGTGTGAGCCGGGGTGCACGCGTGGGTGGCATTTGGTGTGTCTTGTTCTCCAGTGGAAGCAGCAGCCAGGCTGGCAGCAGGGCTGCCCCTTCGTCCCTCATGCTCTGATTGCCCCATGCCAGCAGGAAGCTCTGGATGGTAACTCTAAGCGACAGCCTTCACCCCAGGGCTTGCTGGTGGCCCTGACAGCTTCTCAGCAGCCGGGTTCCCCCAGATCAGCACTTTTGGGACAGGTGAAGGTTTGCAGCTTTGCTTGTATTTGAGGACCGGATATCCTTCTCAGTATTTCAGTCACATGGAAGCCCCTTTTGGGCCCCTCCTGCAGAAAGGGGTCACAGCTTGGTGGCCACTGTGTCTTCTCTCTGCACATTCCCGCACAACTCAGTCTCCCAGAGGACACACACATTCACCCACTGGCTTTCATGTGTGAAGTTACGCGGCCCATACACCCACTTTCTTATGCAATGCACACACGTATGCATACCAAGATGTGCACAGTCCAGGGTTTTAACAAGAGCAAAGCCCTTCCATTGGCTCTGGCTTAGGCTTTCCTCCTAGAGGTCCTGTCTAGGGACAAAGAGCCCTGACACAGGCACAGCAGGGATTCTGGTCAGCTGACAGTCCCAGCTCTGAGCTGTCTCTCATGGCCCCAGGGCTTCTGCTCCTTTTCTTTCTTTTTTTTTAAAATATTTATTTATTTATATATGTATTTATTTATTTATTTATTTTGTGTGTGGCCAGCTCAGCCCACCAGGGGGCAGGCGGGCTGGCATGTGGTGCTGGGGGATTGAACCACGGTCCCTGTGCTTTGCTTGGCTTAGCTTGTTCTAAGTAGGTGCTTTAGACCACTGAGCCATCTCACCAGCCCTCTGCTCCTTTTCCAGTGTCCAGAGTGATCCTGTCCCTCCTTGTCCTGTCCCCATAATCTATGCCTTGAGCTCAGACTGCGAGCAGGGACCCCAGAAAACTTTGTCATCCTACTTATTCTTCAAAATATTGAGGCGATTCTTAACTCTGCTATTTCACATGGATTTTAGAAGCACTCCTCTAACTTCACAAACAATTCTCCTAGGAATGATACTGTTATCAAAGTCAAGAATTGGTATCTGTGGGCTGCATGAAAACAAAGCTGCACCCAGAAGCCTAAAGACACAGACTGTGGCTCAAAGAAATCGCCTGTGCAGCTGTCTGATGTCACATCAGGGGACTTCTCGCAGATGTACAGCTCCAGGCTCCTGAGTGCTCATGTCCTGGAATTCTGGGTGCATTGACATGTGGACATACATGTGCCCTGGAGCTCAATAGCTAGTGTGGGAGCCAGATGTGGAAGAACAGAGGCCAGAGCTGCAGCTTGGGTGGAAGGAGAACAAAAGGATAGGCCTTCATGGGAACTGGCAATGCGTTCCTGACCTGGCAGTGTGTCCCTGACCACACCACTCCTGCCAACAGAGATGTATGCCAGCAGTCAAGTCACACAATCAAGAGATGACCCTTCATACTACTTCCCCTAATATGAGATTCGGTGTTGGCAGCTCGCCCAGGGTTTGTGTGAAGGATGTACTCATACGCCTGAGAATCTATGGGTGGACACAAACACCAGTGTCTTTCAAGGGCTGCGGGTGACAGAGGCCACACTGAACCAGGGCCCGCTCATGGCTGTTAACAAGTCATGTCACTCTGACCTTGCACAGTGCCAGATACTGAAGTGCCATACTTCAGCTCACTGTCTGACTACTGTATGTGTGTAATATTTAGTTGAGATCTGTAACACAAGGAGTTAACCAAGTGGCACTAGCAGGCAAAAAAATAGCAAGTGCCTTAAAGCATCTATAATGACCATTAGAGGAATTATATTTGGTTATCTTGGGTTCTTGATTAATGAGAATTAGAATATATGGAAGGGAAGCACAGATCACAATATGGTCAAAAGTATCATGAGCTTAACTATGTGTTGGTAATTACCAATTCTAATAATTCAACAGAATAAGGGACTAGCTAGGCCCCAGAAGGATTTCTTGTTAGGGGAAAACTAAGGGCCTGAGGAGAGGTGCAGCAAGGGTCTGGCAAGCCGTGGATTCCATGAAGATGGGCTGCCACAGTAAATAAAAGACAAAGCATAATTCCAGGTAGAATTAGATTCCAATGCCATCAAATTATGGGTTCCCCAATTTTCTAGGGTTAGATTATAAGGAAGATGAGTAACAGAAATATTGGATGAACATGAAGCCCATTCCAAACCTAGACCATCTTCTATAAGCTCCTGTGGATGAGAACATATGGAAACTTTAGGTTTGGGGAAGTGCCTGTCAGACACAAAGGAACCTGGGACCCTAGCAGCATTAACAAAGACCTGATGGCAGGCTCCCTTGATATGGTCGAACGCAGTGCAAATATGATTCAGATACACTGGGGATAAATGGGAACACAGTAAGAGCTATTAGCGAAAGAAGACAAAAGAGAGGGGCAATTTTTTTAAATTTACTTTATTGAAAATCAATAATTATATAGCATATTAAAAATTGCAGACAGATACTGAAATGTGAAAGAGATAAGATACAGACAGTGAATTTTAGAGAAATACTTCTGAAATGAAGACTAGCATGAGATTAGTAATAGATTGCACATTCTAAATCAATTATTTACAAACTTAAATGAATATAACAATAAAAATTGTCCAAAATAAAAATGAAGAAGAATTTACAGATCAGTCATATAATGTTCACTCTGTGCCAAAATCAAGAAACTTATATTCATGTAATTAGAATTCTCAAAGTAGAAAGGGGTAAGCAATAAATATTGAAATATTTTAAATTTCTGAATTTATTTGAACTTACAACACATTTCCAAGAAAAATGTGTTTGAACTTTTGCGCTAGAAATTTGAATAAAATCATACCAAGATACACAAAAATGAAATTGCCCAAAACATTGTAAAGAAAAAAAATCATTAAAGCATATACATAAAAAATATTAGCTATGGAAGAACAAAATTAAATAGCATCTTATTCCACATTAAAAAGGAAAAAAAAAAAGACCAAGTATGTAAGAAACTAGACTAATTTATTTATTTTTTTTTTAAAATATTTATTTATTTTTATTTATTACATTTATTTATTGTGTGTGTGTGTGGCCAGCTCAGCCCACCAGGGGGCGGGGCTGGCTGGCATGTGGTGCTGGGGATCGAACCGTGGTCCCTGTGCTTCGCCAAGCTTGATTCAAGTAGGTGCTTTAGACCACTGAGCCATCTCTCCAGCCCCTAGACTAAATAATTTAAAGGACTGAAAGAAAGAAAAAATATATATACATATCTGGTCAGAGAGGGGAAATTCCTCAGTCAAAAAAATACTATTCCTTTGTTGGGCATGGTGGGGCACGCCTGTAATCCCAGCACCCAGGAGGCTGAGGCAAGAGGATAGCTACAACTTTGAGGCCAGTCTGGGATACAAGTGAAATCAAGACCAATCTGAACTGCATAGTGAGACTCTGTCTCAAAAAGACAAAAAAAAAAAAAAAAAAAAAAAAAAAAAAAAAAACCTGTTCCTCAAAAATAGGTCCAGCAGAAACATACCTTACTTTTTTACCATAAATTTGTAGTTTAGCATTATTGTAGCCAGCTGTACATCTCAGTATCTTTTTCTGAGGGATACAGAAAGCAATCTATGTGTTTACTCAGTCTGATGAATGGCAAGGAGTATGCATGTGTGCAAAAGTAAGTGCCAAAGTGGGATTTTGACACACCTATATGCTCTGCCTGGTTTTGTACACGTTTACTGGAGCATCGCAGAGGATCCAACAGACCCGCATCAATCCAGGGTTTGTTAAAAATAAATAAATAAATAAATAAATAAAGTGTTCTTTCTTTTTTCTGGTGGAAGCTGCCCGATTCAATAACATAGTGTCACATGAAAAACCAGATTTGCAAGTTTTGGAGGTGAAGATGATCAACATGGTAACAGAAGAGTGGTGTGGGTGGATGATGACGCTGCCTTTGACACTGGCCTGTGAGCCAGAATTCCTGTGACAGTGAACGGGAGCAAGAGTTGAATGCTACAGACATAGGGGATACAGACCTCCTCAATTCAGACAAGGAAAAAAACAGCAAGGTAAGCACAGAGCTGAATAGTAGACGTGACATGAAACGGCCATGCAAGCAGGACTGTTGAAGCAAAGTTTATTTATGTGCTAGAGTTCTACGGTATTGTCATTGTAGGTCCACTAGGAATTTATTTCTGATATTATTTTTTAGGTTTTTTTAAAGAAAGGATACAGCTGATGTGAAAATGCTGGGGTTTGTTCTAAACACACAATTAAGAATTTAATAATTTATTTTATTAGCATTTTAAGTTCCTGTTAACTACATTCTGTATAATATAGTTAGAACCTCTGACGAAACAGCAAGACCACTGAGATGTCAATTATGTCCTGTGAAAAGGCCAAGAAAGCAACAGAAGTGTTGTCAGTGTAAGCGATGCTGTTGTCGTGTGTGCAGACTGCCTGCGGTGTGACAATGATTTTTTTCTAGAGTGCTATTGGTATTTTCATTGTACTTTATATGGGAATTTCTTTCTTTCTTTCTTTCTTTCTTTCTTTCTTTTTCTCTTTTTCTTTCTTTCTTTCTTTTTTTTTTTTTGCGGATCTAGGGATTGAACTCAGGCCCTTGCGCTTGCCAGGGAAGTGCTTATTCCACTGAGCCATCTCCTCGGCCCTGGGAATTTATTTCTTTTTTTCTTTTTTCAAAGTTTTATTGATCAACAGATAGCAATGAGACAGTTTCAAATCAAATCGGAAGTACAGTTTCAACAAATAACACACTGCATATATTCTTCTTAGTGGTTAATTGCTGTACAAGATGCGGACTTGTGATCCTATTTACAAACACCATTAGAACAAATCATTCTATTCATTAAGAGAATGCAACTATATATCTATCCCAACCTCTTTGAATACACAGATACAAAATGGACATTCATCGGTATACCCCATTTTTTCTAAGTTCCGTTATTGAATATTATAGGTGTGTAAACTCAGCAAAATATTCTAAAAGAGTCCAGTAGCCCATAATAGCATTGGGTCTTCTGTTTAACTGGCAATGTCAGAAATTATTGACCTGAGTCCCCCACAGCTCAACTTAACAACATGGCTTTATTTCTTATATTTCGACTTCATACTTTTCTACTGGATGGTTAAGACCAAGGTAAAGCAGGACCTATGCAACAAGAGTTGTAGCTTTTTGGTCTGAGAAGGTCAGTGAAATGCCCTCAGGATTTGTCCTGAGATTCTGTACCCCTGGGAATTTATTTCTGATGTTCCTTTTAGACTTCATACACAAAAAATCTGTCAATGTTAAAAATTTCGATGCTTTTTTCATAAACAGTATTAAAAACTCAACATCTTATTTTGTGATTTTTTTTTTCTACTGTTAAGTACTCATGGTTTAAAATAACAAAGCTCACAATATTAAATTTAATAACTCATCTATATAAATATTCTAAAGAATAACTGTGGGTATGATAGTCCATGTTTACGTACCTTGATGACAAAATTAGTATAATGATATGAGTCAGAAGCTTACTGTCCCCAGGGAGCAAGGGACAAAGAACAGCCTAAGGAGACTGGTCAAGGTAACAGGTTCCTGGAGGTGCCCTGTCTGTTCTTTCTTCCTTTTCCTGGGAAGTTACCAAATAGTGATATGTAAACTTAGATTTCGGTGGGGAGGGGATATAAACAACAGCTTGCTCACACCGAATTACTTATGCACATTCATTAGCCTGTTTGTAGCCCTCAATAAATGTGAGAAGTTTCATTGGGTGGCTCAGGGGCTCACTTACAGAGAGACTAAGCTCAGTGAGACCTCTGAAGTTATATGAATCCAGTCTTCCTGCGTTTCTTTCAGCTCTGACTGACAGAAATACAAAACAAATTAGTGTTATACTCCAAGGGCTACAGCAGTCTAGACTCCCCAGAAAGATAAATGAACCTGAGAACAAGAGAAAATAAAAAAGTTACTCTGATGGCATTTAGAAAGCAGCCCTTCTCTACAGGACACAGTGGAAGGCCATAAAAACCCTTCATGGGGCCGGAGAGATTGCCCAGCAGTGGTCTAAGCGCCTGCCTGGCAAGTGCAAGGACCCTGGTTTGATCCCCGGTACCACATGCTGTGCTGGCCACTGAGACCAGGGGTTGGAGCACACCTATAATCCCAGCTCTGGGAAGGCTGAAAACAGGAGGATCACTACGAGTCTGAGCTGCATTGTGAGACCCTGTACAAAATACATAAATTTAAAATAAATAAATAAAGTACCATCTCCACTCTCTGTGGAAACCTTAGAGAAAGGTTAAGAGAGCCGCTTAGACCCTAAAGTGAGTTGTGGCCAAACTCTGCTGAGAGATCTGAGTCTCGGCTCCCATTAGTGCCAGTGGCCCTCGTGAGAGTTAGAAACATCCTCCAAACTGGGTTAAATATCCGTTCGGTTGAGATGTTCTTTGCGAGGCCTTTTCTGTCTTCTGATACAGCGGTAGACACAGAGACCGCAAAAGTCTTACAATACTGTTCTAACCTAACCCAATTATAGCAAGTTATTCAACTCTCTGGAAACAAAGTCCCACCAACTCCTGGCCCAGTGGCACCATTTACTGTCCTCCCTGCAGCCCAGGTGCTCATTAAAGCTTGGGAAGAAGGGACTCCTGCAGGTCAACTAAAACCTGATAGGTTATGGCCCTGGTAAGAATTGCTGAATTATGGTGGTCTTCTGATATGGCTGAAGCCCTTAAAGCAACCGCTTACCTTCCCAATGACCACTTCCTCCTCCTTCCCCACTCCAGCCCTGGGTACAACTTCCTGTGACCTTTCCCGCCCACACAAGGGAGCCTCCAATCAGCTCCTTATACGTCACTAAACCCGCCCCTCAAACTCCACCCCTGGCAGAGGTCCATAAAGTCTCAGGCTTCTTGTCTCAGGTCAGAGGATCCGCCCATCTCCCTGCCCTCGGTCCTCTCCGTGTGTTTAGAGTCAATAAAGGCTTTCCTTCCCCCATTTCTGCTTCTCTGCTGCGTGGCCACCACTGCCACCATCGCTGTTGCCTCTGAAACCTATCAAAACCAGCATGAAAGAGTCCCCTTTTCGTGGTCCTTGCCCAACCCCTGCAATGAAGGAGGCACGGACAGATAGCTGGATTCTCCTTTCTAGGATAGAGCCAGCTCCACCTGAAATGTCTGAAGAAACAGATCACCCAATAGAAGCAATGAGCCTCTGGAAAAAGAGAGACCCCCAGGCTTGTGTAAAGATGACATGGTGTGGAATTTTTGTGCTTGGGTTCAAACAGACAAAGGAAAAAAGACCTTCTGCAGGGGACAAACAAAACTGTATCCCTCTCATAAGTATGCAGAGAGGCAGGGGACCTTAGGTGGAAATATGTTAATAAACATCTGTGGTCAAAGTTTTCTGGCTGTTGTGCACCTCAGTGGGCAAAGAGCTCAAAGCATCTGGTGTAAATTTTCAGATGTGTCCAGATGTTCCCAGATGTCCTGGGACCTGAAAAATTCCTTATCCTATCTCATCTCCTTTGTGACATCCCATGAATACTGATGACAGCCTCTGTGTTGAGCTGAGCTCTCTGTAGACGGCAGTGCTCCTGCTGGCAGGCAGGTTGGGAGCTGGGAGAGTCAGGGCTGACTGGAACCTTACAGCTCTGGGTGCAGGTAGCCATTATAAACGTGCTGATCGCCTAATTCCCTCTTTGTGTATAGGAAGCATAGAAATCTGACCTGCTCCTTCTCATATTTGGGTTCTACACTCTCAACCTAATAGTAAAGTTACTTTCCTGACAAATTCACCAAGCTTTCTCCTATCGAACAGGAGTTATCCTCCTGCCTCAACCTCCTGAATGCTGGGGTTACAGGCATGTGCCACCATACCTGGTGCCCCAAGAAAGTGTAAATGCCTAAGAATTAACCTAGCCTAGTGAAAACTCTATAATGAAAACTACAGTATTCAGGAAAAGGAGATAAAAGAGGACATCAGAAAATGGAACGATATCCCTTGTTCCTGGATAGGCAGAATCAACACAGTGAGAATGGCCATACTTCCAAAACTGATATATAAATTTGATGCAGTCCTAATCAAAATACCAAGAGTGTTTCTTACAGAGCTAGAAAAAAATCCTAATTTGTGTAGAACTGAAAATATCCAGAGTAGCAAAATCCACCCTAGGTAACAAGACCAAAATAGAAGGCATCACGATCCCAAATTTCAAGTTATATTACAAAACTACAGTGATAAAAACAGCATAGGGCCTGGGGAGGTAGCTCAGCGGTCCCAGTATCTGCTTGTTAAGCACAAGGACCCGAGTTCAATCCCTGGTACCACATATCATGCTGGCCCCCAGAACCCCAGGTGTACCGTGCAGGCCACCCAAACCAAGTGCAGTGGCGCACACTTGTAACCCCAGCACTGGGAAGGCTGAAACAGGAGGACCACTATGAGTTTGAGCCACATGGTGAGATCCTGTACCAAATAAATAAACAAATAAATAAAATATTTTTTAATTTAAAAATTAAAAAAAGCATAGTATGGGCATGAAAACAAACATGTAGCTCAATGGAACAAAACAGATGATGAAGAAACAACTCCAGGCACATTAAATCCCCTGATCTTTGACACAGGGTCCAGAAGCATATAGGAAAGCTATCATTTTTAACAAATGGTCCTTGGGGAGGCCTGCCCATTAGTTCAGTTGTGTAAGTGCTTGCTTAAGCAAAGCAGTCTCAGAATTCTGTGGTTTGATCCCCAGATCCCCACGCCTTACCAGACCTGCCCTTAAGGCATCCTGAGCAGGACAAAAAAAAAAAACCCTTCTGAACAAATGGTCATTGGTAAACAGGTTACACACAGATAGAAGATTAAATGCAGACCTGTACCTATTACCATATATCAAGATAAAATCAAAACAGATCAAAGATCTAAATATTACAACAGTAGCACTTAACTTGCAGACTTTCCTAGGGGGCCATTCCTATGCCCATGGAAGGGTGTTCTGTCCCAGCCCTCCCAGTGGTGAACATGGACACCCACCCCTGCCATCATAGGGGGCTGGCCCTGTGACCAGGACCCCACCCCTTTCTGGTCATACATGTTTCTGGGTAGGTGTGGTCCCAAAGCCAAGTATGGTATCTCCTTCCAGTGACTTTGCCTGGTCATTGTGAGCCAGCCCAACTCAAACCCCATATATGCTGACTCAGATGTGCTCTGGGGGCCTAAGTGGGGAGTAGGACCCACCAGGCTCCTCTTTGTCCCATCTGTGGCCTGCACACCCAGCACTATGTCTTCCGGCAGAGCAGTAACCATGTACCCAACTCCTGACTTACAGTGTGAAGGCTGTGGACATCTGTTGGCACAGCTTTGGTTCTAAGAAGGGCCAGGCAACTTCCTTGCAGGTCCCGAATGAGCCAAGGCCCAAGGGTCTCTTCTCAGAAGAGCTGAATAAGTCCTGGCCTCCACTTCCTGAGCCCACTTCTGGGCTGGATTGTGAGTGCTGATTCCTGGAAAAGAAAGAACGGGAACTTAGTTTGCCCATGCTCCCAACACCACTGCTCACCTCACTCTCCTCCCAAACATCTCTGCTACACGGGGGCTGACAGGGTCCAAAGGTTGGGGCTCTGTGAGGCTACCCAGGACAAGGGTTCATTCATCCCCACCCACCTCAGTGTCTTGCACTTTTCATGACCAGAGTCAGGAGGGACAAGACCAACAATGGAGTCCATCTACTCACATCCTACCTGGTGACCCCCAGCCTCCATCCCCAATCCTCCATCCCACTGAATGTGAAAAGGAGGTATCTATAAAGCTTGGGAACCTGGAAAATCCAGCAGCAAATAAAAGTAAATCCAACTCACCAGTCACAAGGATGGAGGGACACATTGCTTCCCTAATTAAGTAGAGAGATGGTTCGATTGACCTGGACTCCCCTAAGTAAGTGCACCTTAATAGCAGGGGTAGCAATGGGCAACTGCCAGACATCCAGGGAGCTGGGTCCCCGTTCCCACCAACCAGCCTCCAATGTGGGACACTCAAAGGGGATATGTTTGGAATACACGAAACAGAATACTTCTTAAAGCTTATTGCTTCTATAGTGTTAAAAGTGGAAAACATCTACTAGGAAGGTAGAAATAGGATGTCTTAGAAGTGAAATAACTACAAATGAAATAAATTTCCTTATAAACATTCAGAGAACCAGGACATGGTGATTCATGCCTGTAAACCCAGCACTTGGGAGGCCAAGGCTAGAGGATCACTGTGTGTTTGAGGGCAGTTTGGACTACATAGTGAGACCCTGTTTCAAAAAAAAAAAAGGAAGGAAGGAAGGAAGGAAGGAAGGAAGGAAGGAAGGAAGGAAGAAAGAAAGAAAAAGAAAGAAAGAAAGAAAGAAAGAAAGAAAGAAAAGAATGATTGAAAAAAATCATAGATTTATTTAAGGCTGAAACACAAAAGCACAAAGACTCAAAAATGTGCTCTACACCATCTCTAAGGGGTACAAACAAAAGAAAAGAAATGGAAAAAAATACAAGAACATTAGGAGATGTTGACACAAATGAAGGGCACATTACCAGCGTCTAATGGGGCCCTGGGCTGGGTGTGAGGGTGCAGGCCTCTACACTGGTAGGCCCAGCACTTGGGAGGCTGAGGCAGAAGGATTCCTTGAGTTCAGTTTGAGGTCATCTTAGTAGAATGACAAAACCCCATTTCTTTTTTTCTTTTTAACTTTAAACTGGGCCATTTTAATGTTTTCTCAATTTAACAGTTCTGCTGGCGAATACAGTCCTGAAAGTTGTTCAGCAGTATTCACAGTTATGGTTGTCCTGATTGGTCTGTAGTCTTCAGTAAGTATAAGAAGTTGCTGTAAAAGAAACATCTGTCAAACCAATAAGACTGGGCTGATGCACACACCATTTTCAGGACTGTTGGGGTTACCTGGGGGTATTTACCCCAAATAACCTTGCCTCCTTGTGTCACAAGGCCCAACTCGCTCACGCTCACCTCCATCACTGTTCTTTGGTAATAACTATCTAAATTTTAGATAGTGGTGATGGATTCTTTTTCACAGCAAGTATCGGCAGGCAAAAGGTGGCCTTCAGTTCAGGGTGTGTTACATGGGCCTTCTTAAAATGTAATCCCATTGGCCTAACAAACCTTTTGTATTTCGGTGCTTTTCTTGTAAAGCCATAAAGTGAACTTTAGTAACCATCCTCTTCCATACCCTCTTTTGTCTCTTTCCAGTTCTAAGAACTTTTTAATACTTTTGGTTTTTTTTCCTGGTCACAAGCTGGGCAGAGGAAGTTCCCATTTTCCTGCCTTTTCTTTTTGCTTTTGTTTAATCATGTCGGAAAGTACTTTTGCCTCTCTGTCCAGCAGATAGGCAGGCACTGCTCCTTGTGGCATCTTTTCATTGTTCTGTTATTTGATGTTTCTCTTTTCATGCATCTTGGTAATCTTGTTCATTAGCATTTTTCTCCCCATGGTGAGGTTTATAGTAGAGCTTAGCCTTTGGGCCAATCCTTTTTTGTTTTTGTTTTTGTCTTGTTTTGTTTTTTACCTTCTTTGAATATTCATGAGCCTCTTGACTTTCCTTCTTTCTTTTTCTCATGGTAATCTAAATGGTACACATTGGGCTTGCAGTGTAATTCAGTATTTTTATTGTGTGGTATGGTGACAGCTGTAGAGCCACTGGGGGCAGCCTCAGGCATGCAAAGAAAAGGTCTAACTTTGGGGTCTCCCACACCCCATTTCTTAAAAAATATTATGGATTGTTTATTTATTTATTTATTTTGCAGGACCAGGGATTGAACTCAGACCCTTGTGCTTGCCAGGCAAGCGCTTATTCTACTGAGCCATCTCCCTGGCCTTTAAAAAATATTATGAAAACAAAAATTAAGAAGGCTGAATGGAGATAGCCATGCCCTGCCATCTAAGGGTCTCTGTCTCTGGTAGCCATGCAGTCCAGTTGCTGGATTGGCTGCTGAACCTTGCACCAAGGAAGCACTCAACACCTCCCCACAACCCCATTGAGTCCACTGAGTCTGTGATAAACGCATCCCACACCAAGTACTGTGGAAAGTTTGTGTGTGATTCTGACCTGGAACTTTCCAGATCTTTCCAGAACTTTCCAGCCTTGCTTGCCTCATTTTAAATACACTCTCTTAAAACAAGGAGAAAAACCAAGTATGCACAAACCTCTCTGTGAGAAGAGGGTGCAGAGCCTGTGCGTGGGGATGTGCACACCTGGTGACAGTCACACTGAGCTCCTACTCCAAACAGTGTCTGGCTCCTTACAAGGGCAAGCACAGTTCCAAATGAGGCTGTGGACTCTGGGCCCTGGGGTACCTTTGCCTCTGTTTCCAAACACTCCATGCATCAGGTACTGACCCACCCAATGGCCTCTTCCTAGAGACATCTCACACTCCTGAGAGACTGGAAGTGTGCCGGGGCAGGCCCTGCTGACCCTCATTCACAGAACCAGTCGCTACACACTAGCACACAGCAACAGGACCTGAGTTGCTTTGCCTGCAAATGGGTAATTCAGACAAGCTTTTTTTTTTTTTTCAGTATCAAGGATTGAACTCAGGACCCTGTGCTTGTTAGGCAAGCGTTTATTCTACTGAGCTATCTCCCCAGGCCCCAGACAGGCTTTTTTCAAAGCAGACAAAGGATTAAAAAAAACAACACACACCAGAAGCTAGGCAGGCCCCAGAAACTTTGGGAAAAAAAAAAAAAAAACCCAGCACTCAGCTGTCAGGACGGGGCAGCTCTGTGGACTGCCAGTGAGTGTCTCCCCAAAGGCCAGTGCTGAGGTAGACAAGGAGTGACCAACCCATCCCTCTCCAATGACAGTTAAAAGGGAGTGCATTAAGGGAGATGGCTTAGTAGAATAAGCGCTTCCCTGGCAAGTGCAAGGGCCTGAGTTCAATCCCTGGTTCTGAGGGGGAAAAAAAGGGAGTGCATCTGAACTGACCAGTGTCACACCCTAACCCACACCTTCCTTGTCTGGGTCACCACTGTGCCTTCCTGGAGATTCCTAGAAAGCAGCTGCCAATTAAGCAGCTGCTTCTCACAGGTTGAATTGTCACTATGACAACTGCAGCTGTCCTGGGGTCCAGCTGCTCCAGATGTCTACTTGACCACAGGAAGCTTAAAGCACAGACCAAGCCCAACAGACTCTGCTTGTGGCTAAGCCCCGCTGGCCCATGGAGCAGTGAGGAGGGCTCCCACAGCACACTGACCCCGGGATACTGCACAGATCCCACTAAAGCTTGCTGTGGTGGTCCTGTAAATCTACTCAGGATTTTTAAAATCTTTTATTTATTTATTTGGTACAAGGTCTTGCTATGCAGCTCATACTCATATCGATCCTCCTGTCTGAGCCTCTCCAGGGCTGGGATTATAGGCATGCACCACCACACTGGGTTTTGGTGGCTGGGGGATCGAACCTGGGTCCTTGCATAGAATGCTGAGCTATTTCCCCAGCCTCCTACTCAGGATTCTTACCCCAGGGGGTGTGGGCAGAGAAAGTTGTATTGAAAAGAGCTGTATCCACTAGCAGGTACCAGCCCTGAAGAACCTCAGGGACCAGCAACAACCAGCAGATGAACAACGACACATGGTACTGACCAGCAGAGGCCAACAGCCCTTGGCGGGCACCTGCAGAGAACCCCACCCCACTCTGGGAAGTAACAGAAGCTGCTGGAAGTGATCCAGAAGGCTGCCAGGGGGCATCAAGCCCTGGCTACTGAGGAGCTGAAGAAGTGACTAGAAGCCACCATGAGCAGGAGCTCTACAGGCTGACAACCGCTAAGAGTTGGCCAGTGCTTGATTTCAGTCCACATGGAGCAAAAGAGCTCTCAGCTGGCTGGCAGCACCTTCTTTGAAGAACTTACCCAAGGAGTTCAAGGCAAGAAGACCACCCTTATACACACCCAATTCATTAATTTACTTTTCCAGTCAAAACAGGAGCCAGGTTGCAGGGTGGGGTGGGGGGCAAACTGTCCTTGCTTTTTTTCCTCCATTTTTTAAAAAGTTATTCTCCCCATCATACAATCCTTCTTGGCCTCAGAAGTCTGGGTGACACTTTGCAACCCAACAGGAAATGGTTGGCAGGACCCCAGAGGTGGCTGAAAGATCTGGAGACGCTGTGGCACACATCTGTGCTGACTCCAGCTCAAATTTCTGACCCCAGAGATCACTGTGCTGCCATTCTAGGAAGAGGTTCCTGGGGTAGCCCCATTGCTCATTCTGATTTGCCCCAAGTGCTTCCTTACCCTGCCCAGCATGGCACGGGGCTCCCTCATGAGCATGGCAGTGGGCATACTTGGAGGGTGCCCTGCCTGGAAGCAGATGGGAGACAGAAGGTGAGTGTTGGGAGCCACCAAAGCTAGGAAATTGATCACAAGTGCGTAGGTGGGACTAGGCCTCAGCGCCTAAAGCAAATGAGCTACCTCAGTCCTGAAATAAACATCTTGTCTGGTTAAGGTCAGCTATTGGTCGCTAGGCAACTTTGTGTCATGTGTTACTAACTTTGCAAAAGTATAAAGGACCTGTGGAGGGGCAGGGCCTTAGTCTTGCCCAACTGGCAGACCAGGGACCACCTAGCCCAGCTTTTGTCTCTTTGTCTGTCTTTTCTCATTCCTGCCACTGTTTCTCCCCGGGTAGACCCTATTGCAGTGAGACCAACAGACCCCTACGTTTGTCGCCCAATCAGGATGACTGGTAAGAGATAAGTGTGGGAGGAGGAATCACTTCCAAAGAGCGCGCTTAAGGGAGGGAAGTGGATTGATTGGAGCCAGCAGTAGTACGCACAGGCGTGCATTGGCGCTGGAGCACTAGGTGTAAATCTTGGGGATGGAGGCTCACTAGGGCCAGGAGCGGGCTCACTAGGGCCAGAGAGATATATGGAGCACAAAGAGAGAAAGAAGCTTGAGAGAAGCCTACCAGGGAAATGTTCGAGTGAGTTAAAAATGGGAAAAACAGGGTTTCAAAGACTGTAGATGTTCATAGATGTATATAAACATGTTTGTTGTTTTCTTGGTTTTTGTGTTTGTACTACTTTCTGATACCACCATAAAGGACTTAGTTTGGAGTACTGTTTGAAAATCAAGTCCCAAATGGAACAAAGAAGGTAGAGAGGAAAGAAAAAAAAAAAAAGAGAGAGAGAGTAGAGCAAAGGTACAGAAGATAGAGTTTAATATTTTTTATATTAATTTTATTGAGAAAGAAGTAGCAATGAGACAGTTTCAAAACAGTTAATAGGTTAGTAGGACAGTTACAATAATTAATACATTGCATATTGTTGTCTTTGTAGTAGTTACTCATTACAGAACGCAGACATGATATCTTGTCTAAACACTATTAGTTTAAAACTTTCTTCTCATTGAACTAAGAGAAAGTAGCTGTATACTTATGCTAACTATTTATATATATATATATATATATATATATATATATATATTCCACTACAGAATGGACCTCATTTATATACCCTTTTTTGTTTATTTTTGTCAGAGATGGGTATTTCATTGCCATTTATATATTGTAGATGCAGCAGCAGATAGAGTTTAAATCCTCTAGTTTTGTTCAATTAGATAAAAAAGGAAAAAGTTCTTTTAAATTGCAAGCAGTTGGTTCCAAGCAGCACAGTGCCGCTGGGGTAGGGGGCACCAACTGGTGTCCAGGAGGCCCCCTTGCCCAGGTCTTAGGGCAGACCCAGCTGGGATTCCCCAGCTGCCTGTTGATCCATTTGCCCCATCCAGTCACAGAGGTTGGTGCATACAGTCTACAGTCCTGTGTGCCTGGTGCTAAGTAGGAGGGTCATGACTGTGGTACACTGTGGCCTTGGCATTGGCTATGTGCATTGTTTGCACCGCAAATTTGTTGGGCTCAAGATAGTGTCTATGTTTAAAATCTGGGCAAAACTGAAACACTCAATGCATTTTATGGAGCCATAAGCCACAATCCCAGCCATGGCAGCTCAGCAAAATTGCACTGAGTCACAGATCAAAACTAAGTTGTAGGTCTTCATGAATCTGAACCTTTCAAAACTTTAAAAAAATTAAAACAAGCTGTTGCTACTTATGGCCCTACTGCTTCCTTTGAGTTTAGTAGAAATGCTATGACAACAGGCTATGGCCCCCAAAATTGGAAAGGAATAGCTAAAGCATGTTTGAATCCAGGAGATCATTTATTGTGGAAAGAAATTTTTTCTTTAAATATGGCATGAAATAGGCAGCTGGGAATGTGGTTCAGAACTTAACCATTACAGAACATTGGCTAATTGGAAAGGGTGCTTTGGCTAGCACAATCAACTGACCTTTACATTGCAACTATGTTTGCTGTGATTAGGGCCTGGAGGGAACTTAACTTGGCTCATATTAGGCAAGGCCCTAATGAACCTTGCCAAGATTTTGCTGTAGATTTGTTGCAAGCTACTGAAAAGATTATCAGTAACAGGGAAGTTATCAAAATAATAGTTCAACAATTGGCCTTCAAAAATGACTTAAATGGTATAAAGAGGCTTTAAGAGACCATACACAGTGGGCTATACTGCCTGAGATGATTCAGATTTGTGTGGATATCGGCCCCTCCTGCATACAACAGGCAGTTGCCTTGGCAGTAGCTATTACTCAGGTTATTCATCCACAGTCTAAAAAAAGGGGAAAAAGCAAGGTGGTTTGTTTCCATTGTGGGGACGAGGGACATTTACCCCAAAACTGTTCTGCTGCACCAAAAACAACACAGCCTTTATCTGTCTCTTCAATAAAACCTTCCAGTCCATGTACTAGATGTAGACGAGGGTACCATTGGGCAAGTGATGGTAGATCTAAAACCGATGTGGAAGGCTGACTCATTCAGGAAAACTTCCAGTGGGGCCCAGCTCGGCCCCATCAAACATGGGAGCCCTTTCCTCTCCCCTGCCACAAGCGTCTTTGACCATTGGTGAACAATAACCAGCAGTAGAGGCTTGGACCTCAGTTCCTCCTTCAGATTCCGGTTGATTCCTCAAATGGGGGCCCCAGTTTATTCCTACTGGAGCCTATGGACCTATGCCTCAGGGTACAGTGGGAATCTTTGTTGTTGTTGTTGTTTTGAATTTTTTTAGGGAAGGGTCTACAGTGTTCATCCTCTCACTACTAGATTGGACTCATAGTGATCTGCCTGTTTACAGCCTCCCAAGAGCTGGGATTACAGGCGTGCACCACCACACCCAGTCTCAATTGCCATCTCAGTGCACCCCGGGGGCAGGGTCAGCATGGCAGGCCCAAGGACCGAACTCCTGGCCCCTGCGCCTGCTTGCAGGTGCTTTAATCTGCTGAGCTATTTGGCCAGCCCTTACAGTGGGAATCTTGCTAGGCTTCAGCAGTCTCATTTTAAAAGGTCTCCAGATTTTGCCTGATGTAATTGATTATACCAGAGAAATCACAGTTCTTGTCCAATTACCCAAACCACTGCTAAAATCACTCCAGATATTCCTGTGGCTCAATTGGTCATTTTTCCCTTGGAAAATTTATAAATTAAAAAAAAAAATTCAAGGATTTTGGGTCTCCCAATACTTATTGGGTTCAGCAGATTAAACAAAATTGTCCTGAGTTGGAGTTGACTGTTGAAGAAAAAGCATTTAAAGGGCCATTAGACACGAGTGTAAATGTTTTAGTTATTGCTCAGCATCACTGGCCTGGGGAGTGGACTCTGGATGTGCCACTACAGATTTATAAGGGATGGGCAAGTTTTTTTACCCTAGCAGAAATGCTAAGTTGTTAATTTGGAGAGATACAGAAGGCCATTCTAGACATTTTTCTCCTTATGTCCTCCCCCATATACCAGTCAGTCTATCAGGTCATGACATATTACAGGGTATGGGAGCATTTTTGGCCAGTCCTAACTCCCTGGTGACTCATCAGATGTTACAACAAGGTTTCCTTCCCAATCAAGGGCTTGGTAAAAATTCTCAAGAAAAAAAACAAAACAAACAAAAAACAAAAACCAACTCTTCTAGTTCTTCCTAAAACAGATCATTTTGGCATAGGCCATTTTCATGCGAGGCCTTGACCTCTTCTCCCACCCCACAGATGGCATCCAAGATAACTTGGATGTCTGGATGACCCGTTTAGTTTGATCAGTGGCACCTAACTCAGGAGAAGACTGTAGCAACTCATACACTGGTTAATGAACAGCTGATAGTAGGGCACCTAGAACATTCCAATAGCCTTTGAAATACCCCAATTTTTGTAATAAAAAAAAGATCCAAAAAGTGGAGATTGCTATAGGACTTGCAGGCAGTCAGTGGCACCATGGAGCCTATGGGAGCACTGCAACAGGGATTGCCCAGTCCTGTAGCTATTCCTTTGCATTTTTCTTTTATGGTGATCGATTTAAAAGACTGTTTCTTCTCTGAAGCACCTGCTTAGGCAGATGCAGTGGCTGGGGTTCAATCCCAGGCGTGCTGTGCCAGCCCCACCTCTGGGGCACATGGAGATGGTGATTGAGACTGGGGGGGGGTGGGCACATGCCTGTAATCCCAGCTCTTGGGAGGCTGAACACAGGTGAATCACTATGTGTCCAATCTACGTAGCAAGACCCTGTAGATCCTTACTAAAATACACACACACACACACACACACACACACACACACACACAAAGACTGTTTCTTCTCCATCCCTCTCCACCCTGAAGATAAAAACAAAAAAAATTTGCTTTTAGTTTAGTCTTCTAAAATGTTAAACAAAGATTGCTAAAAAGCTGCTACCGTGTTCTCTCAGGAGAACGTCGTTGGGCTGTCGGCCTGGGCCTTGCAGCCGCAATGTATTCAAGTCCGAAATATGGCAACTTTGAAAGATATTACCAGGCGACTAAAGTCAATCAAAAACATCCAGAAAATTACCAAGTCTATGAAAATGGTAGCAGCAGCAAAATATGCCCGAGCTGAGAGGGAGCTGAAACTGGCTCGAATATACGGAATAGGATCTTTTGCTCTATATGAAAAAGCTGATATTAAGGTACCTGAAGACAAAAAAAAAAACACCTTCTCATTGGCATATCCTCGGATTGAGGACTTTGTGGTGCTGTTCATTCCTCAGTTGCTAAACAGAGAAGGAATGAGGTGGCCACACTCACGGCAGCTGGAAAAGAGGTCATGCTGGTTGGAATTGGTGATAAAATTAGGGGCATACTTGCCAGGACTCATTCTGACCAGTTTCTGGTGACCTTCAAGGATGTGGGAAGAAAGCCCCCTACTTTTGGAGATGCGTCTGTCATTGCTTTCGAATTACTCAATTCTGGATATGAGTTTGATGAGGGCTCTGTCATCTTTAATCGATTCAGGTCTGCTATCTCCTATAAAACAGAAAAAAAGCCCATCTTTTCCCTTAATATCACTGCAAATGCTGAGAGCATGAGCATCTGTGATGATATTGATGCTGATGTGCTGCAGAATTACCAAGAGTACAACCTGGCCAATATCATCTATTACTCCCTGGAGGAATCCACCACCAGTGAGCAAAGCGCTAGAATGACGGCGATGGACAATGCCAGCAAGAATGCTTCTGAGATGATTGATAAATTGACTTTGACATTCAATCGTACTCGCTGAGCCGTCATCACCAAAGAGTTGATTGAAATCATCTCTGGTGCAGCAGCTCTGGATTAATGAAAATCAAGTTCCATCCTCACACAAGAGGTAAAGAAGAAAAATTCAGCAAGCTGATTTTGTTTAGAGCTTACTACTGTCTTGGTCAGAAGAAACGTGGTCCATTGTTTGAATTACTACAGACAGAAAGATATTTATAAATACCTTACAATAAACAACTTACAATAAAAAATAAAAATAAACAAAGATTGCTTATTGTGATAAGACTTTCTTTACAATTCCTTAATAAAAAAGGGGGGCAAAGAAAAAGCCTTGTGATGTATGTCCCATTTAAGGATAATTAATTAGGTGAAAAATTCTTATGTATTAGATAAAGAAAATTGATTAAAAGAGTCATGTCGAAACGAAAATGTAAACATGTCACAAAATTTCAGGATTGACCTGCTACAATGCTGTATATGGCTTGATTTCTAAATTTCTGTGTAAAAATGTGTAATGCCTTTTTAACATTCAATAGGGATTTTTTTTTTTTTTTTGAAGGCTAGGAAATATTTTATTGGCAATCAGGGACACAGCCATAAGAGGGAAGTGCACAGGACTGCAAACTAAAACCCACTAGTCAGCAAAGGCCCGTTGGGCCAGGAACACTGCATCCTGGGGTCCTCAGTCTCCCATCTGTAAATACACAACACAGGGCAGCCAAGACAGGAGGCAACGGCTCATGTGTCCCAGCCAGTGACAGAATATATACTTCACTATGAGCAACAGGGTAGGGAGGTACAGAGGAGGGAAGACTCATCATTGCCTAAGACCACCTCCTCCTCTCAGAGCCAACACCAGGTGGAGGACAGAACCACCTAGAATCTTGTAGTCAGCTGCTGTCTTCTCATCATTCATCTGTTTGCCACTATAGATGAGCCGCTGCTGTTGTGGTGGGATTCCCTCTTTCTCCTCGACACGCTCCTTGATTCGCTCCACCTTGTCTGTGGGTTCAATGTCAATCTCAATCTCCTTTCTGGTCAGTGTCTTCACTTTAATTAGCATCTTCTTCTCTGGTTGAGGTGGTGTGCGGATAAATTGGTGCGTTTCCCGCTGCGGGCCTCAATAGGGATTTAAATATTAGAATGTCCATGGTTGTTGGAAAGTAACAGTTTCATTTTAATTCTAAAGTATTTGATATTCAGATAGATAGTAATATTAAGCTCAACAACCTCTGTTACAGGATAATGTCATTAATCTTCTCTTCTGGATGTTTAACAACTAAAGTTTTCAGACCAAAACTTAAAGAGATAGATGGGCTAAAAGGATAGCCAATATTTGGATCCTAGCCCTTCAAGGTCAGTGAGGACTCAGAACATAAGAGAACCTCGGTTGTAACTCAGTTGTGACTCAGATTTTCTGATCAAGGAGATTATGGGGCCACGGAAGGAAGTGATCAATGATGTACAGTGTGCCTAAGGAGAGTCTCCTGGAGAGAAAAAAATCTCTCAGGCTCTCACAGAGAGCAAATTGGTCAAGCAATGGCCGTGACTCATCCCTACAGGTGAGCATCCTGGTGTCTTGCCTTCGGCAGCAGCAGGTCATGGGCCCATTCTGAGAGGTCACTTGGGATATGACCTCCTTTCCCATAAGGACTCAAGCCAAGTTCTCAGATCAAAGGGACCCACACCCTGTGGGTTGCAGGACCACTGTCTTCTACTGGGCTTCTTGCAGGAGGAGGCTAGTGGTCAGCCAGGTGAGCACAGGCTGGAGAGGGTGGGTAGGACAGCTGCCCTGAAATCACAGACCATCATCCATATGAAGGTCATACACTCTGGCATCCCTCACACTGCTGCCAACCTTTGGAGCCCCTGGCATAGGGTTGGTGGAGGTTATGGGGCTCAATATGGGCTCCCCGGCATGTGGAGCAGCCTTGCCTCTCGCTGCTCAGGGCTCTCACTCAACTCTTAGCCAGTGATCTGCTGAAGAAACTGAGCTGGAAATAATCCACGTTGAGCCAGCACCTCACAGAGGCCTGTGACACCCTCACACCACGCAAAAGGGAAAAAGGCCACCAGCCCAGAGGGCACCATCAACTCTGAGGAAAAACTGGTAGAGGCCTCCAAGCTCCCTCCAGAGCGCCTCACGAGTGGTTATTTTCTCTTTACCTGCATCTTATGAACACCCAGTGAAAAACCATTTCACAGGGAGGGACAGAAAGTATCTTAATGTCTAAAGTCACCCCAGAGCAGGTGTCTGTGACAGAACACCCAGCCTGTGCCCTCCTATTCCTTACTGGCCTCCTCCCTTCCCACAGCCTGGCCACTCAGGAAAAGTGACACCAGAAAGCCACTGGGTGGCCTGTCCCCAAAAAGGAAAGGGCATCAGAAACAAAGAGATGTAGGTGTGGTGAATAATGGTCAGTTTGTAACATCCAGCTGAACTGAGTGTGCATAGTGGCAAGTATGGAAGGCCCACCGTGCATTTTTTTCCACCAGCATGAGCAGAGAACCAGAGGGGAAGATGGGGTGCTGTTAATTCTCCTGGAGAAGCTCGTCATGCTGGTTTTCTTGACCTGCACTGTTCTCATCATTGGAGGAGCTCGGAACCTAGCTGTTGCTGAGGATGGCTGTGGTACCTTCCAGAGAGGCTCAGGTCCTTACCTTGAGCGTTGCTTGCTGGCTCCAGTGCAGATCCCTCAGCCTGCTGGCACAGATCCTTCACCCCACCGGCACAGACCTTCTAGCTCCCACCACTGACTTTTGGGCCTTATCTGTACAGATCCTTGATACAGACTTGCAAGACACATTGCTCTGGGCTCCTGGCCTCCTGTTGGAGGCACGGAGGACATTACCATGGGCTCTAGGTCTTCAGCTGGACTTCTACAGGACATTGCCATGAGATCTAAGCCCTCAGCTGGAGTCTTTGAGTCTCTAGTGTGTGGACAGATCTCCTGTGCTCTTCTGCATTTGATTTTTTTGGGGTGAATATTATAAAATAATCCTGTAAGTTATGTGTCCTGTATTAAATCCGTTCCCTTGCAATCCCTGACTACAACAGTAGGCGTGAAACTTGAGCAGATCACTGCCTCTCTCTCTCTCCACCACGCCCAGGGGACAGCAGCTCCTCCTAAAGCAGGGTTAGTAGTGGGCACAATTTGGGGACAGGGGCTATCAAAAGCCCAGTTCTCCCCTTGCTTAGCACCTGTGAGGTCCTGGGTTCACTCCTCAGAGCTAAAAAAAGAAAGAAAGAAAGAAAGGACAGAAGAACCAGAGTCCAGCTCCTACACTGGTGATGCTGGAGCGCACACTGGCAGGGTGGTCTGCCCATGCCCTGAGAACACCTTTGCTGCCCTGGCTGCTCCTCCTCTGCAGGGCAGTGTCTGAGGGCCTCCTAGTGGGCAGCATCCCCCAGCCTACAGGAGGAGAAATGCTGTCACCCTCAACCCCAAGTGGCTTCACAGAGCAGAGAGGGTTTCTGGGCCACTGTCAGGCTTTTGGGGGCCAGCTGGACCCCAGGCTCCTTCCTGTGGTCTGGACAGCTCTGGTCCCTGGAAGGTTTTCTCCTACCACCTTTCTTCCCTTTCCATATCTCCCCTTAGAGAACCAGAGCACCCACGCCCTCCCCCACCACCTGGGCACCCTAGGTGGGCATCTGGGGCAGCCAGGGCACTCTGTGGGGTTTCCAGCAGGTGACCCTGGCTGAGCATAAACCACCCCTCCTGTGGCTGTCGAGCAATATGGTGTTCTGCCCAGTCCTGCATCCTATGTATGTGCATGTTCACTTGTAGGAAGAAGTCATACCTTTGAGAGTGGCTACAAGAATGTCCCCCAAATTGTTAGTATAAAAAATTCAATGCAAAGGGCTGGCCAGATAGGTCAGAGGATTAAAGCACCTGCAAACACCGGGGCTGGAGATTTGATGCCGCCAGTGCCATGCTGGCCCCGCCCCCAGGGCACACTGAGGGGACTGAGACTGGGCATGGTGGCACGCATCTGTAATCCCAGCACTTGGGAGGCTGAAAACAGAGGGATCCCTACAAATCCTATCTGTGTAGTGAGACCCTATAGACTCTATACTTTAAAAAAAAAAAAATCAATGCAGTCATGTAAAGAAAAACTTATGAAATACTGAAGAATGAAAGAGAGCCTTCCAACAAGTGGGAAGGAAGGCATTTCTTGGTCATAGCTACAAAGGAGTGGTATTACAATGTGATTGTTTCTAAAATTAAGCTGTAAACAATACATATCAATCAAAATACCAAGACAACTGATGGGTGGGACAGCAGAAACAACAAAAACAGATGTTCAGGGTGAGTGATTAATCAGATGGAAAACAGAATGCACTACAAGGATTCAAGAGGTGTACCAGAAGCAGAGATGCCAGCTGGGTAAGAATTGACTGTTTTGGGGTTGTGTTGTTGTTCTTTTTTAATTGGGATCTTGCTACGTGGTCCAGGCAGCCCTCAACTCTGTGGTGCCCTGCCCTAGTCTCCTGAGTAGCTGAGCTTACAGTTGGTCACTACAGCACCAGGCTAAAATTTAAAGCTGCTAAATTTCCAGCTGGGTATGGTGGCACACGTCTGTGACTATAGCTGAGTCGGGAGGACCACCGCGTGTTCGACACCTGCTCGGGCTACATAGTGAATTCGAGTTTTACTTTTAACTGCATAGTGAGACCCTGTCTCAAAAAGCCAAAACAAACTGCTAAATTTCTACCGGGGTGTGGTGGCACACACCTATCTACATGAAATAAGAACTTTTTTTACCAACCTCAGTATGTGAGGTTGAGTCACAGAACCTAGGATCCTAGTGAGGAAGGAACAAAGAAGTACAGGGACTTCTGAGCCCCCTGTTGCTCACCACCCAGCCCTGCTGTGGGTCTCTGCCCCACACCCAGTACTGCCACCCTCCCCACAGCTCAGCCTTGGGCACAGGGAGGGGCATGGGCAGCCACCCTGCCTGCCTCCATCTGCCTATCCCCAGCACATGGTGGGTCCTCCTGGCCCTGAAACCTGGGGAAAGTAGATCCTTCCTGGGCCCTGTCCTGGAGCAAGGACCAGCCCTGCCCCGCTCTCCTGGATAGGCCTCCTGCCTCTGCCTGCTTCTTCCTGAGAGCAGCTGCTGACAGCTTCTAACAGAAACACCTTAGCCCACGCAGCCCCAAGAAACTCCTGTGCACGCAGGCAGGTTCCTGAAACTCCTGCTCTTCCCAGAAGCAGTTCCTCCCTGGGCAAGGACAGCCCCGCAGCCCTGCCCCTCTCTCCCGGCCCCGCCCCCTGCAGTCCCTGAGTTTTCCTCTAGCTGGAAAGGCTCAGAAGCTGGAGGCCTCAGAGCAACTGGAGGTTCTGTGGGAGGAGGCAGCAGGTGAGTTGCTGGGAGGCAGGAGGTGAGGACTCAAGGGTCTGGGCGCTCCAGGGGTTGGGGACTTTCAGGGGGGCACATGGAGTACGTGGCTGTGGCACCTGTTGGACCTGCAGCCCCTGTCGCCTGTTGCCTCAGAGATGAGCAGGGAGCAAGGCAGGTCCAGGGTCACTAGCCAGGCACGGTGTGGGCAGGAGGAGGGGGCAGGTGGTCCAGGTGTGGTGCCCAAGGGATCTGCATCTCTTTGGGGGCCTCGTCTGGGCTTTGGGAGGAGCAGTAGCAGCACTGTGGAGTCCCTAGGATGGGACAGAGCTGCCTGTGACCTCTCCAGAGAGGGCTGAGGGCTGCTGGGCTTCTGGACTCATCACACCGTCTGAACAGATCTGTGCACACCCACACGCATACACGACCATGTGTACACTCAGTGTCACTCACATGCATTTGCTCTCACAAGAAGCCTTCTTGTCATGACAGGACCCTCGGTGGCTTTGCCATCACATCCTGAAGTCATCAGGAGCAGTGGTGTACAGAGTGGTGACCTGCTCCCGAAAACAGCTCTGAGTGCTTGGGAGCCTGGAAGGAGGGGCATTTAGGCAGTGATGGTAGTGACAGCAGAGCTGAGTCCCTTTGGCCACTGGAAGAAGTGGCCACCTGGCTCGTGAGTTGGCCCCACTTTTGCCCCTCAGCTCCAGACCCTGCTCTGCCACAGCTTCCTGCACCCCCTGCGCAGCTATGGGCCTGAGCCCACCGCCACCCCTGTCAGGCCACACTGGCCACACTGACCAGCTCCCAACTCCAGCTTGGTCTTGGCTCCAGTCCGAGTCAGATGGCCACATCATAAGAGCCACCCAAGGAGCAGAGGCAGGGCCTGGGAAGGGGTCCCACCGAGACCTGGAGGAGACCACACGGCTGAGCCCAAGCTTTTGAGGCACGTCCTACAGCCATGCCCATAGCCTATGCTGTGCCCCTGCTCACTGCCAATGCGCAGGTGTGAGGCTGTGCCTAAGGGGGGAGCAAAGACTGAAAGTTCCTCAGGCCTGGGTCAGGGCTTCCTCCAGGAGCTGCGCCAGGGCTCCAGCCCCTAAAGGAACAGAGGCAGGCAGTGGCCAGGCTTGCACCCTCCACCCTGAGGTACAGCTCCTTGGGTCCAGTACTGGGTAGGAGAGCAGCCCAGGCAGGGCTCACTTCCTCCTTGGCAGAGGGGCAGGCGAGGACTGGGCACAGCAGGAAGGCCTAGTGGAGGACTGTCCATGGTCAGGAGGGCTGGTAGGGAACTTGTTGAGAGTTACCTTCCAATACAAGAAAAATGTTCTGTAAAAATATCACAGATAAGATCTTTCTAGAATCAAGATGGTTCCCAGTGGCACAGAATAAGGCTGAACTATTTAACTGATCTTGGCAATTGTGCAGAGGCAGGAAGGGTAAGGCTGCCTGCCGCCTCTGCGTGGTTCGGGCTGGTTCGGGCTGGTTCAGGTAGCTCACAAAGCTCCTATTTCTGAGAAAGGGTGGTCCAGGATGATCTAAGGGAAGATGAAGAGCTAGAGGGCCACCTATCTGGCCAGATGTCAGGGCAGTGACAGAGTCACTCCCTGAAACTGTGGCCCTGGCATCACCTGGAGGATGGCTGAGATATGCCCGATGGCAGGGCCCCAAGGAAGGGGTGGCACTGGGGACAGGGAATTCCCCTTAAAGGTATCCCAGCTCAACCTGCTGCCCCCAGTTGCTCCCTGCTTACAGAATGACTGTCAGGTGGACTAAAACACAGGACCTCACTAAGGCACTGAGTTGCCCAAGTGACCTCAGTCTCCTGATCCTTCCTCCTCAGCCTCCTCAGGGCTAGAATTACAGGTCTGCATGTGCCTCCAGGGCCAGCATGTTTGTTTGTTTGTTTGTTTGTTTGTTGGGAGGGGATACTTTTTTAAACAAACAACATTTTAAAATAAAACTTTGAAGCATTAAAGGAAAAGACAGATAGGGACATTAACATTTACAGTCTTTTCCCAGAAAACAGGAACAATGGAGGTCGAACAAGCCTCCCGCCTGACAATGTGCTTCCTTAACACACAAAGGTCTCACACAAGGAGATAGACAATTCCTAAGAAACATGGGAAAAGGTTAGCAAATGAAAGGAGCAACCCGAAAGGGTCATGCAAGGTGGGCTCTGGCTCCCCCAGCCATCCCCGCCCCCCCGACTCTTTCCTCCCACTTTACACTCTTGCTGGCTCTTTTACAAGGAGCCTGTGGGACACCTCCTTGCAACAATAAAATAGAGACAGGGAGAGGTCTTTGCAACCAAGAGACAAGCACACCAGCCTGTGTGACCAGACTCCCGCCTGTCCTTGCTGTCTACACTGGCTTGGAGGCCTGCAGAGGTCCTGGCCTCCTCCACCACTGGTGGGAGTGGGGAAGATGGGTAACAACAGGCTTGGGGGCCCAGGAACCCAAGCGGAGGAGGGGGCTCTACCCACAGCCCTGAAGGGTGAGCATGCCTTCCCCCCAGCCCTGTCCCTGCGCAGCACCGCCCTGGGGGCCCTTGTTCTCAAACTCCAGAATGTCTGTGAAACTCAAGGTACCTGTGCCCCAGCCCTCCACCCAAGCCCATAAAAATGAAATAAAAACAGGGTTTAAGCCAGGCTTAGTGGTTCATACTTGTAATCCCAATACTCATTGGAGGAGGCTGAGGCAGGAGGGTTACTGCAAGTTCAAGGCAGCCTGGGCTACAAAGTGAGTTCAAAATTAACCTAAACTACATAGTGAAATCCTGTCTCAAAAATAAAATAAAATAAAGAAAGAAGACAGCCTGAACTACACAGCCAGACCTTGTCTCAAAAAAGCAACAAACAAACAAAAACCAAAAATCAGCTGTAACTAAAGGGCCCCAGTTATGTGGCATTCCAAAAGGGCAGCTGTGGAGAGAGTGAGGGGACAGGAGAGTAAGAGGAGACCAGAGTGGGGAAGCCCAGGGCCATGAGCCCCGTGCCTTACAGGCCTCCAAGAATAGAGTGAGTCCCAGGGTGGCACAGGCTCTGGGTGACAGGACGAGCTATAGCTTGGTCCCTCATAGACCATGAGAGCACCTGTAAAATGTGCCCAATAGGGAAAACCTCAGTTCAGGTCAGGTGAGAGATGTGTGGGAGCCCTCTGTACTTTCCCATCGATATTTCTATAAATGTAAAATGGCTCAGAAACAAAAATAAAAAGGTTTGGAGCATGGTGCCTGCCTGGCAAGGTCCTAGTTCGATCCCTAGTACCAAAAATAAGTACATAAAATAAGAAATAAGAGGGGCTGGTGAGATGGCTCAGTGGTTTAAAGCACCTACTTAGAACAAGCTAAGCTTAGTAAAGCACAGGGACCGCGGTTCAATCCCCCAGCACCACATGCCAGCCAACCCCGCCCCCTGGTGGGCTGAGCTGGCCACACACACACACACACACACACACACACACACACTAAATAAATAAATAAATGTTAAAAAAATAATTAAAAAAAGGAAATAAGAAAGCTTCTTTAAAAAAAAAAAAAGCTTCTTAGTTTAAAAAAATACCTTCATCTCAACAAGTGGGCAAGTAACTGAAAAATGCTTTTAACTGGAAAAAAATATTTTTAATCAGATTGAAAAAAAAAAACAAAAAACTGCAACCTTTAACTGGCCTCATCAATCAGAGCAAATTCCACTCTCACCACCCAAGCCAAACATGGTAGGAAATGATCTAAGAGGTGATTTGCTGCTGTTTCAGAGCAAGCAAAACCTCAGTTCCTGGGGCCGGGGAGATAGCTCAGTAGAATAAGCGCTTGCCCGGCAAGTGCACAGGCCTGAGTTCAATCCCTGGTTCCGAAAAAAAAAAAAAAAAAAAATCCTTAGTTCCCATAAGCCAGGTTGGTGGCACATGCCTGTAATCCAAGAACTTGGTAGGCTGAGGCAGGAGAATTGTGAGCTCAAGGCTAAGCTGCACAGTGAGACCCTGGCTCAAAACGAAAAAAAAAAAAAAAAACCACCTCATTTGCCAGGTCACACAGGTGCTCCATTCAGAACTTTGCTAGCACGAGGCAGCAAGGCAAGGTGGCCAGTGCTACAATATCCAGGAGGGGTCCTGAAGCCAGCAGCGCCCCTGGCCAAAGAGATCACCGGGCCCAGGACAGAGGTCAGAGCAGCATCAGCGCTGCAGGGTGCAGGCATTCTGGGCCAGACCCTCTGGGGAGGCCTTGCAGGCACAGTTTTGCTAATTTGGCACAGAGCTCTCCAGCACAACATAACTGAAGACAGCTGGGCACCGGGACCCCTAGCAGAGGCTCTGCCACCTCCATGTGGATTGTCACAGCCAGCACCTCACATTGCATGGAGCAAAACAACAGGAGCAAAGGTTGGACACTGAGGGCTGAGAGTCCAGCAGAGGCATGGGCATCGGAAGCACAACTGGTGGACTGATTTGAGGACCTGGGCTGTCAGCCCTGACCAGGCAAAGCTGCTCCACCTCAACCTCTGCTTCAGTCCACAGCCTCTGATCCCTGTGCTGTCTTTCTCCAGGGTCTACAGGACAAGGACCAGGGACCTGAAGGCCTACTGCCAACCAGCAGCCATGCACACCTGTCCCTGGGTGCCTCCCAGCATGGTCCTCAGAATGCTTGGGACCCTCCTGCTCGTGGCCACCTCCCTGAGTACTCAGAATGGAAGTAGGTCTCAGGTCTCTCCATCCTGCCAGGGGAGGGCCTAGGGGACAAGAAAGCAGGGATGGGAGACCAAGGTGAAGCCTAGCCTGACTCAGGGTCCAAGAGAGGGCATGGACCCTGCACACGCAGGCACCATGGGAGAGAAGCAGAGCTGGTGCCCTGGGAGGGAAGGGCAGGCCAGGTGCCCCAAGGATGGCAGATGGCAGGTGTCCCTGGCATCCCATGGCACTCACTGTCAGAGCCCCGGGAGGGGGATAACTAAATTCAGATCTGGTTCCCAGGGAAAGGGAATGCAGGAGATGGGGGCCAGGGCCTAAGACCGGACCAAGGAGGCGCGGCTCCACAGGACTGAGGGCCACTGTCCCAGTGGCAGACTCGGCCCTAACCATCAGCCTCTGCAGCTACTGGGCCTTCAGAGACCAGAGGCTCTGGGGGCCCCTACACAGCCTGGGTCCCAACAGGCTCCCAGAGATTTCCTCAACACAGATCTCCAGTTCTGGGGATCCCTTAAGCCACTCAGGGACATCCCACAGCAGCTTTAATGACAATGCAGTTCTGGTCACTGGTAGCCAACCCAGGACAACAAGGATTCGGGGTCAGGTCCCCCAGGATGTGTACACTCCCCCCTCACCCCATGGAACACACAGGAGAAGGGACAGCAGGAATATCCTGCAGACCAGCTGGCTTGGGCCACGGGACACTTTCATTGGCTCCCAGCTGGGTCACAGCAGCCCCCTCCACACACTGATTCTGCCCCTGCCACATAGGAGCCATGTGCTGCTGCTGCTGCTTCAATCTGATTAGGCAAATAAAGAGCTTGCTGTGTCCTTGGAGACCCCCAGGAGAGCAGCCAGGCCTTCTTCAGGGCCTGCCCTCAGGTGACTATTCCTCCACAGAGTGGGACAGGCCCATCTGCACGGAGGGCGAGGTGTTCGTGTCCAGGGGAGAGAGGGCTGTGCTGGCCTGCAACAGCTCCAACGCCCTCAGGCACGTCACCATCCAGCTGAGCGCTCATGGGGAGACCAGGACCATCTTCAGCGAGGCAACCCCAGGAAGCTTCTCCCAAGAAGGGTGGCAGCTCCAGGTGCAAGGGGGCCTGGCCCAGCTGGTGATCCAGCCTGCCCAGGATGCCCACGCAGGGCTGTACCTGTGGCAACTTCACGGGCTGCAGAGAAACAAAAAGAAAACCAGGCTGAACGTCTTGGGTGAGGACTAGGGAGCAAGGAGGAGGGTGGAAGAGGGGCTGAGGTACAGGGAGCACAGGGGAGAGGTCTCTCCTGCCTGGGCCTGGGTTCCCTGCACCACAGGAGTGAGCCAGGGGCCCTGCCAGTCTAAAGCCCCACCCACCCGATGCTTTCCTTTCTTGCATGACTCCTGGGGCCTCATCCACCCTCAGGCTCTCCTGCCCCCTCCCACCTTTTAGTCTATTACCTTTGCCTGAGCCCGGGGCCAGGGACTGCAGTCTGGGTCAAGGGGGACTCTAGGAACCCCATCTGGACTCCTGCTCCCCGGAGCTAGGCATGTGTAAGGCCTACCCCCACCTGACAGTGGTGTCTGTCCTGCAGAGCCCCAGCAGGAGCAGGAGGTGGAGCCATGTCCAGCGCTATCTACATCTTGCTGGAGTGTTTCACCATTGTCACCAGGTACAGGCCCCGCTGCAGTTTCCTCTGTCTTTGGAGGTTCTGCTTCCACTTCCCAGAGCCTCTCCCACCTGGCACCTTGCACCCCTACCTCCCATTCTCCCTCATGGGTACCCCCGTGGAAAGGTAGAAGCAAGCAGCGGATATATCTGTGAACCTGACCAACGGGTGAGATGAGGATGCTGGGGCAGGATGATGAGAAAGCGCCCACCTGTCTTCCAGATCTACCTCCTGGCTCCAGCAAACTGCAGGCTGCACCTGAGACCAGGCTGGGCTACCTGGTGGGAATCCCGGTGGCTATCACCCTCTTGATCCTGGTGGTGGTCTTCCTCAGATGGCGCTACCATCGTCATTCAATAATATTTGGCGATTTGTGCAGGTAGGAGGCCCAGTGCCCGATACAGGCAGCCCTGGCATCAGTGGTGGGGTCTCCCTGGAGCCCTGATCCAAGACAGCTCTGGGGGCCTGTGCTCACAAGGGCTGGGGGCATAATGGGGTAGAGTGGAGCCTAGGCAGCAACTTCCCCCCAGGATTCCTGCAGCTGTGACAAACAAGTCCAACCTTGGCCAGGCTCCCAGGACAGCCGAGAGGGTAGCTTGGGAGTATGGACACTAGTCTCCTTTCAGGACTCCTGAGAATTTGCGATAGCAACAAAAACCTATTAGTTTTCAGACCAGGGAGACCTGAGAGCACCCAGGAAGTGGGTTTAACCCCTCTGGGCTCAGACCTAGGCCTAGGGGTGAGGAGGAGAGGGTCTGAGTGTGTGTGTGTTCATGTGCCTGTGTTCACAGGCTGCGCGTGCAGAGCTCTGTGCACGTTGGTGTGTAAGCTGAGTGTCTGCCCACGCTGGACCTTGCTTTCCTCCCCAGGGCCTACGAGCCAGAGTCCAGCGAGAGCTGAGTGATGTGCACCAGGAGTATGGATCTCAACCCCTGCAGTTTAAACACTGAGGGCACCAGCATGAGGTGGCTACACTCCAGCACTCTCAGGATGCCAGGGCCACCATCCGGGGTCCAGATAAGCCATGGCTGCCACTTGGAGAGCTATGAGGACCCCATCTGCTGTTGTTGGCAAAGGAGAACCTGTCCGTGTGCATACATGGCACAGGGGACCAGAGACAGAGGACAAAGAGAGGGGTGAGAAAGGTAGTCTTTTCTGTCAAAGGGGATATACAAATCTCTAGTTTTGTAAAATCCAATTTTTGTAAATTGTGCATGAGCTTGTTTCACCATTCCTTTAAAAATCTACGTAGACAAAGGGCTACTACACACCAGTCCAGCTGCCATAAATTTGTTCCTGAGTCACAGGATCTGTTCTGCCCAGCAACTACGACACAAAACTAGCCAATCGAGTTAGACTGTGAGGCCACACTGCCACCCAGGGGCAGGGCCCAGTGCTCCAGGGAAGAAAAACCCAGCAAACTATTCGCATTTGTGGCTGGTTTTGCTTAGCCTAGCCACATACCCACTGCAGAAATAAAGCTTTTCCAAAACCTTCTCAAAAGTCTGGGTTTGGTTTTTGTTTTGTTTTGTGTTGCTTTGTCCTATTTGCAACATTAGAAAATTAATGTCCAACAGAAGGGCTGTCATGGGAACAGGTTGGCAGCCTAGGAGCATCCTGGGCTTGTCTCAGTCACTCACACACAGACAGGAGACAGACCCTGAGCCCCAGGCCCCCAGCCCTACACTTCAGCCACTCCTGCTGCTCTTCACCTTGTTCCATACCTGGAAACATCTCAAGTCCCACAGGATGTCCCCTACCCTCTCCCTCTTATCAGGGGCCTTGGGTACCTTTCCCTTGGCCTCTCTCCAATCCCTGGGTCTGCAGCTTGCTGAAGCTGGACCTCAGGCCCACAGTCACCTTCTAAGAGCAGAACAAGGCAGCAAACCTCCTGTCTGGGATCCAGGGGCCAAGATGGGGAAGAGACCTGAGAAGCTGTGCTGCGCCACACCCACCACCAGGGGGCAGCGCGGGCCTGCTGCAGGGAGCCTAGGGCCAGGGTGGGAGGAGGGACAGCAGCCTCCCAGGACCCCTCTGTGGCTCCACACCACTCTGCCAGGCTCCTGTTGGAGTCGCATCTGTTTCCCCCACTTGCTTTTTTATTGCGACTGTATCTTGTGTGTTTGCTTCTGCACAAGAGTG
>NW_004524688.1:6155680-6166956 GCF_000260255.1 Octodon degus
ATATATATATATATATCAGGCGCACACCACCATGCCCAGTCTCAATCACCGCTTCAGCACACCCTAGGGGCCTGGCCAGCAAGGCACGCCAGGGACTGAACTCCGGCCGCTGCACTCTGCCTAAGCAGGCACTTTAATCCACTGAACTGTCTACCTGGCACCTCCATGACAATAATCTTCAACCAAATAATCCAATTAACAAACCATCATATTTGTTTTAGTGAAAAACCAAAAACCCACAAGAAGCTTGTTCTACATCTGAGGATGCTCCAAAATTGGCTCCTGAGGACAGGGGTAGCGACACAGTCAGCTGAGAGTTCCTTTACTCAATTCAGGTAGAAATCATGAACTCTGCTAGTGGCCCTGACCTTAAAGCTGTGGATGCTGGTGCTTGTGCCCGAACCAGAGTCGGCGCTGCCAGTTGCTGGTCTCTGGAACTCTTCAGGTGGACCAGTTGCTTAGTTTTTACAGTTATTTCTTTGAAACCCAACACTCTGCCCACACTACTCTGGACAGGAGCCCCAAGTAGATTTACAGGAACCTTCAAGTAGATTTCTGAGCCCACACCACCCCAGAAAAAAGTAACAGGCCAATTTACAAGACCACTGAAAAGAAGGCTTATTGGAATATGACTTGTGCCCCAAAACAGGGTGGTCAGGACACTAGAATGAGCCCTCCAAGATCAACCAAGAAAGTGTGAAACTCATGCTGCTTACGTAGCAGCTGCAGGCCTATGATTGGCCCAGATCTGGACCTGCTGACTGACCCAAACTCCACTGCTTGGTTTAAATTCAAGGGCCAGTATCTCCTGGAGCAGATGCAGGTTGTCTGGGATCATTGGCAAATTCGAGTTGTTTGGTTAACACTGTTGTACTTTGGAAAAACAGCAGGGCTGACTCAGGAAGGCAATAAGAGAGCTTGCTGTGTTTGTCACGGGTTATTGAGGTCTGGGGAGGTTGAGGATGTAAACAGTGGGTCCAGTTCTTTTTCTGATCTCTACCACATCATGGGTGGTTTCCTTCTTACTCCTTCAGAAAGATGGTAGGAATGAAGAAGGGCATTGAAGCTAACAGTCTGCTGCACCTTCTGTCAGAGTGGCCATGAGGCAACCCAAGGGCTGATGGGAAGGCACTAAGGCAAGCTGGCCTACTTCCTCCTCAGGGGCCACAAGGAAGCAAAGGGTAGTGAAGAAGAGGGATATGATGGCCATAGCCACACCATGTACCCCTCAACAGTTCCAGGAAAGTCAATTTACCTCAGTTTCAGTGAGAATTCTTCACTCATATTGGCATCACAAGGCTGAGGCCCAGGACACTGCCTGAGGGTGCCCACAGCTTCCAGAACCAGAAGCCCAAGAGTCCCAGCAGGCTATAACCCCGTGTCCAGGGCAGATGGACCTGTACCTCTTGGGCCACCATAGGGCAGGCTCCTCTATCAACTCTACCTGGTGTCCACATGCACATTGGGTACAATCTCCAAGGTCCCCCTGTGATTGGGTCAACTGAATTTTGTCACTGCTTCCTCAAAACTGTCAAGAGCATTAATGCACCTGAAGGTCAGGTCAAGGGTTGGCTTTAATATACAACGAGGGGCACAATGCTGTGATGTCCTGGTGCATCTCCGCAGGAGACCTAGAAGAGACCTTAGGGCTGGAGTCGCTGGCCATTTCCTTCCTTGGAGCTCCGCTGAGGGTTCAAGTCTGCCATGCTCTAGCTTAGAGCTCTGAACCTCATCTGCAGGGGGAGGCAGAGGCTCAACTGTGCAGACACTCGGGTACAGGCCACACATCTCACACAAGAGCCCACACAGCTCAGCACACGCAGCCTGCACACACATCCATGTCCACACAGATATACAGCTAGACCCTCCCCTTATCCTGCCAGGACCAGAGGGGTTGAGCCCACTTCACAGGGGTTCCCAGTAAGTAGCCCCCTGGGCTCAGAGACAACAGATTTTATTCCTGATGTGAATTCCCAAGAGTCCTGGGAGGCCCCAGAAGTCCACACTTCCATGCCATCCCCTACATTATCCTGAGCATGAGGTGAGGACTTGGGGACAGAGGAACTCTTGAAGTTTCATGCTGAGGGTGTGGGACCCCAGGGATGCTGGAGTATTAGATTAGGACACAAAGAGACCCCACTAAGTCTGTCATTCCTCCAGGGTGGGTGTCCCTTTCCTGCCTTCAAGCAGGTGCAGGGGCGCCTACCTGATGGAACTTCCGGGAACTTTGTAGCCAGCACTGGGTGAGCACAGTGACCGCAACAATGACCAGGAGGAGAAACAGGGGAGCTACCACCACCCCCATTCGAAACCGGGACTCCTGGATTCTAGGCAGCACCTCTAGAGTAGAAAGGTAGGAGGGCCTCTGTCTGCATCATTGACAGTAACCCCTTCACCCTGACAGCATCACGCCCTGTGCTGTGTAGACACACAACTGGGGGTGACCAGGGATGGATGAGCCAGGTGGGAGAGGCTCCAGGCAGTGAAAGCAGAACCACCAAAGACAGAGCAACCCCGAAGTGGGGCTGTACCTGGTGACAGGTGTGAAACACTCCCAGAAGACAAGGCCAGCATTGGACCTGGCTCCATCTCCTGCTCCTGCTGAGGCTCTGCAGGACAGACACCACTGTCAGGTGAGGGCCAGTTCTTACACATGCCCAGCTCCAGGGAGCAGGAGTCCAGATGGGGTTCTTAGAGTCCCCCTTGACCCAGACTGCAGTCCCTGGCCCCGGGCTCAGGCAAAGGTAATAGACTAAAAGGTGGGAGGGGGCAGGAGAGCCTGAGGGTGGATGAGGCCCCAGGAGTCATGCAAGAAAGGAAAGCATCGGGTGGGTGGGGCTTTAGACTGGCAGGGCCCCTGGCTCACTCCTGTGGTGCAGGGAACCCAGGCCCAGGCAGGAGAGACCTCTCCCCTGTGCTCCCTGTAACTCAGCCCCTCTTCCACCCTCCTCCTTGCTCCCTAGTCCTCACCCAAGACGTTCAGCCTGGTTTCCTTTTTGTTTCTCTGCAGCCCCTGAAGATGCCACAAGTACAGCCCTGCGTGGGCATCCTGGGCAGGCTGGATCACCAGCTGGGCCAGGCCCCCTTGCACCTGGAGCTGCCACCCTTCTTGGGAGAAGCTTCCTGGGGTTGCCTCGCTGAAGATGGTCCTGGTCTCCCCATGAGCGCTCAGCTGGATGGTGACGTGCCTGAGGGCGTTGGAGCTGTTGCAGGCCAGCACAGCCCTCTCTCCCCTGGACACAAACACCACGCCCTCCGTGCAGATGGGCCTGTCCCACTCTGTGGAGGAATAGTCACCTGAGGGCAGGCCCTGAAGAAGGCCTGGCTGCTCTCCTGGGGGTCTCCAAGGACACAGCAAGCTCTTTATTTGCCTAATCAAATTGAAGCAGCAGCAGCAGCACATGGCTCCTATGTGGCAGGGGCAGAATCAGTGTGTGGAGGGGGCTGCTGTGACCCAGCTGGGAGCCAATGAAAGTGTCCCATGGCCCAAGCCAGCTGGTCTGCAGGATATTCCTGCTGTCCCCTCCCCTGTGTATTCCATGGGGTGAGGGGGGAGTGTACACATCCTGGGGGACCTGACCCCAAATCCTTGTTGTCCTGGGTTGGCTACCAGTGACCAGAACTGCATTGTCATTAAAGCTGCTGTGGGATGTCCCTGAGTGGCTTAAGGGATCCCCAGAACTGGAGATCTGTGTTGAGGAAATCTCTGGGAGCCTGTTGGGACCCAGGCTGTGTAGGGGCCCCCAGAGCCTCTGGTCTCTGAAGGCCCAGTAGCTGCAGAGGCTGATGGTTAGGGCCGAGTCTGCCACTGGGACAGTGGCCCTCAGTCCTGTGGAGCCGCGCCTCCTTGGTCCGGTCTTAGGCCCTGGCCCCCATCTCCTGCATTCCCTTTCCCTGGGAACCAGATCTGAATTTAGCTATCCCCCTCCCGGGGCTCTGACAGTGAGTGCCATGGGATGCCAGGGACACCTGCCATCTGCCATCCTTGGGGCACCTGGCCTGCCCTTCCCTCCCAGGGCACCAGCTCTGCTTCTCTCCCATGGTGCCTGCGTGTGCAGGGTCCAGGCCCTCTCCTGAGCCCTGAGTCAGGCTAGGCTTCACCTTGGTCTCCCATCCCTGCTTTCTTGTCCCCTAGGCCCTCCCCTGGCAGGGTGGGGAGACCCTGAGACCTACTTCCATTCTGAGTACTCAGGGAGGTGGCCACGAGTAGGAGGGTCCCAAGCATTCTGAGGACCATGCTGGGAGGCACCCAGGGACAGGTGTGCATGGCTGCTGGTTGGCAGTAGGCCTTCAGGTCCCTGGTCCTTGTCCTGTAGACCCTGGAGAAAGACAGCACAGGGATCAGAGGCTGTGGACTGAAGCAGAGGCTGAGGGGGAGCAGCTTTGCCTGGTCAGGGCTGACAGCCCAGGTCCTCAAATCAGTCCCACCAGTTGTGCTTCCAATGTCCATGTCTCTGCTGGACACTCAGCCCTCAGTGTCTGAGCTTTGCTCCTGTCCTTTTGCTCCATGCAATGTGAGGTGCTGATGTAAGAATCCACGGAGAGGTGTCAGAGCCTCTACCTTGTAGGTCTTGGCACCCAGCTGTCCTCAATCACTATTTCAGAGAGTTCTGTGTCAAATTAGCAAAACTGTTCTTGCATGGCCTTCCCAAGGGTGTGGCCCAGAACACCTGCACCCTCCAGCGCTGGTGCTGCTTCGAGACCTCAGTCCATGGCCATCACTCGGCATGGAGCTGCAGTTTTCCCTCTTCTATTTTTTGCATCCCATAACACACCCAGATCACAGAGCCCCTTAATGTTATGCTTGCTACAGGTGGCCCTCTTGTTCATCTTGTTCCATCGCTCACAAATATCCTCACATCATCAGCACCTGGAAGACATTCAGAAATCTCAGGTCTCCCCCTAACTGGCACTGCTAGAGCCCTGCCTCGCACCTGCTGCCTCCCAAGGCCCTGGCCTCACTTACACTGTGATGATTAAGCCGTTACTGTAGGCTTGCTTAGCTTGGGTGCTGCCTGGGAGATTTGTGTAGCATACTGTGTGTTGTCTGGATGGGTCCCTGGAGGTGTGATGCTGGGTGCTGTAGGGACCTCCACCCCTTCCTCTTCCTGTGCATTTCCCTGCTCTGCTTCTGGGCTTTCAGCAGTTGAGCAGCTTTTTTCACCACATATATGGTGTGGCTGCCTTAGAATCTGTGGAGACCATGGACTGACTCCTCTGCAACCATGAGCCAAAATCAACCCTTCCCTTAGTAGGTTGCTGTTTGTCAGGTTTGGTTCTAGTGACAAATAGTTGGCATATGCACTTGATATAGATAGATAGATAGATAGATAGATAGATAGGCATTCTGTATTTCTAAGGCACAAAGATTTATTTTCGTGGTTTATCCACATGACAGGTTGACAGGTGCTGGCTGTCTCTGGTGGGCGGACCCATCTCCTTTTGCAGTCTTGTCTGTACCTTACCCATTAGGCCCGCCAGTCTAAATGGCTCTATCTGAATGGGAGGAGCCAGCTCCAGGGCCCTGCTCATGCCTCCAAAGCCTCACTCCAAGGCCCCTGTATCCAAGGGAGCACCCTTCCCATCTCATCCTCCTGACTTGCTCACCACCTCTCCTCTGGTACATTCAGGGTCCTCTCTTACATGTCCCCTCCAGCTCTCTGATCAGCACCAGGGACAGGCAGGAGCCCAGGGAAAGCTGGAGACTTGTCCTCCTGCGCCACAAGGAAGCAGAGACAGAGCAGCCAGGAGACCAGCCTCCCACAGTGCTGCTTCCTCACTTGCCAGTGAATCCTCAGGGTCCTGTTTCCTGAATGCCTTCCAGTCCCACCACCTACCACACTCACACGCACACACACACAAGCGCACAGTTATAGGTGCACACAGTGGGGCTGAGGACGGGCATCCTGGGGTGAGCTTCTCAGAGCCCCGAGAAGGACACTTGGAGAAACACTGCATGCAGTAGCACCCAAATCCCATGGATCTGCGCACATGGAGCCCTCCAGCCCGACCAGTCCCTGACAAGGAGCACAACTTTACACGAGGCAACAAGGTCCCCCATGAAGTCTTGGTCAGTGCCTGAGGTGGGGCCTGGCCCAATGCCTAAGCTCAAGCTCAGCTGGGCAAAGTCTTGCCTCACCTGTCCATGATGTGAAGAGACAAGAAGAGGTATGTTTACAAGACATGCTCCACAGCCTGCAGAATGAAGGCATCCGCTGCTCTGGGGGACTCCCTCCCATGGCTCCCCACAACCCCGTGTGGTTCTGCACACCATATACGCTTGGCCCCTAACTCACATCAACCCCCTCTCTGAGTCTTAGTTTCCTGCTTAAGGAAATGGACTTGGTAGTCACCAGAGTTGTGTTTCTCCAAGGCACAATGGGCACAAAACAATCACAGCAGAAGTGTCAGGGACCCCTGAGGGCACCCTGAGTCCCCTGTTGAAAGCTGGCCTGACACCCACTACATACTTCTCAGGAGCCCAGAGTCTGAGCTAGTCAAGGCACTACCCAGAGCACCAGGCTTTTCCTGTTGCCAAAGCCAGAGGCGTCCTTGCACCCTAGGCTTGGACACTGATGCTGTATCTCTCAACCTGCTTGTGAGCATCCTTCATGGAAGCCCTGGAGAGCTCCAAATCTAGACAAGGGGGCCTTGAGCTCACACCCTCCTTTGCCTCTCATCTGGCCTCCACCTTGGGCTGGTTTAAGGTAACAACCAAGAATCACAGTGTGGCCACAGTCCTCCAGTGGCTTCCATGACTGACTTGAGGGACTGTTGGCCTGGGTCTTCTCACTGGGAACCCAGCCAGTGCCAGGCAGGCAACCTGGCCTTGAGGTTGCTGAGTGGAGCTGCACTGTGGGCACAGCTCTCCCTGTACTGCTCAGGTCTGAAACTGAAAGTCCCTCCTTCCCTTGTCCTTGGGGTACCTGCTATGCCCCTCCTTTACTGTCCACCTTCCAGGACTAGGCCAGGCCATCAGGACAGGCAGAGCCGTGACTGTCCTCTGTGCTAGCTTCTGCAGGAGCCCCACCTTCACTAGGAGAAAGGCTACACCTGAGTCTGTTGTTTTTCTTTCCTGGGACTTTATACTCTTGGACCATGAGTCAAAGGTGGATATTCCGTCGCTACTCAGCCAAAGGCCACGGGGTCATCTCGGTACATTGTCTACCTGCTCATCCCCAAAAGCCTGTCCTTAGCTTAAGTCTAGGGACAGGCCCAGCCCTTGCTGCCTCTAGACTTTAGTCCTTGCTTAGCACAGAGAGTTGCCTCTTGGCTGGTTCTCCAGTAGCTTCCACATCTCTGTGGCTGAAGTCTGGAGCCCCAAGGACCTAACACACACCCCAGTGTCCTCCTATGTGGGCTGCCCAGGATTTGCCTGGATGGAGGGGCAGCATGTGCTAGCTCTGTTCTTCCTGTGAGCTTTTGCTGGGATGGTGGCCCTGGGGGAAGGTAGGAGGAAAGAGAAGCTGATCCTGTCTCCTCTCTCTGGGCTCTGTGTCCTCCACATCTTAGCTACTGGCTGTCTGGACTCGTGGGCTAAGACCCTCTCAGATCCTCCAGCCGGTGTGGTGCCGCATCCTGCCTGTCATGGCAGGGTCACCTCACTGACCACTAGCCTGCATTCCTCCAAGAACCTTTCGCACTGGCCCTCAAAGTCCCCTCCAGTGTATGTGTCCACAGCTTTGGCAGGGACAGCAGCACAGGCCCTGGGCTAGGTGGTGGCTGGAGTAGGTCGCATCCTCTCCCCATAGCTCCCCATGTATGGTACCTAACACCTGCATACGCAGAGCAAGGCCTGGAATACATCATCCAACAGTCACCCCGTACAAAGGGCCAACTGCCCTGCAAATGAGCTGAGCCATTTGCCAAGGGGTCCTACAGGAGGCACCAGGGCCATGTCGATGGGGCTGGAACGCTATTGTTCTGGGCCTGACAGGACTTCAAGGGGCTCAGAAAGGGTGAAGTGATAACTGGGGTGGGGGAGTGGCAGGTATGTCCATCTCTGTGCCCCTACCCTCCACATCACCTCCCACATTGAAGCTTCAGACCCGGAGGCCCAGGTCCTTTGCATAGTGGCTACACTGGTACATGGATTTTTAAAAATTTATTTATTATTTATTTTTTATTTATTTGGTACAGGGTCTCACTACACAGCTCAGACTCATAGTGATCCTCCTACCTCATGGTGGGTCCAGATAGAATTCATGTTCTTGGGCTTTCCAGGCAGGCGCTTAGACTACTGAAATATCTCCACTGAACTATCTCCCCAGCTCCCTACTTTTTTAATGTATTTGGTACAGGATGTCACTACACGGCTTGGATTCGTAGTGATCCTCCTGTTTTCAGCCTCTCCAGTGCTGGGATTATAGACATGCACCACCTCAACCGGTCCCATCTTGGTGGCCAGCTCAACACATCCAAGGGCAGGACCAGCATGGCATGTGGTGCCTGGGATCGAACTCTGGTCCCTGTGCATGCCTAAGTAGGTGCTTATTCTGCTAAGCTATCTTGCTGGCCCTCCCCAGCCCTTTTTTTTCTAATTTTTTAAAAAAGAATTTTAAAAAAATTTTAATTAAAAATTTTTTGCTGTACCAGGGATCGAACCCAGGACCTTGTACTTGCCAGGCAGGCGCTTATGAGGCTGAGCTATCTCGCTGGCCTGCTACATGAAATTTGCTCCTGCTTCCCAGGATAAAATGTGCCCTGGTTACACCAGATCTTTTCACATGGCCACACACTACCCATCTGGTACACCCAGATACAGTAAAATTTCAGACGAACCACCAAACTAGGCATGGTGATACACCTGTCATCCAGCACCCTGGAAGGCTGAGGCAGGCAGATTGTAAATTCAGGTCCAGCCTGAGCAGCTTAGCCACTTAGCAAGACTGTCACAATTGCAACAGCTCAATTTGAAGGTCCTGGGTTCAGTTCCCAATTAAAAAAAAAAAAAAGAAAGAAAAAAACACTTGTAGTACTTTGCAACATTTTGGACACACATATTTAAAACAGATTTACTATTGAAATTCAAAAATAAGAGCATCCTGCATTCTTTTTGTCTCACTGTTGTTCTGTTGACTACAGGACAAAGCCCAAGGGAGTAAGGTGCACCAGCTAAAAAAAAACAGGAAAAGAGGCTTAGAAAAGCAATGGGTGGCCACAGAGCTCAATGTGGGGCAGGGAGACCGGGCACAGGGACTCCTGGCACTGCCAGGGCTAGAGAAAGACAACAAGTAGATTCTCCAAACATCACCCCTACAAGCTGGCATGTGCACACATTAAAGTGGGAGCTCAACAGTGGAATCTGCAGAGTCCCTGACCCACGAGGCCTAAGTGCCCACAGTGACAAACTTCAGCCATCCTGGATACACCAGCCAAGCAACCCTAGGGACACTATGCCCTGCTTCTCCAGCCGCTGGGCATACAGGGAGCTTCAGGTGAGCCGGGTATGTGGATACCAGGTCATCTTGGGGCTGGATTCACTAGAACAAGGTATGCTTGGGGGTCCTCACTCCCACCAGCACTGGAGGAGGTCAGCGCTTCTGTCCTGCCTGCTGCAGGTGCTTGGGAAAGCCACATGCTTCCTACAGGGAGAGGCTCAGCAGTACTGCCCAAGCCAGCTGCGGGCCACACTACACAGGTCAGGCCCTGATAGCTCCCAGCAGACAGCTACAGCCTATAAGGCCAAGGCCTATAAGGTCCAACCTGCTGTGACTCCTGTTCAGGTGGCTTGAGAGGGCCTTCGGGGGACCACAGAAGGGCAGCTAAGTACCCCCATGGGGATACAGCAAAGGCCTTGTTGCCTCATCCCTGGCTCAAGCTGCCCCCTCTGCCTGGCTGCCTGTCCCCATCCTGCTCTTGGCTCAACAGCAACAGCTGCAGCACCTGTCCCACAAGGCTGCACAGCTGCAGCACTGGCCTCCAGGGTCCCAGGTCTCTGCCCAGGACAGGGAGCCTGTTCTCGGTGCAGCTGAAGATAAAGCCCTGCAGATGCCCTGCTTGAGAGAGAGCGCCTGGCAGCCAACCCACACACACACAAGAGAGACCAAGGGAGGGAGCTGGAGCCTGGGCTGGGGCTGTCCCTCAGAGCACTCCCCTGCCCTGAATGAGTCTGCATATGTGTGCTGAGTGCACAGGGCGTGTCTGTGTGTGTGTGTGTGTGTGTGTGTGTGTGTGTGTGTAAGAAAAGGAATCCCCACAAGAAGGCCGTTAATGAGAACACACATCTGCGAGTGACACTAGGTCTATGGCTGTGCATGCGTGTGGGTATGCACAGACCTGTTCAGACAGTGTGACGAGTCCAGAAGCCCAGCAGCCCTCAGCCCTCCCTGGAGAGGTCAGGGGCAGCTCTGTCCCATCCTAGGGACACTACAGTGCTGCTACTGCTCCTCCCAGAGCCCAGACTAGGCCCCAAAGAGATGCAGATCCCTTGGGCACCACACCTGGACCACCTGCCCCCTCCTCCTGCCCACACCGTGCCTGGCTAGCAAGCCTGGACCTGCCTTGCTCCCTGCTCATCTCTGAGGCAACAGGTGACAGGGGCTGCAGGCCCAACAGGTGCCACAGCCAGGGACCCCACATGTCCCCCCTCCAAGTCCCCAACCCCTGAAGCCCCCAGTCCCCTGAATCCTCACCTTCTGCCTCCCAGCCACTCATCTGCTGCCTTCTCCCACAGAACCTCCAGTTGCTCTGAGGCCTCCAGCTTCTGAGCCTTTCCAGCTAGAGGAAAACTCAGGGACTGCAGGGGGCGGGGCCGGGAGGAGAGGGGCAGGGCTGTGGGGCTGTCCTTGCCCAGGGAGGAGCTGCTTCTGGGAAGAGCAGGAGATACGGGAACCTGCCTACGTGCACAGGAGGTGCCAGGAGTTTCTTGGGGCTGTGTGGGCTAAGGCGTTTCCACTCCTATTCAATATAGTTCTGGAATCATTAGCTACAGCCATTAGACAAGAGAAAGAAATAAAAGGAATAAGAATAGGCAAAGAAGAAGTTAAATTATCATTATTTGCAGATGACTTGATACTTTACTTGGAAGACCCAAAAAACTCCACCAAGAAGCTACTAGAATTAGTACAGGAATTTGTAGCATAGCAGGTTATAAAGTCAATACCCGAAAGTCAATAGCATTCCTCTACACAGACAACAAACACACTCTGAGGGGAATTATAGAAACAATACCTTTTACAATAACACCGAGGAAAATGAAATACCTTGGAATTAATCTAACTGAAGAAGTCAAAGATCTTTTCAAGGAAAATTACAGTACTCTGAAAAAAGAGATC
>NW_004524688.1:6168236-6175472 GCF_000260255.1 Octodon degus
TTAAACCAGCTATTCCTCTACTGGGAATTTTCCCGGAGGATCTGAAAACATCATATCATAGGGATACATGTGTGCCTATGTTTATAGCAGCACAATTTGTGATAGCCAAATCTTGGAAACAACCAAGATGCCCACTACCTGAGGAATGTATGAAAAAGATGTGGCATTTTTATACAATGAAGTATTACTCAGCTATAAAGAATGATAAACTTGAAGCCTTTATATTGAAGTGGATGCCACTTGAAGACATACTCTGTTAGAAGCTATCAGTGCTGCTCTCAGAAAGAGGCAGGAGGTGTATCCAGGAGAGCGGGGCAGGGCTAGTCCTTGCTCCAGGAGAGGGCCCAGGAAAGGTCTACTTCCCCCAGGTTTCAGGGCCAGGAGGACCCACTATGTGCTGGGGACAGGCAGATGGAGGCAGGCAGGGTGGCTGTCTATGCCCCTCCCTGTACCCAAGGCTGAGCTGTGGGGAGGGTGGCAGCACCGGGTGTGGAGCAGGGACCCAGAGTAGGGCTGAGTGTTGGGCAGCAGGAGGCCCTGTCCTGATCTGCTCCCTGCCCACTAGGGTCCTGGGCTCTGTGGACAGGGCCCTGAGTGGTTTTGACATCACATCCTGAGGTCATCAGGAGCAATGGTGTACAGAGATTGGTGACCTACAAGAACAGCTCTGAGTGCTTGGGAGCCTGTTAGGAGGGGCATTTGGGCAGTGGTAGTAGTGACAGCAGAACTCAATCCCCTCAGGCCGTGGGAGGATGCCACCACCTGGCTCATGAATGGCTCCTCTTCTGCCCTTCAGCTCCAGACTCTGCTCTGCCACCAGCTCCCTGTGCTCCTGGAGGTACTGCAGGCCCTGAACTCACTGCCACTCCTGATGGGCCCCACTGACTGTACTTCCCAGCCCCCAACTCCAGCTTGGTCCTGGCTCCAGCCCCAATCAATTCCTGCCCCTGGGGAACCCAGAGCCAGACAGCCACACTACAGAGGCCCCCAAAGAGCAGATACAGGGCCTGAGAAGGGCCCCCAAGGACTGTGCTAGGAGATGGGCTGGGGGACCTGAGCAAAATGTCTGTCTCCAGGCAGAGTGACTTGGAAGGGCTGGACAGTGATGTGACCTGTGCTTCCAAAAGCCGCCAGGAGTCTGCTGACCAGAAGCCCTAGAAAACAGAGCTGGGAAGATAGTTGTTCCCCCAAAGCCTCATGCAGTCATTGGGGCAGGCTTCTAGAGCTTGTGATTAATTCATGATCCAATGCCACGATTATGGGTATAAGTGCTACACCCGCCCCATATCCTGAATGCAATATAAGGAAGGGAGAGAGGCTTGCTAGAAGCTCTCTTAGCTCTTTGCTGTTTTCTGCCATCCTGGATGGCTGCCTCTGCAATGTGGCACTCTGCCTTGGAGCCAGCCGAGTATGGACTGAAACTTCCACTAACTGTGAGCTGAATAAACCTTTCCTTCATTAATTTTAGGTGTCAGGTATTTTGTCCTAGCAATGAGAGAAAAACAAGTAAGACAGCAGCAGAAGGCAAAATCTTTTCAGCATGGCTCCAAAGCAGCAGCCTTCTCCCAGAAGGCAGGTAAACCCAAGTCCCTTGACTTCAGTGAAAACTATACCAGGGCCCATAGGGCACAGAGGTCCCTTGACTTCAGTGAAAACTATACCAGGGCCCATAGGGCACAGAGGCCAGAGGTGAGCTTCACCCCAAGGAGCCTCCAGGCACCCAGAGTGTCAGCAGGGGTAGGATAGGCCCCACCAGTGACTAGCCACCTTCATGTCCTCTCTGTCGTATCCATTGTCCTCACACCCAGCAAGGCTTGTCTCTGAACCCACAGCCCAAGAGCACAACCTGTTCCCTCCCCTTCCTCCAGGCTAGTGCTCAAGGCAGGGGTCTCCGAGGCAGGTGCTTGGACCAAGGCAGCCGAGGACCAGGGGCTGGTGGGTCAGGTGCATCCTGGGGGTGCTACGAGGTCCCAGCCTTTCACCTCTACCCCCTGAGATGCCCTTGGAGCTTGTTCACGTGAGTGTCTGCATGAAGCGCTTACACATTGTGAAACCGAAACCAGTTTCTAGCTCTGGAATGAGGCCAGGACAAATCTTCTAGTCCTCTGCAAAAACAAGCCCACACTCTGCTTCCCATCCCCTTCCTGGTCTTCCAGGGGCCGGTGTGCACACAAACACACACTTGCATGTGGCCGACTGCCTCCTCCAGCATTCGCACTTGGCATCGCACCTCCCGGAGCAGTCCCAGTCACTTACTTTCTCCCCACTGCTGCAAGGCCACTTCCTTCTGCCCTCCCTGGGAACTTGTGGAGCCTGTATCTTTATTCCTAGGAATTTGTGTATGTAATGATGACTTCCTGGTGTACTCATAGGGGCTCAGCAACATCCCCAGACAGTTCCAGTGGTGTTCGCATGTTTCTCTTTCTGTTATTTGCCTGTGATGTCATTCTGATGTGTGCGTGTGTGATTCTCCCCTCCTGGTTCTTTCACCTTTGACACCTGGGGTTGTGTGCGTGTCTGACTCCACATTCACAGTTGCCAACAGTTGTAAACCTGTCTTGTGTCCTTTGTAGATTTGGAGTCTTCTCTGATTGAGATACAGACTTCCACAATGTCGGCCGGGATGGTGGCACACACCTGCAATCCCAGCACTTAGGAGCCCGAGGCAGGAGGATCACCATGAATTTCAGGCAAGCCTGGGTACATAGTGAGAACCTGTCTCAGAAAAAAAAAAAGAAAAAAAAAAAGTCCCACATGCCTGATGTCAGTTCCTGCATTCCAGCCATGAGACACCAGACTGACCTATTTCCTGCATTAAGATCAGATTCTTACACTGGGCTTCTGGACTGAGATCTCAGATCAGTCTGACCCCAGGACATCCAGGAGGTGCCTATCTGCCAGGGACCTGGCCAAGATCCCCAACTGCCTATATGAGGGGTACGATGAAGGATTTAAAAAAAAAATTTAGTAATGCATGAAAGGGGGGCCAAAAGGTCAGTGTCTCAGAAGAGCCTCAGACCAATTCTGTCATCAATTTGTAATCTGTGGTCCCCAACGGTTCCCCTCTGCGTGTTTGATTTGTGAATCAAATCAGAGCGAGCTGTGGCTGCAGAGCCACTAAAGGCCAATGAGTTTGAGTACCTCTGTAACAGATTGACAATAAAACCAAAAGACATAAACAAATCACTATGCGGATAGCAACATAAAACCAGAGATAAGCCTTGAGATATTCAAAAGGATGTAGCTAATCAAGGGCATCAGAAAATTTATCCCATTCCTGTATTTGTTCATCAAGATTTTGAGTTTAGTGAGATATACACAATAATTCTTTTTGTAAAGCTCCTAGGTCCAGAGTTACATTTTGATGCATGGCCCCTTGAGCATGTTTTCTAACATGTTCCCACGGGTAAGCAGACCAATTATAAAGTGGGGCGTTATGCAAAATTGAGTAACATTCTAGGGACACTTGAGACCTTGCTGCAACTGTAGACTTCCTGTTTGATCTCCCACCCAAAAGCATGCTGATCTGTGATCGAAGCTTTGTATCTGTCGCCTGTTTTATCTTCCATCTTTCATCTGCTATTTTTGACTAATTATCTACTGAGTGAGCTATCTGGATGGCGTGAGCAAGGGCAAAAGAGGAAACAGACACACTGATATCAGCAGTACTAGAAATACTATGCCAGCAATAATCAGACCAATCGTTCTTTTAGTTCTATGTAGAAGGCAATTAACTAGGGACTGTAAAAGATGCAACATTGGAGTGCAAGACCAAGACTCCACTAGATTAACTGTTACCCACACTCCTGTAATACATCCCAGGACCATTAAACCTCATCAATAACTTCTCCTGCTTGAATGAAATGACTTAAGTACAATTTGTAAGTGGAAGGGAAGTTTCATTTCAGACTATAGTTCCATAAGAGGAAACATAAGGATTGTAAATGCATATTGATCTAAATTGTACTAATAAACTTGGTTATTAAAAAAGTAAATACATATTGAAGTTCTTTAGATGTCAACCCACCATAGTAACAGTGTCCCTAAGTGAGGTGCACATTATTACCCATCCATATTTCCCCCACAACATAAGGTAAGGCAAGATTCCAAATGGTAGTTTTTATAGGCCCAGACTTGTGGTTAATCAAAGCCCAAGGCATTGGGGTGCTAAATCCTGCACTGTCCCTGGTAAATTCCCCCTTCAGGGAGGGTCTGCATGGCTGACATGTTAACCCATTTCCATGATGCCTCATGCCAATCAGAAACACTGTAATTTCTTCCTAGTAGGGATCCCCAATCAATAAAGTTATATTGACCCGTAGACATCTTCCCCTTTCTTCTCTTGCAGAGACCCTGAGGAAGGGGTGCACCTTCTGCAGAACTGTTTCAATAACTCCAGGCTTCACAGAAAGGAACAGTGAGGGCAAACGAATCAATCTCTTCACGCACTGTATGAATTGAAATGAGAATCAAGAGGATTGATTGATCATCATTGTGTATCAGCCAGTTTGGACACTAACAGGAAGACAATAATTGGATTGGATTGTCCTGCATTCTATACACAATGGGCGTATGTGAAATGAGAGGTGTAATTTATGACAGCCTATCCTGCATCTCCAATAATGACAAAGGACCAGGTACTCAATCAAGCTGCTTTTGATAAACTCTGATTTATGGTAGATTTCAGGAGGAGAGTCAACCCAAGTGCTGCGTCTGAGCAGGGGTGGACTAGGCAATATGCCCAATACTCCCATCCTGTCACGGGACTAAACACACAGTGCAAGCTATGCTGGCCATCATAGCAAGAAACGTATTTTTAGGGGTTTGAAGAAGGCCCTGGTGGGCATCCTCAGATGGCAGCCACGCTGTTAATCCATCACCTGTTATCACACAAGCACACCCTGACCCTGTATTGCTAGCAGCAAGGGTTCTTTCTAGAACCCATCTGGTTATCCTTCTGTGACACTTGAGTGTGGGGAGAACTAGAAACAGAAGCAGACCGCCAGTGAAGTTTAGCAAGAATGCATCTACTTTCTGTGCCTGGATGAAGAGAAAAAAAAATTTTTTTGAGACAGGGTTTCACTCTACAATTCAAACTGCCCTTGAACTCACTGTGTAGCCCAGCCTGGCCTCAAACTCACAGCAGTCCTCCCGCCTCAAGCTCCTGAGTGCTGGGATTACGGGGCAGATTCAAAAAATTTAAAGTAAAAGTAGAAAGATCTAATTGTGCTTTTGGGAGCAACTTACTCCCCTTTCTTTTTTTTTTTAACTGAGTTAAGAGGGGTTCTCTTTCTATAACTGTCTGTCCTTGAGGACTGTAAGGAATACCTGTAATGTGTTTAATATGCCAGAGCTAAAAAAAAAAAAAAAAAAGGAGGACAGGCTCTACTTACATTAGAAGGGCCATTAGCAGTTTTCAGGGCACAAACGACTCTCAGAACAGCAAAGGCAGATGAATTGTGCTGTTGAATATGTCCCACCGTTCTGCCCTTTGTAATCTGAGAAACAGTATTGTAGTGGGAACAATTAATTTAACTGGCATAATTTTATTTGTATATCAAGCACTTCGAAATATATAGTTATCACTAAAGGACAGTTACTCCTTACTAACTGTGGCTACTTTGGTAGTTGAATCTCGGTTTGAGATAAAACTCTAGATCAAGAGGAACATACAATATTTTAACACAGCAACCAGGATAACATTTTTGTAACACACTTAAATGTCCATCTTAATATAGAATAGAGGGCTGGTGAGATGGCTCAGTGGTCTAAAGCACCTACCTAGAACAAGCTTAGCAAAGCACAAGGACCGCGGTTCAATCCCCCAGCACCACATGCCAGCCAGCCCCGCCCCCTGGTGGGCTGAGCTGGCCACACACACACACACACACACACACACATAAATAAATAAAATAAAATAAATATATAGAATAGAGTGACACAATAACATATATATCATATACGTTTCTAAAATAGAAGGCTACTTCTTCACCATGTTGATTTGTCATATATCTTTTATCACAAGTAAGTAGAGCACAAGAGAAAGGCAGATATTTAAGTCTAAAAGAAAAATGTTATCACCTATAGAGAGCTCTTTTTGGTCCTTGTTGTGGTCCAGGAAGTTTATATTTGTCATCCCTGGAAAAGTTATTGGAATTCTAGTGCGTTAATTCCAATACCACTTCCAATGCAACCTATGGCTAGAATATTTATTTATTTATTTATTTATTTTGGTCTTTTTGAGGAAGGATCTTACTATGAAGTTCAGGCTGACCTTGAGCTCACTTTGTAGCCCAGGGTAGTTTTGAACTTGTGATGATCTTCCTGTCTCAGCCTCTCAAATTCTGGGATTACAGGTGTGTGCCACTACACCTGGCTAAAATAAGGACACAGGCTGAGCTCCTAAGTTCCCCACAGTGATGGCTATCTGGAGCAAAGGCGTGAACCCAGGTTTTATTAATTTTTGAAGAAGGAGTGGCATGAGGATGAGTGACTGTGAGAATGTCAGGGAGTGGTGGAGTGCTGGGAGCTGGGCGAGGTAGGAGGGCTGAAATCACCTCTGCAATACACATCAGAGAGAAGGATGTGCAGAAAGAGTAATCTGCTATAAGAGTAATCAACACAACTCCTCTTGCCCTACAAGTAGCACAAAAGAAGAACTTGGACTCTCCTATGGCACTTGGGGCAAGCACTTCTCTGACCTGTGACCAGGGACCTTTGACCAGCAACACAAACACTCTTGGGTTAGAAGTGAACAACTCTTTCCACCCAGTTCCACTTGTAACAACCAGTGCAAAAAAAAACTTGCACCTTCCAGTGTAGTGTAGGAAGGCAAAGTATGAGTGAGTGGTGTGGAACAGAGTAGACTGTACAACGCCCAGGAAGGGCCAATTGTACACAGGACTAAGAGCCACCAGGGGCTGTCTCTGTTTGAGGGCACCACAGAAACCTGGAGAACAACTCAGAGACAAGCGTGAGCTGCCACTCAGAAGGCTGCTGGCTAAAGGCTGATCACAGCCACCACATCCAGAGGCCAAGATCAGCTCCACATCCAATCCAGCGTTAATTCTATTGCAGAATTGGTGGTATGCTGATTTGGACACTACTGCAGGGCAGTAGACACCAGAGGCATTTTATCTTTCTTATTTGTGTGTAATGTTTCTCTTTTATTGTCTGGCTGGGACTTTTGCTGTTATTGTTAGTTTGTTGTTGTTGTTGTCTTTTTAGGTTTTTTCT
>NW_004524688.1:6175967-6205081 GCF_000260255.1 Octodon degus
AGTAAAATCACTCTGTCGGGGGAAACACACTGCATACGAGTTCTTGATTTATGTTGGGTTTTGTTATATAGCTGTAGATCTTGCCGCTGTGCTTAAAGATACCAAATCAAGAGTTTCCAGTTTGTCAGAGTCTAGGTTATGCATGATGCTACTGTTATTGCTAACTGTAACACTTTAAACAAGATGTCATGCTAGTTGTAATTAGTCGATCTCCCTTATACAATAACACTGTGACTGTCTGGGATCATAATCATCAAATAGTCCAGTTACAAAAGACCCGGGGCTGAGCTAAATAGATGATAATATTTAAAACCTAATAAATTGTGAAACGAGGATCTTGGAGCAGACACAAAAACCAAGTACTTTCCTCAGACAGAAGGCACCTCTGAAGGACAAATATTTCTTAGGGATACCTTGATATTAGTGATAAAGCTACCTACTATAAGAAATATGCAGGCATTAACACAGGAAAAAATAAAACAGAAAACGATAAGACACAGAAGTAAAACCCATCCACAGAACTCCAGCCCAGCCAGAACAAGTCCAAGGGTCAATGAGGTAGAAGAAAACGGAGAGCACCCATCTGAAATTTCTGAAATGATAGCAGAGATTCAAAAACAGGTATAGAGGGAATCATATCAGAAATAATCTCCCAGGTTAAAAAAAGAAATAACTACATGAAATTTTACTCAGCAAGTCTAGAATAGATACAGATTTTTAAAAATAGAGGAGGTGGGCTGGTGAGAGAGCTCAGCTGTCTAAAGCTCCTGCTTAGGCAGCCACAGGGGACCTAAATTCAATCCCCAGGACCACATACCACTCCAGCCCTGCCCTGAGGGCAGGATGAGCCAGCCCCCCAAAAAAGAAAAAGAAAAAAAAAGAGGAGCATAGACGAATGATAGAAACCATGAATGTTCAACAAAGGAAAGAAATAGAGTCTATGAATCAGATTAAAACAGATATCTGGAAAATTCTATTCAAAGTTGGCAAAATCACCCCAGTGAAAGTGAAGACAATTTCAGACCTAGGGGGCCTGCCAGTTAGCTCAGTTGTTTAAGCACCTGCTTGGGCAAACCCAGTGAGATTCAGAAGACCACAGTTCAATCCCCCAGCTCCACATGCCATACCAGACCCACACGTAAGGCAGCCTGAAACAGCCAAGAAAAAAAAAAGAAATCCTTCAAACCTGTAAGACAGGGTTTTAGCTAATGATCATGAAAAGATCTCTTAAAAATAACAAAGGATGATGGAAAAAAAAATCAATCCAACAGCAGCAAGATGATGCAAAGAAGAATAATATAAGATTGGAGTTAATGAGAAAACAGGCACTAGCACAAATGACAAAACTTGTTCACAGATGTAATAGCAGAAAATTTCCCAAGTATGGAAAAAGAATTTTGCATGCAGCTAAATGAGGCATATAGAACTGCAGTTAGGGGATTGGGGAGATAGCTCAGTGGCATAAGCACTTGCCTGGCAAGTGCAAGGACCTGAGTTCTATTCCCATTGCAAAAAAAGGAAACAAAATAAAGAATTCCAGTTAGCCATAACTAAAATAAATCTATACCAAGGTATATGATAATCAGTATTCCACATATTCGGCGCAAGAACAGAATAGTAAAAGCTGATAGAGAAAAGAAACAAATCATCTATAAAGGAAAGCCTCCCCCAAGGAAAAAAAAAGTCTATCAGAATTACAGCAGACTTCTCAACACGCGAACCCTTAAGTCAAAGAGAGCTTAGAGGAAGTATTTCAAGTCCTGCAAGAAAATAATTCCCAATCCGGACTGATGTACCCTGAAAAACTATCTTTCAGAATTAGTGGAGAAATAAGAGACTTCTGCGACAAAGAACAGCTGAAAAACTTCACAGCCACCAAACCAGCTCTACAATGTGCTCTAACAAGTATTGAAGAAAGAGATAACAATGAACACAAATCCAAGAACACAAATAGGAATAAGCCACCAGCAGGGCAAGGAATTAAAGAAGGGAAAAACAGGGACCCAACAACAGATAGTAATATGACAAGAGTAAGTCAAGTAGTCTCAGCTCACCAATCAAAAGAAATAGACTGGCACAATGGATCAAGAAACAAGATCCCACAATATGATACATACAAGAAACACATTTAGGACTGGTGAGATGGCTCAGTGGTCTAAAGCACCTACTTAGAACAAGCTTAACAAAGCACAGGGACCGCGGTTCAATTCCCCAGCACCACATGCCAGCCAGCCCCGCCCCCTGGTGGGCTGAGCTGGCCACACACACACACACACACACACACACACACACACACAAATAAATAAATACTTTTTTAAAAAAGAAACACATTTAATTCAAAGAGAAATTCATACGTTGAAAGTCAAAAGATGGAAAAACAATATTTCACATGACAGGAACCCATAAAAATGAGGCATAGCTCTTCTATTTACAGACAATGTGAACTTCAAGTCAAGACAGATCAAAAGAAATAAAGAAGGTTGCTACATTCTTTTTAAGGGAAAACTCCAAGAGTTTTACAATCACAAATACATATGCAATAAATACAGGAGCACCCAGCTATATAAAACAAATTTTAGTGGAGGTTAAAAATCAAATAAGCACTAATGCAATTATAATGAGGGACCTTAATACCCCATTGTCATAAATATACCAAATAGGCAAAAAAAAAAATCAATAAAGAGATATCATAACTGAACCGAATCTGTGAACAAATGGAATTAATAGATATGTACAGAGTGTTTCACCTCGTAACATCACAGTACATGTTCTTCTCAGTTTCACATGGGATTAGACTACACACTAGTCCCTAGAACATGCTTAAGTAAATGCAAAGGAATTGAAATCGTCTCATGCATATTCTCTGACTATAGACCAATAAAATTAGAAATTAATGACAAAATAAACCACAAAACTCCATAGATGGAAATTAAATAATACCATCTTGTGGGTCACAGATGAAATGAAACAGCAAATTAGTATCTACAATTCAGTGATAATGCTGATAAAACATATTGGAACTTATGGGACACAATGAAAACAGTCCTAAGAGAGAATTCTACAGTGGTGAACACCTCTATCAGGAAGACAGAGCGGATTCAAACTAGCAATGTACTGATTGGGTTTTTTTATTGTTATTGTCATTGTTGTGTTGTTTTTGATTTTGATTTTGCAGTACCAGGGATTGAACTCAGGACTCTGCACTTGCCAGGCAAGCGCTTATTCCACTGAGCTATCTCCCCGGCCCATAACAACCTACTGTTGAGTCTCAAATTTCTATAAAGAAAAGAGAAAGTTAGGCCCAAAGCTCACATGAGAGAAGAAATTATAAAGAGCAGAAAAGAAATTAATGCAATTGAGACTAAGAAAATGATATAAAGAATCAATGAATCAAAGACTTGGCTCTTAGAAAGTTTAAATAAAATTGATAAACGTTTAGCCAACCTTGTCAAAAAAACAAAAAAAGACTCAAACTCATGCAATTAGGAACAAAAAGGCCAAAGTCACAACATATCTTGCAGAAATCCAGAACATCATCAATATCTACTTTGACAAACTTTATTCTAATAAAATGAAAAACACAGATGAAATGGGCAGATTCCTAGATACATATGAACTATCAAAGCTGAATCAAGAACATATAAGAGGGCTGGAGAGATGGCTCAGTGGTCTAAAGCACCTACTTGAAACAAGCTTGGCAAAGCACAGGGACCGCCAGCACCACATGCCAGCCAGCCCCGCCCCCTGGTGGGCTGAGCTGGCCACACACACACACAATAAATAAATGTAATAAATAAAAATAAATAAACAATTTAAAAATAATAATAATAATAATAAAGAACATATAAGAATTCTAGGGCTGGGGAGATAGCTCGGTGGTCTAAGCACCTGCCTGGCAAGCACAAGGACCCAGGTTCAGTCCCCAATACCACATGCCCCACACTGAGCCAGCCACTAAAACCAGGTGTGGTGGTGCACACCTGTAGTCCCAGTATTGGGGAGGCTGAGACAGGGGGATCACTACAAGTCTCAACTGTGTAGTGAAACCATGCACCGAATAAATAAAAGTCAATTGAAGCACCATAACTTTGGCGACTCGCAAAGGGGAGATCTCTGTGTGGATGGCCTCCTGTTTAGCTGGGACTGCAGGTGATCAAGAGAAGCACGGCAGGGAAGCTGCCTCTCCTACACAGCTCTGCCTCGGGCCCTCCAGCATTGCATTAGACAATAGGAAGAAAGGCCTTGCACACAGGGAGCGTGGGAGCCTGGGTGCAGGTGGGGGTCCGGGTACAGATAAGCTCACCGGAAGTGAAGAGGCTGAGGGGGAGTACAGCAGCCCTGTGAGAGCCACAGCACCCCGGCCATTGAAGTCTCAACTGTGACAAAGAGAAAAAGTGGGAGTTTTCTCTTTCTGGTTGGCCTGGGCAAGGCAGGGCAAGGAGGGCCTTGGACATATTCTGCTGTCAATTTCTAATCTGTGGCCCCCCACACCCATCTCTGTCCTGGCCTCCTTCCCACAGGGAAGTTTCAAATGTAGATGTCCTCTCTAGAGTATGAGCAGACCACACGAGAACACAGTCCCATGGGGCCTATGGCCAGGGCTGTCTCCTCTCTGGGGACCCAAACTGAGTGGCTGGGGACACTCCCTGTCCTGATGGACTTCCACTCTTGCAGCCTCAGGCTGAGATAAACAGATACTATGGAGGGCAAGAAAAGGGGCTGACATGGGAACAGGTTGGCAGCCTGGGAACATTTTAGATTTGTCTCAGTCACTCACACAGAGACAAGAGACAGAACCTGACCCCCAGCCCCCAGCCCCATGTGCTTCAGCCACTCCTTTTGCTCTTCCCCTCCTTCCATACCTGGAAGAATCTTAAGTCCCACAGGGTGCTCCCCACTCCCTGCCTCTTATCAGGGGCCTTGGGCACCTTTCCCTTGGCCTCTTTCCAATCCCTGGGTCTGCAGCTTAGTCGCCTTCTAAGAGCAGAACAAGGCAGCAAACCTCCTGTCTGGGATCCAGGGGCCAAGATGGGGAAGAGGCCTGAGAAGCTGTGCTGCACCACACCCACCACCAGGGGGCAGCGCGGGCCTGCTGCAGGGAGCCTAGGGCCAGGGTGGGAGGAGGGACAGCAGCCTCCCAGGACCCCTCTGTGGCTCTACACCACTCTGCCAGGTTTCTGTTGGAGTCACATCTGTTTCCCCCACTTGCTTTTTTATTGCAACTATATCATGAGTGCTTTTTTCCTACACATGAGTGAAAAATTGTTTTCTAGATTTGCTCTAGTGCTACCTAAGGCTAATCTTTAACCAAATTTAATAAACCCTTTAGCAAACCATTACATAGGTAGAAAAATCTAATTGTTTTAGTGCAAAACCAAAAACCTATAAGAATCTTGTCCTGCTTGCAAAAGCAAAGCACTAAAATGCTGGGTCCTGAAGGAAGGAGACCCCTGGAATTCCTCACCCCCTCAGCCTCCAAGCCAAGTCAGGGGATGCTTCATGGGCTCCAGACCCAAGACCAAGAGTCCAGGAAGCTGCATCTCTGAGCCCAGGGCTTCTGGGCATGTGCCGCTCAGGCTAAAGGAAGGTTCAGGTCACAGCAATGCTCCATTTAAGCTCGGCCAGGGCAGGTCCATCCCCTAGTTCCCAGCTGTTGCTGTTCAGTACAGCCCCTGAAGCCCCTGCATCTGGAGCACCTGAAAGATCAGCTTTAATACCTCATTTGTGGAGCTGATGCCCTGGGACGCTCCACAGAGGGACCTGGAGCAAATGTCAGATCTGGGGTCTGTGGCCATCCTTCCCCCTGCTGCTCCTGAGTGACAAAGGACTTCACTGATAGAGATTCAGCACTGGCCACCCTCCCTCTCTCTCTCCTTCCTCTCCCTCTCCTTGCCCTCTCTCCTGCTGATCTCTTTATAGGAACTCTGCTTCCTAGACCTGGTCCTTCCTTGCCCAGGGCTTGCCTCCTGACTCATCTGGGGTAACTGTTTCACCGCTAGCCCCTTCTTCAGAGACCCTGGTGCTGCTCACTGCCCATCACCTCATCACCATCAACCCAGGGCTCAGAGCCCTTCATCCAGCCTTGCCCTCTGCTCTGCTCTGGGGCTGGGGTCAGTGTATGAAGATCCCTAAAGCACCCCGGAATGATGCATGCAGATGTCACAACTACAGAGGGCTTCAGTTCAGATCCATGCCTGGCCTCATTCACCTCCTCTTAGGACCTTCCAGGGCTTTGGCAATATTCTGCCCCGGACAGAAGCACCCTTCAGCTGGCAGAACTACCCAGGACCCATAAACCAGCACCACTCCGCAGGTTCTCCCTGTCCTAGGACTCCAAACCCATCAGGACCCAGCCAGTCAGCGTAGTCCCCAGGGAGGAAGTAACCCCAGTCGTCGGTCCCCGCGTAACTGATGGAAAGATTTGTGCAGTGCCTAGGGTCTCTGGGGAAAGGGGCTAGCAGTGAAGCGGTTACCCCAGACAGGTCAGGAGCCAAGCCCTGGGCAAGAAAGGACCAGGTCTAGGAAGCAGAGTTCCTATGCAGGGGATCAGCAGGAGAGAGGACATGGAGAGGGAGAGGGAGAGGGAGAGGGAGGGTGGCCAGTGCTGCATCTCTATCAATGAAGTCCTTGGTCACTCAGGAGCAGCAGGGGGAAGGATGGCCACAGACCACAGATCTGGCATTTGCTCCAGGTCCCTCTGTGGAGCGTCCCAGGGCATCAGGACTTTGCATCTGCTCCCAAAATGAAGTATTAAAGCTGATCTTTCAGGAGCTCCAGATGCAGGGGCTTCAGGGGCTGTGCTGAACAGCAATAGGCAGGAACTAGGGGATGGGCCTGCCCTGGCCGAGCTCAAGCCAAGCACTGCTGTGACCTTTCACAGCAGTGGAAATGTTTGTGTCTATGCAGGAAGCTGGGTGCTGCTGGGCCTGGAGCTGTTTCCAGGGGTCCTGGGACAAGCAAGGGCTCACTGTTTGGCCCTGGGCACCTGGGGATGCAGTCGCAAGTACGCACAGGGGCATGTGGCTCTGGGCACCAGCATTTGAAGCTTCCCAGCAGGCTAAAGGTCAGGACAGAGACCAGCACCAGCTGGGTGCCCTGAGGTGAAATGGGGCAGGGGTCTGAACAAAGGAACCGAGCATGGGAACCTGACTGTCTCACTGCAGGACACTGGTCATCCTGGACTGCTCAGTCTGGTCAGTGTCCCAGATGCCCAGCTGACTGGACACTGCAGATGTCTGGGGAAAAGTCAGACCTCTGCACACAGTGCCGCTGCCAATCCAAAGTCAGCTCTAGCCTGCCCCTCCTGGGCAGAGGGTCTTTCCTCTCTTCCTGTCTCAGTCCCAAGGCCTGGCCCTCTTCTCACCCAGTTTATCCTACGGAGCCACTGGGGTGGAGACCCAGACCAGCAGCCACAGGGAAGGCAGAGAGATCATGCAGAGTGGCTCCTCCCACCTCCTGCTGCAGCTCCTCCCTCCAGGTACCTCCTCCAGGAAGCCCTCCCAGAGGCCCCACAACCACCCGCCCACCGCAGTCAAACCACTGGTGTATCTTCCATCTCCCCGAGCCACTGTAGGGTACAGACAGGAGCATCTCTCTGGCCGGAGAGGAGCCCAGCTTGGGCGGAGGCTGGGTCTGGCAGCATGGCTCGCTTCATGCATCTCTCCTGGCTCACACTCCTCGCCCTGCTGTTCTCACTGGCTGGAGCCCTGCCCGAGGTCCTGCCGACCCAAGGTGAGCACAGGATTCCCCTTGGGGAGGGTGGAAAGGTCGCGTGAGCAGGACCTTCCTGCACATCCCCACTCCCCTTCCATGGGTCAGAAAGACCCCGGCCCATGCAGTAGTCACTGTGAGGTGCTTTTCTCTCCCTACTTTATATCTGAGACCTTTCTACAATTAGCCTGGGAGCAGTGGAAAGATCTGTGTCTATGCAGGAAGCTGGGTGCTGCTGGGCCTGGATTGTCTCCAGGGCTCCTGGGACAAGCAAGGCTCACTGAACAGGGTGAGAGACTCTGGGCACCGGGGATGGAGGGGAAAATGAGGCAGCCAGCATCTAACAGGAGAGAAATGAGGTAAGACAGTGGCCTCTAGCAGGAGAGGATGCTTAGGAAAGGGGATGTGCAGAATCCAGGTGAGGAGTGGTCTGAACTGCTGGGAGGGACGCAGAGCCAGCCCGCTGTAACCTCCCCAGTGCTGGACAGGCAGCCTGGATTCTGGGCCCCGTGGCCCTCAGAACTCAGCACGGCTGCCCGGGCACTGGTAGCCACAGCAGCTCCAAGACCCCCACAGTTGCCTGATCTGCAGTGCCGAGGGCAGTCCTGCAGTCTCTGCGCTTGTCCACAGAGAGGGCATCTTCTGTCCCTCTGCCTACCCTGGTGGTGATGGTGGCATATCCTTCCACAGAGGTACAACCGTCTCCCCTCCACATGGTGGTCTCGGTGGGAGACTCTGTCAACATCACGTGCTCCACTACCGTGCCCCTGAAAGGGCTCTACCTGAAGCTGAAATGGCCCAGAAACATGGAGGTGATTTACTATGAAGACGGGGTGAATGCCACTGTGGATCAGCAGTTTTGGGGCCGTATCAACTTCATGGGATCCCAGGAAAACCTGACCATCACCATGAGCCACCTAGAGATGGCCGACTCTGGCGTCTACACCTGCTTTCCAGTCGCGGACCTTGAATTCTCAGGTTCTGACACTATGGTCATGGTCACAGGTAGGGAATGCGCCCACCTCCAGAACTCTTTCTGCCCACTGCTGCCCAAGCCTGGCTCCCACCAGCCACATCAGGGACCCTTCCTCCTACACTTCATAAATTGTTCCCACTCCAAGCCAGCCTCCTCCAAGAAGCCTCCCAGATCACTCCCTCTCTTCCTCCTCCTCAGCTCTTCTCTGCCCTGAACTCTACAAGTTCAAATGGGCTCTCCCACCACCTGGCAGACATTCTTCCTGCCTAGGGCCTATCTTTGTTTCCCTTCCCAGAAAAACTGTGCAAAGAGACACAAGAACCACACAAACACCAGGAGCATGGGCTGATGTCGCTCATCCTCCCCTGGGTCCTTGCTGGGAGCTGCTTCTTCCTTGGGCTGGGCCTGGGAACGCTGTGTGCCCTGAGGACACAGGTCAGTTGTCACCCAGGGTAGGGATCCATACTCACCCCTACCTGATGAGCAGAGAGTGCAGCCGGAAGAGGGAAGAGTTGAAGCCCAAATTGGCAGCAGTGGGCTGCAGGGCTCACTCACCGACCCCCGCAGGGGCTGGTGTAGATTGCATCCTGTGGGATGTGGACCAGGAGGGGCAGGGTTGGAGATGCCCTGGTCCAGAGCCGTGGACACCATGTGCAATCTCTGCATGGAGGGTGCTTGTATAGGTAGCTATTTGAGCATGCAGGGGACACAAGGGCCACTTGTGAGTGTGGTGTGTACCCGTGATCATGGGTGGAGGGTCCACTGGGCCTGTGAATAAGCTTAAGAGTCAGTGTGGGCCCTATGGATGGGGTGGAACAGGGGTTGACATAGTCATGCCACAGCCAGCTAAGAGTTCCCCAAGGGTGTATATTAAAGGAAGGGGCTGCTCAGAGCTTCCATTGGGGCCTAGGTCACAAGGCCTGCTTCCTCAAAGGTGACTTGAGCTGTCTTTTAGATCAAGAATTCGTGTGCCTCCAGGGATAAGAATCTGATCTACGTGGTGTATGAAGACATGTCCTACAACAGCCGCAACACCATATCACCCCCCATCCAGGGCTAGTGAGCCCCTTGGATCCCTGCACCCCACCAAGCCTAGCACACCCAGTACTCACACTCAGGCAGCTGTGGCAGGGGCTGTGCTCCTTGGTGCTCTCAAATGGACAGGGTACCTCCTCCAGGAAGCCTTCTGGCCTGGCCCACCCCTTGGTGGCCTGGTCACACTGCCACCAACCACAAAGCTCGGCTGTCCTTTGGCCACCCTTCCCCTACTTCCCCTCCCACAGCTGATCAGGGCCTTTTCTGTTGATGGGCTTAGACATCTGGCCAGTCCCAGGGCCCAGAGACTCTTGGCAAAGGGGGCAGGAGGAGGCCCAGTCCCACTTAGAGCTTCAGAAAATAAAGTGTTTATTTTCTTTGTTTTCTAACACTCACGCTTATTTACCAATCCAAGCCCCTACCCATGCAGCTCCCAGAGTTTTAGCAGCTGGTGTGTCCTGTATGTGTGAGTGTGTATGTTTGTGTGTGTGGCCCTGGGGGAGGGTCAGAGAGGAGGGAGGAAGCATACCTCCTCCAGCCCCAGAGACTTCTTGAGGAGCAGCTTATCTGGCCCTCTAAAGAGCAAGTCTGAGGCACAGCCCCTCCACACCAGCAAGGCAGCCTTCCCTGGCCTTGAGCCCCTGTAGATCCCTGGGCCCCAGTCCCTGCCCCACAAGTTCTGACCACAGGGTCCTGAGGAGGACTGTGCTATTCCCCAAGGACCCCCCACCAAGAAGTTTGAACCTTCCCAGCCTTTCCCAGATCCTTCCTCATTCCCATAGGCCTCTCGGAAGAGGACTGAGCTACAAGGAACCCTCATTTCCCCATCCACGGATCAGAAACAGGCACAGCCACTTGGGTGATATGGGTGATACATGGTGGAGAGGCCTGGGCCCGCAACCACCACTTCGGAGGCCTTCTGGGACCACCACAGGCACTAGAGGGGCAGGAGCACAGCTGAGACAAGCTCACCTTCCACTGGCCTCTTGAGGTAGGAAAGGCTCCAGAGCACAGTGGACCTTTTACCTAGAAAGCTCGCTTCTGAGCATCTTTGAAATTCTCTTGGATGTGAGAAAGGACTGAACTGTCCAGAAGAAGAGCTAGCAGCTATGCCAGCGATGGAGCACAGTGGGGATCAGGAGGCCTGGCCAGGATGTGCCTCCTCACCTGGGGTGCACATAGGGCAAGGGGCGTCCCCACGGGGTGGCTGTGGAACACGCAGATGGTCCCATGTTGACGAAATAGAACACAGGTGGGTGTGCTTATTTTTCACATACATGTACATGGTTTTACATCTGCAGTGATGAAATATGGAGCAGTAAGCATGATATTACCAATGGTTTTCTCAGTCAAAGATGTAGAGCACTAGGTTTTCCATGACAACTACATCTCAAGCAGACAGGTAGGCAGCCAGGAAGGGGGGCAACCTAGAGACTTTGTCTCCTTTTCTCATGGAACCTCCAGAACAGTTTCCCACCTGTTCCCCTTTCTCCTCTTTCCTGAGTGGGCCCCATAGCACCTTCCTGTCTCAGCATCCTTGCCAGAAGCCTTGTGACCTCTGCAGTGGGCACCTGGAGCCAGTGGTCTCTCCACACCTGCTCATTGGCATCTGGCAGAGCTGTGACCACTGCTGGAGTGCCCACAGGTGGAGAGTCCTCGGATCCTTGGCCAGCAGCGGTGGGCCTGGGTGGCTCCTGCTGGCTCCCTTATGCCATCAATATGATCCAAACAGTGGCTGGAGACAGGTGAAGGGGGACCACAGCTGGAAATACAGATGTGGCACCCTGGGAGGGTGTGGGCACCCCTGGGAACACAGCTGTGTTACGCTGGGGACGCAGATGTTGGGGCCCTTGGTGGGGGACATTTCTGGACTCTCAGGCATGGGTAGTTTGCCCAATAGGTCCTGACAAACACATCAGCTTCTGAATGAGAGATATATATATATAGTATTTCCTTAAATCAAAAAGCAGTCATAGAGTGGGGCATGGCAGCCCACACCTGTGATCCCAAGGATTCTGGAGGCTGAAACACAAGGGGCACTACCACAAAAAAACAAAACAAAACCAAATCCCGCTACTGTATTGAATGTCAAGGCTCTGGGAAGGAGCAGAAGTCCTGCTTTCAACATAGTCACTTACACTCTGGTCTGAGGATAGGAGGCGGGGACAGGGCCCGGGGGGCTGTTTCTGTGTCCCACCCACCCAGAGTATCCCAGGAGGAAACAGGTCACCTGAAACCCAGGCTCAGGCATAGGCAAAGCAAGGTGTACAGCAGGTGACCACTCAATAAAGGAGACTTGGACAAGCCACTGCTTCTCTGGCCTTGAGTTCCCGAATTAGGTGGGTGGGATCCAGGTCCCCATTGCGTGCTCAGCTCTGGTGTCCCATCTGAGCTGGGGCCCTGCCCACCTGCCCCAGACCCTCACTCCCACCAAAGAGGAGTAAACCTTCCCTTCCTTTCCTCTCTGAAGCAACTTCCTGAGAGATAAGCAGACAGCACCTAGGGTGTGTCTAGGGCCCTTGCCTCTGAAGCATGACCGACGCAGTGACCAGAGGCCACAGAGGCATAGGCCCAGACCATGTGTCCACTACCTGACACCTTGACACAACCCATGGTCCCCACAGTCTTCCTCCTTCCTTCTGCCTCTTCCATGCACAGGCCCTGCCCAGCGCAGCCCACTGTGGTGGGAGGTGGCCGAAACACACCTCGAGGGACTCTCACCTGTCCTTCAGACCAATATCTTCCATTAAAGCTAAGCTCTCAACACAAGGTGAGGCCAAGCAGCAGCCAACATGGAGAGGTCAACAAGGCCGATAAAGACTCCTGCTGCCAGGACCTCACCTTGCTATGCTCTGGGTATGTGGCCCAATCGCAAACTCTGGACCAAACTCTAAGCGCCTAGTCCCAACTAGCATTCTGAGGAGGGCGTTTTGTCCAGGACAGAGACAGCTACATGGCACATCGAATCTACCTCTTGGAGCACAGGCAGAGTAGCACCCTCAAAGTCAGCATAATGACATTTTCACAGGACAGGAAGCTGGTAAATATGTAGTCAGGACATACCCATGGAGATGCCAGGAATGAGGAAGAAATGGGCAGTGGAAGGTGATGCCAAAGAGGGGAACATCCCACAGTGGGAAGGTCCCTGACGAGGATAAAGACAAACAACAAATCTAAGACACACAGATAAAACATCTCCACCAGAGGAAAAGAAAGAAAGAGAACACTGTAGATTCTCCAGGGCTAGGGCGGTGACAGCATTGTTGTCAAGGGTCCTTGGAAGGCCAGACAGGATAGAGGGGAGACCACACCTGAACCGTCCTGAGGACTAAGACAACACCACAGCCAAGGGAAGCTCCACACGCAGAGACCTTCCTCCAGGGCCACTCTGAGCTCAAGTGAACAGTGGAATAATCACCTGCGTTACTGAAAGAAAAGAACTTCTCTCCAGGGCTGTTGACTCTACTAAATCACAGAAAGTAAACATATGTTGGAGGCTCTCAAACAGCTGAGATCTTAGATACCAGCATGATCCGACTTTGATTTTATTATTTATTTATTTATTTATTTATTTTGTAGTACTTTGCTCTAAGATACATACCTGGTCCTTTTTAAAATCTTGAGACATGGGCTGGTGAGATAGCTCAATGGTCTAAAGCTCCTACTTAGAACAAGCTTAGCAAAGCACAGGGACTGCGGTTCAATCCCCCAGCACCACGTGCCAGCCAGCCCCGCCCCCTGGTGGGCTGAGCTGGCCACACACACACACACACACACACACACATAAATAAATTTTTAAAAAAAGAATAAAATTTTGAGACAGAATTTCACTGAGTCACTAAGTTGCTTAACTTGGACTCAGACTTGCAACTCTCCTGCCTCAGCCTTTCAGAGTGCTGGCATTATAGGCTTAGGACACTGCTCATACTGAAGTCACTCTTGGAAGCCATGTTCAAGTCAGAACACAAGAGAAATAAAACAAAATCAGATAAATTTTATCTTTGTCACACAAAAAAAAACCACTGAAGAAAATAGTCATTTAACTTACGTAATGATTGAGAACAGAATTCTAGATTGTTATTAAGACAATGGAGGAGGTGGGTGGGAAGGATGGAGGTGAGAATGTGCTGAGGTGTTTCTAGAGTCAGAGAAAAGATGAAGATAGGTTAAGAAATCACTAACTGGGTGTGCTGGCCCATTCCTACAGTTCCAGAACTTGGGAGGCTGAGGCAAGAGGATTGCCATAAGTTCAAGGTCAGTCTGGGCAACAAAAGGGAGTATAGGTCCAGCTTGCACTACATGGTGAAACCCTGCCAAATGAACGAATGAAAGAAAGAAAGAAAGATTGGATTGTACAGCAATTAACCACTAAGAAGAATATATGCAGTGTATTATTTGTTGAAACTGTACTTCCGATTTAATTTGAAACTGTTTCATTGCTGTTTATCAATAAAACTTTGGAAAAAAAAAAGATTGGACAAAAAAAAAAATGCATGCCTATAATCCCAACACCACTTGGGAGGCTAAGGCAGGATGATTGCTCCAAGTTTGAGGCCAGTCTGGGCTACAAAGTAAGTTCAAGGCCAGTCTAAACTGCATAGTGAGACCCTGTCACAAAAAAAAAAAAAAAAAAAAAAAAAAGGGAAAATCATACTGGGCAAAGAAGCAGGTATCAGAATCACAGATGATCACAGCAAGAGCCAGACAGAAATAGATCATGTTTAAAACCAGTGGAAGTATCTATTCCACGGAAAAGAAGAAAGAGGAGGAGGAGGAGAAGGAGCAGGAGGAGGAGGAGAGGGAGGAGGAGGAGAAGGAAGAGGAGGAGGAGAGAAGAATGTATAGTGAGTGGAAAATATGAAATACTGTAAAATGACAAAATAATGCTTTTACTCATCAATAAGTAACAAGTCTGTATCAGCAGTGTTTACTAAAGAAACAGATACAACAGAAGATACTCTAATACATAAGAATGTACCAACATACAAGAAATTACAAGACTGGTTTACAGCGGCCCTCACAGAGCCAGATTCGCAGGCCTCAGAGGGGTCTGCACGTGGAGATGGAAGGCTTCAGCCGGTCTGCAGCTCCGCAGTGTCCACACGCGTCTCTGTCTGGAGCCTAGCAGTCTTTGAGGAAAGGCTAAAGAGCCTGTGCTGGAAGCCAGGAGATGATGTCAAGGGGAGCGTGAAGACTGGAATCCCTCTGAAGAAACAGAAGCACAGCCCTCCTTCTTCATTTTTCCTTTCTGCCATCCAGGCAATGAGCCATTGCTGCGAATCGCTAGGGAACTGCTGAGCCAATTTAGTTAAGCTTTTCTTACCAAAGTGGACACAAGTCCCAATAGCAGGAACTTACAATTATAATTATAACAAAATTACAATAAATGCTTTTACAATAAATGTAAATGAGGGCTGGGGACATAGCTTGGCGGTCGGGTTTGATCTCCAGTACTGCATCTGAGCCACATAGTGAGGATCTTCTAACAAATAAATAAATAAAAGATTTTTTTAAAAATTAAAAAAATTTCCTGCAAGCAGGCACAGGGGCCAGGGATTCAATCCCTGGGCCTGCCGTGCCAGCCCCACCCCTGGGATGCGCTGATGTGGCAATTGAGACCGGGCGTGGTGGCACATGCCTGTAATTCCAGCTCTTGGGAGACTGTAAACAGGCAGATCACTACAAGTCCGATCTAGTAGTGAGACCCTGAACATCCTGTAGACCCTGCCCTAAAATACAAAAAAATTTAAAAAATTTTTTTCAAAAATGTAAAAGAGCGGGGCCGGGGAGATGGCTCAGTGGCATAAGCACTTCCCTGGCAAGTGCAAGGGCCTGAGTTCAATCCCTGGTTCCACCAAAAAAGAAAAAAAAATGTAAATGAGTTAAATTTGCCAATTTAAATAAAAGATTCAACAATATATTGCCTGGGGGCTGAAGATGTGGCTTAGTGGTAGAGCTCTTGCCTTCCATGCCCAAGGCCTGGGTTCCATCCCCACCACAAAAAAACAAAAAGCAGACCCCCCACACACACACACACACTATGTTATCTGCAAGACACATATATTTTTTTTTTTTAATTTTCTTTCAGAACTGGGGATTGAACTCAGGCCCTTGCTCTTGCCAGGGAAATGCTTATTCCACTGAGCCATCTCCCCGGCCCCAAGAGACACATTTTAAATACCAATGAATTGTAAATAAAAGAATGAAAACATACAATAAGGAGACATGATCCAGAAGGTGGACTTTTCTCTAGATTCTTGTTTTCTTTTTCTATCATCGATTTTCATCCCATTTTGTCTTCTTTTCTTGTTGTTGTTGTTGCTGCTGCTGTTTTTCAATGCTAGTGATTGAACCCAGAGCCTTGCACATTCTAGGCAGGCACTCCACTGCTGAGCTACGTCCCCAGGCTATCACCCTGGTTTGTGACGAAACAGAACAAAATGCAACCAGTGTGAACACTTTTAAATCTGAAAACAAAAAAGCAAAAATATGTAAAGCCAGGAATGATATAACTGTAGACAGAGATAGATCAATCAACACTTTAGGGTCTTAACAACCCCTTCAGATCTGCGGCACATATCAGGGCAGTGTGGAGTTCCACACTCGGCACACGGAGCAGACACCATCGTCAGCATACAGGAAACTCTGAAGATGATAACTTGTCTTTAAGTCCAGGGAAATAATGAGGAACAAGATGAGCAGCACAGGCCCAGGGCTGTTCATATGACTTATACTTACTCACATCAAAGGTCACAGCTCATTGCTGAAATTAAATACACAGGAAAGTTGCACTTCAAAGTTGAAAAGGTCACAGCTAAGAATGTTTTATTTGCACTTGGGGAGGCTGAAGCAGGAGGATTGCTGTGAGTTTGAGGCCAGCCTGAACTACATAGTAAGACCCTGCTCAAATCTCTCTCTCCTGAAAAATGTTTATTTATTTTTCTTATAAGAGAAAAACAGTCACGGAACAGGAGCATGGGCTGTAATAAGGTATATAAAAAGGTACACTCAGCCGTAGTGGAGTTAGGGAGCTATAAGTTAGCCTGGAAGCTCTGGGGCCCAACCCTAGGACCACATGACCACTCCCAGGTCTGTTCCACCTCAGGAAGGACTCTAATGACCTCACTGCCCTCAGGCCAGGTACCTAGGTCTGGCCCAGCTCACAAGCTTGGGCGTGTTGGGGAGGGTGGGCTCCCATATTCACCCTGGGCCCAGCTCACTCTCAGGAAAATGAGCCCTCTCAGTGAGTGTACTCCTGGCCCCTCTGTCCCCTTCTGTCCCATAGCCTATGTCCTGAAAAAGCAGCTCCCTAGGGTGGCTGAGAGATCTGTGTAGAAACCCTAGAAAGGCAGAAGAGAGGCCACTTGAGCCATGAGAAATGGGTGTATTTTTTTAGTTTATGAAAACAATGATGCATATTAAATGTGAAGGACAACACTATGAAACATATAAAGGAGAGAATAAAAATCATTCTCAACTCCATCACCCAAAGCTGCCTGTGTATTCATTCACCCATTCTGTACCTGCCCAAGGCCCAGGTGCTGGGGCAGCCCTTCGAAGTCTTTAGGGACCCCAGGGAGGCAGCAATTCAGCCAAGTGGGACATGAACAAATGTAAACTGAAGGTGTGCGCCAAGATAAAAAGCACAAAATTAAGGGCTGAGGAGATGGCTCAGTAGAATAAGTGCTTGCCTGGCAAGCACAAGGGCCTGAGTTCAATCCCCGGTTCTGGGGGGAAAAAAAAAACATACAAAATTATAAGCATAAAATTGTATACAAAGTGAATATTTAGACTTAGGAAATCCATATGTATTCTAAAATTCACTATTCTATTTTTCCCTTACTAATTCCATGCCTTCACTCACTGGTTGCCTCTCCAGGCCAGCACAATGCTTCAGTGTCATCCTCTAGGAAGGGGAGACCGAGTCTATAAGCCATTTCATCTAAGACCTGCCCTGCAGACTGAGCTGCGGACGGCGGGCTGAGGATGCACAGAATGTGGCATCGGTCATGACAGACGCAGGGATGCGGAAAATGCTGTCGTTCCGAATTCTTATCAAAACAGGAAATGAGGGAAAAGCTGTGCATGCATTTGCGCTGGGCTCCCAAGTCACAGCTTAGTCTGTTCATTTCCCCAGGCCCGAGATCACTCCAAGTCCCTATCGCATGGCTTTACAGGCTCAGACTGTGGTAGTCAGCTCTGGGCCCTACCAGGGGTAGGGCTGAGCAATTAAGGGCTGGGAAATAAGCCAGACTCTGCTAGAGGAATGGCCAGGGTAGCAGAAAGCCAAGTTAGGGTCTCTGACTGGGACAGACAAGTCCCTATTCAACCAAATAAGTGCCCTTCAGTTCACTGGCGGAAGAGTGGTAGCTCTGCCCATGCACAGGCCTGAGGATCCAGATGTACCACAGAGCGAACAAACAGACAAGAGGCAGGTCCTGTTCCTGAGGACTCGGCACCCTGCAGCCTGGGCTGAGATGCCTGAGGTGCTGGGCAGCAGCAGGAGCTCCTAGGAGTTGGGGGAGGGTCTGATCCCAACACCTGGGCCCGAGGAAGCCATAGGCAGCATTGGGACATCTGAGCAGAGTATCCAGGTAAGGGACAGGAGGGCCAATGTGTTGCGTTTGAGGCTCCCAGTATGACTGGGGACCTGGTGTAAACACAAGGCCTGAGCACAGGAAAAAGGGACTGTGGGACAGGTAGAACAGGGAGAGCGAGGCCAGCCACTCATTCAGGAGCAGGTGGGGCCAGGCAGGGGGCAGGGGACTGGCCTGGCTGAGGGGTCATAGCATGCTTGGCTGGGAACAGGGAGGTGTCAGGCAGTAACTCTACCCAGGACAGCAGTGTGTGGGACAGACACAGCTTGAGAACATGATGAAAATGGCCAGTACAATGGGATGGCATGGACCATGGCTCAACTCACCTGAAACAAGAGGAGAGTTCAGTCTTGGGCCTGTGAGGGACAGGGAGCACAGAGAGGGCCCCACTTGTCCTGCCAACCTGGGCATGGAGTTCTGTGGTCCTGGCCCCCTCATCTATAACCCCCTCACCTCTAGGTTGAGGGCCCCTGAGGGGCCAGAGCGGCAGTAACACCCACCTCTGCTCCTCAGCCACCTTTAGGACACTAATGAGAGACAAAATTAGAACAAATTTGGCTATAGGACCAATCAGTTCTCATTAAGATTCATGAATCTGGGTGTGGTCATTCTACAAAGCCAAATGACCACACAATGGCAGAAGAGACAGAGGAACAGAAAAGTGGTTAGAGTTAGGAGGCACTTTCCAGGGTTGAAGCAGAGAGGACTTTCTCACAGTGCCAACCTGGATGGACTGGGGTCTCCTGGTTTAGAATCAGGTGTGTTTGGGATCTACCTGCTTCCTCCAAGTCTCAGATGGACAATGGGACACACGGTGGCTCTATACACTCTGACCTGGTTCAGTCCGTGGGGATGCAGCATAGGAAGCAGGCCAGAACTATGGCCTCCTGAGCTTTTCTAACAGTGTGAAGGAGAGAGAGCACCGGGGAGGGCGGGGGGATGTGGTGGCTGGCTCCCAGGAATCTTTGATGGCCTTGATGAAAATGACCCTGGTCACCAACTAGATTTCAGCCCAGTGTGGCCACAGCAGTTGGCCAAGGGCTCAGGGCCATCAAAATCCCCCAGACCCGTGCTACCCCCCATTTGACTAGTCCCCCCACCACCCGCACAGGATGCAGCTCTGCCTGGTGCAAACCTCTACAGACAGTGGCTGCCTGGCTGTGGCTCACAGCTGAGGCTGCGGTTGGAGCAGGAAGGTGGCTGCGACGGCAACACCACCAAGTTCTCAGGGCACTCACCACCGTGCCCTGCCCCCACACTCACTGGCAAGAGTCGTCCAGGCTACTGTACCTACCTGTACCTACCAGTCACACTCCTACACCAGGTAACAGGGCTGCAGAGCCCGCTCGCCACCAGCCCCTCAGCTAAGGGACCCCCACTGGAGCTTCATCCCATGTTCCCTCCCATGCCTGCAACACAGTCCCTTAGTCTGTCCCCTGTCCCTGCCTGTGCCCAGCCCCTCCCCTGCAACCCCTGCATTACCTGTCCACCTTTCCCAATGCAAACTCCATGGAGTCCTCACACAGCCCCCCACCCCAGACAGGTGCTCTCCTGGGATCCTCAGAGCCTTTACTTCCCAACTTCCCTCCCTCTCTGCCCCTTGCAACAGGCAACCTCCAACTGGGAAGTTCTCTGTGGATGGGGACTTGAACTGTGGCCTGCGATGGCTGGAGACAAGGTTCAGGGGGCTAGTGGTAGGCCCAGGAGAGAGGACAGCAGAGGGAGATGGATAGAGCCAGGCTGCCCTGGGGCCAGCTGAGGTCTCTGGGTCAGCAGGGAAAGAACATCCTGTTGGGCTCCTACTTGGCCCTGCAGCTTGGAGGGAGTGAACCTTGGGCTTGCAGTCTTGAAGTCTCTCCTTGCAACAACCTCCTCCCTCTGCTCTGCTGCCCTGCTGCCCTGCTGCCTCTCCTCCCTCCTGCCAGCCCTCGATCCCTGGCCCCCAGGCTCCCTCTACTCCACCTCGGTCTCAAGGACAGTGGGCTAATGGGTAGTTACCTAGCCAAAGCCAGCAGGCTTCCTGCAGCCCCTTGGGCTGCCCTGCTTCAGGCAGGCATTGTCCAGGTCACTCTCTGAACCTCTTGGCTTCTCCAGGCCATGGGTAGATGGAGACCATCAGTCCCTCCTAGATGACTCCCAGCACCCCCACAGGCTCCTCAGACACCTCCCTGTGGAGGAGGCCTAGGCCAAGAGAGTACAGTCCAGAGCATAGCCAAGGTCCAACAGGTCATCCCCCCCATGATGACCTAGGAATAAATGGTCCCTCTGGAAAGCCCAGTCTCCTCCTTATAGAAGTGAGGTGTGGTGGTGCACACCTATAATCCTAGCACTCCAGAGGCTAAGGCAGGAAGATCACCACAAGTTTAGTACAGTGAGTTCAAGGTCAGCCTCAACTACATGGTGGGACTCTGTCTCAAAAACAAAAATGAGGGGGCCAGGAAGATGGCTCAGTAGAATAAGCATTTGCCTGGCAAGCTCAAGGGCCTGAGTTCAACCTCCAGTTCCCCCACAAAAAAAAAAAAAAAAAAAAAGAAAGAAAAAAGGAGAAGTGGGAGGGCCTACAAGATAGCTCAGCAAATTAAGCATCTGCTTAGGAAAGCACAGGGTAATATTCAAATGACAGAACTAAACAAAAAAGGGGATATATCAATGAATGTTCATTTTGTATCTGTGTATTCAAAATGGTTAGGATAGATATATAGTTACATTCTCTTAATGAATAGAGGAATTTGTCATAATAGTATTTGTAAATAGGATATCATGTCTGCATCTTGTACAGCAAATAACCACTAGGAAGACAGTATGCAATTTGTTAATTATTGAAACTGTCCTACCAATTTGATTTGAAACTGTCTCATTGCTATTTGTCTGTCAATAAAATTATGGAAAAAAATTTTAAAAAGAAAAAGCATTAAAAAAAAAAAAAAAAGGAAAGCACAGGGACTGGGGTTTGATCCTTAGCACCACATGCCTTGCCAGCCCCACCCCCGGGGCTCACTGAGCAACAAAGGGCAACAGAGACCCGGTGTAGTGGCACACTCCTGTAATCCCAGCACTGGGGAGGCTAAAAATAGGAGGATCACTATAAGTCCGAGTTGCACAGTGAAACCGTGTACCAAATACAGGAAAAAAAAAAAAGAAGAAGAAAAGGAAGAAGTGGGGAGTTTCCACAAGATTCTGGGGCCACTTTTCAGAATACTCCACCCCGCCCTCCTATTTAGACCAGAAGTATATAGGGAAAGGGGCTCGGCCCAGGGCAAGACCTCCAGGAGGTTGGTGTCCTTCCTCCTCTAGACACATGTGATGGGAGACCTAGAGGCTAAGGACACACAGCAGATGTTCCTGCCTGCCTCAGGGGCCCATATCCCAAAACCATGTAGCCCACCCCCCAAGCCTTGCTGGGCTCTGGGTTCCACAGTGTACCCTGGGGGCCTCCTGACTTAAGATCAAAGCCACTGTAGACCACAGAGAAAGATATCAGAAAGATAGGTTGGGGACCCCATTTGGCTCTCATAAGCCACCAGCAAGATGACAGAGGCCAGACCACGCTGCAGGGATAGAGGTGTCCTCCTACAGCTGCCCCAGGCCCCAGGAGCCCTGAGCCCAGGAGGGATATGTCCTTATGGAGAGGCCCCTGCGGGCATTCTGCCCAGCAGCACACTTTGCCTCACCCACAGATGGAGAGGGGTCTGTTGTGGGGTTTGGAAATGCCCCAGATCTGGGATAGGAAACAGGCTAGCAGGGAGCCTGTGGAGGGAATGGCATGGAGCAGACCCATCGCCTGGGCCTACAGACCCTGGGGCAGGCACTGCCAAGGCCTAGCCTCCTGCAACTTGCTGGGGTGGGAGGCTGTAGCCTACCCTCTAGACTACGTACATGTTGTCTCCCCCACAGCTCGGTCCCAGCAGCACATCCTGAAAGTCACTATCACTGGGTACCCAACTGTCTGGGCAGGACTCCACCCTAGTATGACCCCCACCCCATTCTCCTTTCCTAATAGCACCTCCCACCAGCCCCTATTTGGGTCATGGGACTTTCTGCTTTGCCGAAGGCTCTGGCTTCTAGCCAATTCCCTTAGGCTTGGGGACCAGCTGCCACCCTCACCCTCCAGGCCTGGACAGTGAGGCCCAAAGGATGCCTGCCTGCCAAGGCCACCTGGTCCTCACCTCATGGATGACTTGATAAGGAAAGCTTCCTCTGAGAGGACCCCAAGACCTGTGGAGATGCTTTTGCTCATGTGGGATGGGGATCCCCATCCCTCCCCCATGTCTGCCTCAGGGGTCCCTGAAAGCCAGCCTGGGAGTGCGAGCAGGGGCCTCTCAGTGCAGTAGAAGCAGTGCTGTCACCAGGGGTGAGTCGCTGAGACCCATGCTGCTGCACTCTTCGTGCTCACATTGAGATGCAGCAGAGTGACGCATGAGGAAGCCATGGCTTCTCCTCCTGTCTTCGTGCAGATTCCAATGTCATATCCAGGATGAGCAGCCACCAACCCATCACTCTTGTCCAGCCTGCCTGGCTGAATTTCATACCTTAGTGCTAGCCACCACATCCCAGCCCAAACTCCAAGGTTTCTGTGCATCCCCGAGTGACCTGCCCAGCTCCCCTGGAGTCAGGCAAAGCAGTTCTGAAGGGTCACCTAGCACCTGGGCCAGGGGACACAGTGAGAGACCAGGTAGGGACTGGGAAGACCCCAGCCCCAGGTGCAGGGCCCCTGGTCCCTTCTCTGAGCTGGTACCCCAATTGGGAAAAAGCCCCATTCTCAAAGAGCCCTGCTGGCCAGCTTGCAGGACCTAATGGTGTCTCAGGGCCTCTGCACTGTGCCTTGTCCCCTGTGTCCACCAGCCCCCAGGACGCTCCTCCCTACTCAGGGAGCTCCTGGACACCCTCTGGCCAGTGTCAGATGCCAGGGTAAGCCCCTCCCCACCATCACCACCTCAGTTCTAGGAGTCATCTCACCTCAGCGGGCATCTGTTTGTGCTGGGCAGCCCTTGGCAGAGAACAGCAGAAACAAGATGAAGGTGACAGCTGTTCTGGAGGATGAGAGACAAATGAGGCCCCTAGGCTTCCCAGTGCATACTCCATGGCTCCACGCTGGAGGCACAGGGCTCAAAGCCCCCACAGGCCACCCCCCCACACACACTTTGAGGCTTAGCGTGACTCATTAACGTCCAGAGAAAGGGGCCCCTGGGGGCAGAACACTGTACTGGGGCCAGAGGGTGTTTGGGAAAACTCACATTCTCATTCTCACTCAGAAGGCGTGCAGAACAAGAAATTGAGGGCCATACCTTGCTCACCCCAGGACCTGACCTTTATCTTGAATGGCCCCTGCACCAGCCAGCCCCTGCTCTCCAGGCAGACCACAGACCTCGGGCAATTGTCACCCATGGCGGCTCAAAGGCCAGCTCTGCCTTCAGCACCTGAGGTGGGGCCTCACAGGAAACCACACTGAGTCTGGACCAGAGCCCAGAGTCCTTCCAGGCCTGGAGCCCCCTCCCCTCCAAGGGGCCATCCCCTGAACGAGGTAGTGTGGGCCAGTCAGTCCTGGGAATCAGCAGTGTTACTCCTTTCTACCAAGTTGGTATACCCTCCCTCTGGTCCTGGTCACCAAACATGGGCAGGTAACGCCCTGGAAAAGCCAGTCGCATCCCCATTGCAGAGTGGGGGGGGGCTATACTGTGCACCCCATCTGCTCTCACATATCTAGGGCCTCTGCCTAGACCTCTCTCTCAGCTTCCACCCCAGGTCAAAGGCTGGCTTCCCCTTTCCCACTGTCACATTGTGCCTCTGGGCTCCTTTCTGGCACCTCTACCCTGACAGCCAGCCTCCTCTTCCCTGAAGAGCATGCCCTGAGCTCTTCCATGTGCTGTATCACCGCTCCTGGCCACTCTGCCTATCTTGCTCACGAGAAACGTCTTGCATGCATCTCTCCTTCCTGGTGTACCTGTGCCAGCTTTCCTAGGCTCTGCCCAGCACCCTCGGCATTGCCCATCTCTGCCCAGCCACCCTCTCACTCCCAGGATATCTGTGCCAAGCAGAGCTGGCTTTATACAATCTGAGCCTGTCCAGCTTCCGAGGTGGCTGAGGAAGGGTCCAGACAAGGGATAGCTCCATCCACCATACCCTGAACCCCTCCCACCACACCTCAGCCTGAGCTTCAACCTGCATGGCGCTCCCTCAGCTTCCCTGCCCTGGAATCCTGGATCAGCCCCTACCTACCCTGAGCCCAGGACAACCCTGTCCCCAGGGAACAGGTTCCTGGATGACTTCTCAACAAAATCCCTCTCGCACTGTAGTGACTGAGCAGGTTCCCCCAGGTCCTAGTGACACTATAGGCTGTTACTGTCTTTTCAGGAACCAGAGCCAGGCCAGCTCTAAGTGTAGCCTGGCTGCAGCTTTGAGAAGGGCAGCCTGCCCTCTGGCGGCAGTCCAGGGAAGCGCTGGAGACAGCACCGTCAAGCACTGCGTGGGGGCCCCACTTCTTAGGAGAGCAAGCTGAGGGCTCCCACGACCGTGAACTCTCGGCAGCAGGAGTAGCAAGCAGTTTTTCTTCCATCCTCTCCTGTGTGTCTCTACTGTCCCAAAATCAAGAAAGGAGGAGTGGAGGGAGGACTGCGGCCCATAAGAAAGGTGGAAGGCGCCTCCCAAGCCGGGTGGGAGGCCCAGCAATGCTGACTCCAGCTTGTGTGGCTCCCAAGGTCGCAGGAGGAACTGTGCTGGGAGAGAAAGGGCTCCTGGGAACTCCCACCCTCTGTCCCTTTCTGCCGTGGACCTCTTCCGGGCTTTGTTTTTACTTTCATTAGCTACTTCTGGAAAGCTGCTGGGAATCTTTGTAGCAGCAGGGCTGAGGCAGCCCTGAACAGGCTCTGTCATGCGGAGGGCACTCTGCCCAAGGTAGAGGGAAGAGGAGGAAAGAGGCTGTCTTACTGCTGGGCTCTAAGGTCAGACAAGATCACTTGCTCCTTCAGTTGGAGCCCCCAGCTGCCTTCTAGGGCCACAGGCTCCTGCCCCCAGCCTGCCAGTCCTCTGGACCGCCCAGTGAGTCTGTCCTACATCAGACAGGGAAAAAGCCTCAAGAGACCGCAGGGCCAGCCCCTGGGCACGGGAAACAGTGGGACCTTTTTGAGTCCTCAATTTCCCATGAACCTGAAATGATCCTAAGGGCACTGGCTGCGCTGAGGGACCCCTGACATTCCGGCCCCATGTCCCATCTCCTGGACAGCATCTCCAAGATTTAATGCTCACTCACAGAGGACTGGAATCCCACGTCCCGTCCTTGAGAACTCTAATCTGGCACTCCTCTCACTGTGAATTTCTGGGCTTTCAGGTCTGTTATAAACATAAGCATTGAGTGTAGCTCAGTGATAGAAGACTGGCCTAGCATGCACAGGGCCCTGTGTTGGATTCCCAGCACCACAAAGGAGCAATAGATGTTGAAAGTTTCTCTTCCAACTCAGGTTCCAATCCCACTGCCACCTAGTGCTCACTCCTACACTGTCCCCAGCCTGCCCTTCACTCTGCAGGACTGGAAATACAGGCCTGGCAACATGACCAACTGAAAGACAGCTGCTGGTGAGCCCCTGGGCTCCAGGACCTAGTTCTCAAGCTGGCCACTATGGGCTTCAGTGCCCCTGGTGCCATCCTGGCCTTGACAACACCCTCACACTCTTATCACACAGCTGGCTCCCCTGGTCACACTAGCAGGGAGCTCACACTGTCTACCAAGTAGTCTACCACCTACAGGGCCTCATAAGAAGCTCTGCCCTGTGGAGGGACTTCTGAAGACAGCCTCCTGCTGGGGTACCTACTGGGAGCAGGGGAGCTCTGGGCTACCATACAGACTCAACCCTCCAACCCTGGCATGTTTAGAGTTCTGATCATTTCTTTCCAATGGGCCCCAGTATCTCCTCTGCTCCAGCTCCCTGATCGTGCCATCTCTCCTTCCGGTAACTGTTGTCTGAGGCTTATGAACGGAGATCTGAGGCAAATCAGAGGAACAGAAACCAACTTGTCAAAACCAACATCCTACAACTACTTTGAAGACAACATTATGCAATATAACAACCATTGTTGAATAACATCTTGTTTTTTGAAATTCTGTATCATTTCTAATGCTTCTTTAAAATTATTTTTTACTCTCTTTAAAAAATAAAAGAAACATGAAGAAACACACACACACACACACACACACACACAACATCCCGTGTAGTGACACAGCATGACGGGCAAACAAAATGCAAAGAATCACTTCTGCTGACGGAGGCCAGGCCCCAGCAGACACTGCAGCTCTGGAAAGGGCTCTAGCAAGCCCCCACCCCCACAGCCACATGCATGGGTGCTTCACACGCACCCTCCCCTGAGCAGCCCGCCTTAGCCCTGTAGGGCTCCTCTCCCTCTGCCTACCCTTGCATGGCCACTGGGCTCCTGCATAGGCCCCCTGTGGAGTAACCTGTGGGGTCTAAGGGTGCTAGGGTTGATATAGGGTGTATGACATAAGGATGTTATAGAACCCCCAAGTAATCCAAATAGTATAAGGCAAAAGTAACTCCTAATATGCCAAGTTCATGTTCTCTAAAATCAAACAACGAATTCTAGAAACAACAGAGGTTAAGAATAGTAAGTATTTATTGAGAGAAAGAGAGCTTCTGTCTAAGAGGGACAGAAGGGGGATCTGGCCTGCAAAACTTGCTTTGTAGGAGAGTTTGTTAGGGTAAAATCATGAGGGGAGGTGGATATAAGGCCAGAAAAAACTAAAGTTAACTAATGAAAGTACAAACATAGTCACGTAGGTAACACTGATCCAATGGGAAATCACAAGGTGAGTGTGAGGGAGGGACAAAGCTACGGTCAGCCAATAAGATTATGTGTACAATTGCTCAGGTAATATTTTTTTTTTTTTTTGGTAGCTTTTTTTTAATTATTTATTTATTTATTCATTCATTCATTTTGTGTGTGTGGCCAGCTCAGCCCACCAGGGGGCGGGGCTGTCTGGCATGTGGTGCTGGGGATTGAACCGAGGTCCCTGTGCTTTGCTTAGCTTAGCTTGTTCTAAGTAGGTGCTTTAGACCACTGAGCCATCTCACCAGCCCCGGTAATATTGATTAAATGGGGATCAACATTGGTTGTAGACAGGTACTTGAGATGAACTGAAGCATTTGGGGGTTTTTTTGTTGTTGTTGTTTCTTTGATTTACAGACATTCACGCACTGAGATGCTTTTATTTTGAATAAACTAAAAGAAAATCTCAAATATAAAAAAAATGGGGAACAAAAGGGGAAATCAGTCACATAGCGAGTATATGTGTGCTAAACACGGATTTTCTGGGAAAGAATGATCTAGTAGGCTGGGGAGGTTTGGTCCTTCCAGCAAGGTGACTGATACCTATTTAGAATATCAATCACTGCTATTCATCCCCAGGGAAAGTATGTAGGTGCAGTCTTGTCTCTGCTTTGAAGCCTGACCCTCAACAAATTCGGCTCCAGCCACAGTAGTAATGCATGCTCATCTCCTACATTTGCCCTCAAGGGCCCAGCCCTGTCGGACTGCCTGTAATATGTCTAAATAACTTAGCTCTCTATAGTAGGGTCAAGCACTGCACTGGCCCCGAGAGCTGCCCCTTGGTGTGACAGGAAATGAACAAGAAGGCCCCGTGTTTACACATCTTAACTCAGTTTACAATTCACAAAAGTCAAAATGGAGCCTGGCAAGGTGGTGCACACAGTAATCCCAGCACTTGGAAGAGGGAGGCAAGAGGAGTGCAGTGAGTTCAAGGTTAGCCTGAACTATATAGCAAGACCCTGTCAAAAAAAGGAAAGAAAGAAAGATAGATATAGAGAATATTGAAGACCTTTATTGGAAGTTTTAAGAAAAATTTAAGCACAGAAAACACTTTGTACTTGTTTCTGATACACGTCATGAAAGATGGAACACTAACCCAGTCTTCCTGGTTGCGAGAGATGGTCTGATGCTGGCCGGAATGCTCCCCAAGAGACTTTCCAGCAAATGACTCAATCGGTGAGGTGTCAACCATGGCTCCTCAAGCAGCCCCCAGCGGCTGCTTCTCTGCTCCTCCTTCTGTCTTGCCCCTTCTCCACCATCAGGGGCAGCAAACGCCACACTGTGCTGTGCTCTGATGACTCAGACCACGGGCCAAGTCACCCTTCAGGGGAAGCTAATGGTTCCCTGATTTCCTACTGTTTTGGTCATGGTGCGCACCATTAAGAACAACTGAAAGCAACGATGCAGTAATCCCTGGGGTAGTGGAACCGCAGAAATCTGATGCATAAGGTGCGACCACTGTCAGTTCTTCACAGTTGAGATCATGCAAAAGTGACTTAGTGCTCTTTGTACCCTGGAACACCTGTAATAGTGAAAGTCATGAAATACTTCTGGCATGGCAACTGGAAGCCATCTGACAAGGAGGGCTGAGGAAGGATAAGGACAGCCAAGGGGCCAGGAGGAGTCTGAAGGGGTAGGAGGGGGACGTACAGGTTGGGGAGGTGGGGAGCAGCAGCCAGCAGGAGGTAGGAAATCAGGGTTCTAAGACCAGAGTTGGGGGGGGGGAGTGAGATAGCTCAGCAGTCTAAGCACTTGCCTGGCAAGCACAAGGACCCAGGTTCGATCCCAGTACCACATGCTGTGCCAGCCCCACCTCAGGTGCCCCACTGCTGTAATCCCAGCACTGGGAAGGCTGCGACAGGAGGATCACTGTGAGTCTGAACTACATAGCGAGAAGACCCTGTATCCAATTTAAATTTTATTTATTTATTTATTTGAGAGAGAGAGAGAGAGAGAGAGAG
>NW_004524688.1:6205181-6221752 GCF_000260255.1 Octodon degus
GCTGGAGGATTGAACCGCGGTCCCTGATGCTTTTGCTAAGCTTGTTCTAAGTAGGTGCTTTAGACCACTGAGCCATCTCTCCAGCCCCCTGTATCCAATTAAAAAAAAAAAATTAAAAAAAATTAAGACCAGAGGGGGACACTCAGGCCTCTCTTCAGCTGGTGTTTGCATCCAGAGGCAGAAATCAGAAGTTAAGCTTTTTCATACGTAACATGTTTTGCTGTGATCAGACCCAGGGCCTGCAGCTGCTATACCGGTGCTCTACCACAGAGCCACAACTCAGTCTCTCAAACACAACATTTTATAGGATAGAAAGGTCCATAAAATGCAAAACGGGAAAGCCCATCCAAGTAGAAAGAACCAACCATGGAAAATGCCATGTGATGAAAGACACAGATCCAAATCTGCACAACATGCGGTTTAGTGGAGACTTACAACAGAAGTATATCTCAGGCAGCACAAAACAAGAAGACCTCTCTACCCCAGAGCAGGAAGAAAGGGCTTCTATGCTAAGTTAGACAGAGGCGAGCCACAGTCAGCCAGAACACAGCCGGCCTTTCTCTTCACAAATCTAAGGCCACTTAGGAAACAGTCCAGGCATTGGGTGGCTATCTAAAGACTTTGTCTTATAGATTTCAGGATGTGTGCCACAGTCACCTGGCAGGCAGGACAGTGGTTATACCCAAGAGGCAATAGTCATACCAAGCTGGATCCCTATGGTAACATTACTTACAACACAGAATTTGAAGTGGTTCCACTAGACTGTACTTTTGCTATTTTATTTAAGAGTAAAAGCACAGTGCTTGATATTTGAAGATTCCTTTTCCATATCATCATCCATTTCAAGTGTGTACCTTCTTGGAAATTATCTGCGAGTACATTTGTGGGGGGCATCTTAAGTTACTTTTTCTCACTGCTGAGACAAAATACCCTGACGCCCGAAATTATGGAAGGAAAAGTTTATGTAGCTCACAGTTTATGGAGGTTTCATTTGGTAATCAGCTGGCTCCAAGGCAGGGTAGCACAGCACAGGAGCGGCACTTCAAGGCAGCAGAAGACAGCAAAAACAACAAGAGCAGAAGGGGGTGGCGGAGAGCGCGCCTCTTCTCACCTGCCCCTATACTATTCACCACAGCCAAGATGTGGATCCAACCTAAGTGTCTGCAATGGTTGGTTGACTGTGTCAGCTTGAGAAGTTCAGTTAAGAGAAGCCTAGCTAAATCAGTTCAACGATTCTGCTCCCTGGTGTGCTGAAGACACACCCTCGGGCAGCTGGACGAGGAAGGATGGATCTGTCTCTGTCCTTCCGAGGAGCTCCAGTCTAAGCCTTCAGCTTGGATGTCATCTCCTGGCTTCCAGGACACAAGACTCCAGCTTTCCATCAGACCCATGAGCCTCCTGATATGGACTTGGCATGGGTACCGCAGTGAGCTCCAAACCGTGGACTGAATCCTCTGCTCTCCAGTGTGCAGATGCCCTCTCTGAACACTTCCTCATCCACTCTGGGCGACCATTGTAAGTCAATCTTACACCTTTTTTTTTTTTCCTTTTTGAGACAGGGTCTCGCTCTGCAGTTCAGGCTGGCCTTGAGCTCACTTTGTAGCCCAGACTGGTCTTGAACTTACAGTGATCCTCTTGCCTCAGCCTCCTGTAAGTGCTGGGATTACAGGTGTGTGCCTCTGTGCCCAGCTTTAAATAAACAATATATATATATATATTTTTTTTTTGGTACCGAGGATTAAACTCAGGACCTTGCACTTGCCAGGCAGGCACTTATTTATACTGCTGAGCTATCTCCCTGGCCTGGTAAATTCTTATATAATTGTACATCTTGTGTTGTATCTGTTTCTCTAGTAAAACACTAATAGTGTCCAGCAACAGGTGAATGAGTAAATTAAGATTTTTTTTCAACTTTAAAAAAAGAAGAAAGTCCAGCTGGGCATGGTGGTGCATACCTGTAACCCCAGGACCATGGAAGGCTGAGGCAAAAAGATCACCACCAGTTCAAGGGTGGCTTGGGTGTTTTATTGACTTAACAAGATTCTCTATCAAAACTAAAAAAAAAAAAAAAAGAATTTTGGGAACAGGTTCTTGCTACGTAGTTGAGGCTGGTTTTGAACTCACTCTGTAGCCCAGGATGGCCTAGAACTTGTGATCCTCCTGCTTCAGCCTCCTGACTACTGAGATTACAGCCATGTATCAAAACAAATGTTTTTGGGCTGGGGAGATGGCTCAGAGGAATAAGCACTTCCCTGGCAAGCACAATTGCTTGAGTTCAATCCCCAGTGCCTCCAAAAAAAATTTTTTTTTAAAGTTCTAGGTAGCTGGGGAGATAGCTTGGCGATCTAAGCACCTGCCTGGCAAGCACAAGGACCTAGGCTCTATCCTTGGCCCCACACCAAGCCAGCCACCAAAACAGGGTGTGGTGGCACACACCTGTAATCACAGGAGGATCACTACAAGTCTGAGCTGCATAGTGAGACCCTGTACCAAATAAATAAATAAATAAATAAATAAATAAATGATTTTTTTTTTTTTAATAATAAAAAGGGCTACGGATGTTGCTTAGATGAGGACCCTGGGTTCAATTCTCAGTGCCAGGAGGAAGAGGAGCAAAAGAAGGGTGTACCTGTCATTTGTGACAACACAGATATCGTAGAGAACATTAAATGAGTCAGACCTAGAAAGACGAACAGCACATGGTCTCATTTATGTTGTACCACGGCAGCTTTCTTGGGGCTGAAACAGTGTCCAATACTCACAATGTAAAGGAAGAGAGGTTTAACTTCGTTCAGTTTGGAGCAATTCAGTCTGTGGTTGGTTGGCTTCCAGGTACGAACATCAGGGTAGAAGGGCTGGTGGAGCAAATTTGCTCAGTTCATGGAGCCAGGAAACAGAACAGGGGAACAGTGTCTGCGAGACCACATATAGTACCCAAGGCCACACCTCCACGACCTGCTCAGGCACTCCGGGCAGCATGCGTTCCTAATCTACTAGGCATCTCTTAGTCCAGAGATGTTAACATCAGGATGAATAGCTACAGACTGATAAGGAGTCTGTGTTCGAAGCAGAGTAGAATTGTAGTTACTAGGCACTTAGGAAGTTGGGCTGGGAGATACAGGTTGGAGGATATAAAATTTTGATTTCATAGGATAAGTAATTTCAATTGTATGATGCTAGTTAATGGCAAAGTATCACAAAATGTTTTTTTTAATTCTTTTTTCGTTTACTACTACATATATGTAATACATGTTAATGTTTCTTGTGGGAAGTTGGTACATGCATAACACAATTTTAATTCCTTTTTTAATCCCCCCTTTTTTTCTCGCTCCACCCATTTCTTTTTTAGTATATGTGCTGCCAAAGCGAGCACTCCACCCATTTCTTGATCTTCTTCCCATTTTGGGGGCCCACACCTGCAGTGCATGTTTCCATTCCTTGTGTAAAGTGGGTCCATGCACATAGCGAATCCTAATTCCTTTATCATCCCTTCTTCCTTCCCTCCCTAACCTCCTCCATCTCTTGATTCCCTTTCCCTTTGGGAACACTGTCTCCCTACTTTCTACCATCTATCTTTTATTTTGCTCTTTATTTTTACTCTTATATAAGAAACCTACATCCATCAGCAGATTAATATATAAAGAAGGCCGGAGAGATAGCTCAGTCAAATAAGCACTTGCCTGGCAAGCGCAAGGACCTGAGTTCAATCCCTGGTTCCACAAAAAAATTTTTTAAAAAAGTAAATTTGGTATTTATGCATAATAGTCACTGTGGGAAGATGGATGCTCCTTAAAACCATAATATTAAATTAAATCAGACACACAGAAGCTTAAATGTACTTTTTTCTTCAATCACATTTTGTTGGTACATTTTAGATATACATAATGCTCACATTCATAATAGAGAATTTGTACCTGCACATGATACAATTTGATTCTTTTTTTTCCCATCCCCTCTTCTCCCTTCAACCCCTTCTCCCATCTCCTCTCTTGTTTGCCTCCCCATTTGAACATTAAATGTATATATACTTTTATTTTAAAGAAAAATAAACAATGAAAACAATGTTATCAAATTTGAGAACAAAATTGTAGGACAGTAACAATGCCAGGGAGGGGCTTATGCCACTGAGCTATCTCCCCAGCCCTAGCAACAATGGATAGTACATTGTGTATTGTTATCTTCAAAGCAGTTGCTCATATTACAAGATATTAAAATGTATGTTAGTGAAGATTGCTAAAAGAATAGATTTTAAGCGCCTGCACCACAAAAAAAGTACATATGAGCTAGCGCATGCTAACTAGTTTGACCTAATCATTCCACAATATATTTCAAAATGTACTTGATATACAATTTTGACAATTAAAAAAATAAATGTTAGGCTCAGGGGCGTAGTTTAGTGGCAAAGTGCTGGCCTGGCAAGCGTGAGCTCCTGAGCTTAATTTCCGGTACCATAAATAAATAAATGTTAAGCAAATTTTAATGCTACTGTTTGGGGGAGAGTGTGAAACAATCTAAATTTAAAAGTCTGAAACCTGGGTTGCAATTGAGTGGGAAAGCGCTTGCCCAGCATGCAGGGAGTCCTGGAGGGGTGGCTGGACCGAACATCTGTTCTGCTCAAAAGAATAAAGTTCTCGGCATCATTAATGATAAGAAAAAGCGAATTAAAACCTAGTGAAATACAGCTTCTTCTCTGTTAAGATGACTAACAAGAAGAAAGCCACAGCACTACCCTCACCCGGAGATACTGAGGCAAGGAGGCGCTGGACATCCAGACGCTTCCAGCAACGTGCAGTGTCGCAGGCACTGCTGACACCTCCATCAGCTGCAAGTTCACGACACTCGGAAAGGTGTAAGCGTGCCTGTTGCCTCCCAGAGGGCGCCCACCACAGGTGGTCCGAGGCACCGTCCCCAAGGGGGATGGATGAGCTCAGGAGAGGGTCATCCGCGCTTTCCGTCTAAGGCTAAGACTTGCAGCCGGAGGGTCTGAGCCTTATTCCTCACCCCGCGAAGGCCTCCTCGCCTTAGCAGAGATGTGGCCTGGAGCAAGGAAGGACTAGAAGACACAACATACCTCAGAGCTAGCGGGTCTGGAGCTGTTTGTCCCTCGCGAGCTGCCGTACCCAAAATTGCTAGGCCCTACACCTCCACCCGGCACATGATGTCCTCTAGCCAATCACAGGCTGGAGTCTTAGGGATTGGGGCGGAGACAAGCAACTGAGCTGAGCCAGTAAGAACCAACCCGTGTGTATTTCCGGTGGAATTGTGCTAAGGGAAAGGTGGGCGTGGCATGAGGGTGTGCTGCGAGGTCGTCGGCAGAACGCCAGGCTTGTGGCTTGCAGAGTATCGAGTGGCCAACAAGTGTTCTAAGCAAAGGCCTGGAGGATCGAAAACTACCATCCAGTCAGAGGCCAGAGCGTGAAGACCCTGACGGGCATTCTGGGTGATTGTCAGCCCAGAAGACCCCAAAGCACAGGCCATTCTTACCGCTAGTGGGTCCGGGGTCCTGATTTAAGAGGGCACGCACCCCTCGCCTGTGGCATATCAAGTGACTCTAGTTGTCACTAACGGAAAGCCCAGCTGTGTGGCCCAGGGCAATCGACTAAGGACACGGTCTGGCCCCTGGAGACCCCTCCTTGGCCCGAGAGCAGCAGGAGTGGCCAGGTACAATATGGGAGAGTCAGGGACACGCCATTAATTAATTCACTGATACTGGGGATTGAACCCAGGGCTTTTGCACTCAGCTACACCCCCATCCTTTTTTTAATTTATTGAAACAAGGTCTGTTTAAGTCCCTTAATTGCTTAGACTAGTCTCAAACTTGATCCTCCTGTTTTAGACTCCCAGGGTGCTAGGATTAAACATATATGTCCTCACACTGCGTGCTGGGGACACTTATAAACAGATTTGAGTGACAGATTTGAGCTGTCCCACGTGAGCTGCCGTACCCAAAACTTCTAAGCCCTACAACTCCAACTAAGCACACGACAACTAGAGTCACTTGATCTGTCACCAGCGCAAGGGGCTCGTGCCCTCTTAAATCAGGAGCCCAGACCCACTATCAACAAAGTGCATTGAGCTACAAGGCACTTCCTACAAAACACACTTAAACTGTGCAGACCAGTGTTGTCAGCATATTGGGAATCGTGGAGATTGTTGCCTATAGCTGATTTTCATTTTCACGCTCCAGAAAGAACCCTGTACCTATTAGCAGTCACCTTCCACCTTTTCCCCCACAGCCTAGGAATTTGTCACTCCTATAGATTCTCTACATCACATAGGACAGAGTTACACTTTATTTATTTATTTTTTTAAGATTAGTTAACCTGAAATACAAATCTGTCTGGTCATCCTCCCATCCAAGTACTAACCAGTCCCGACCCTGCCAAGATCAGATAAGCTCAGGTGTGTTCAGAGTGGTATAGCAGTAGACCTGTCTGGTTATCCTATAGAGTATTTTTATTTGCTAAACTTGGCTACCTTGAGATGGGTATCTGTGTGCCCTCCTGTGGAAAGTGAACTGTGCCCAGGAGTATCTGTTCAGAGTGCATTTGCACAAACCACCACTTTTTTGTTTTGGTTTGGTTTAGGGTTGTTTTTTTTTTTTTTTTTTTTGTTTTGTTGTTTTGAGGTTTTTTTGTTTTTTGTTTTGGTAGAACTGGAGATTGAACTCAGGCCCTGGCACTTGCGAGGGAAGCGCTTATTCCACTGAGGCATCTCCCCGGCCCCACACCACCACTTTTGGATTTTGGAGGCCTAGAATATATAGCTCAGTGGCATAGCACCTGCTTGGCAAGCACAAGATCCTGAGTTTTACTCCCTGTACCAAAAGACAAAAATAAAAACCCTACATTTGCAGATTGTCAAGAAAACAGAGCCTCAAAAAAGTAGGCTCTGCTAAGGGGCTATCCCAGGCATGGTCCTCCATGGAAGGTTCTGGGCTCAGTTAATGCAATGAGAAGGGCAATTAGGACAATTTTAGGTCTAACAGGCTCAGAAGAGCTTTCATAAAAATATTATTGTTCCAAATTGTTGCTTCTCTCTCTCTTTTTTTTCTTTTTTGAGAGTTTCACTATGTAGTGCAGGGTAACCTTGAACTCAATCCTCCAGCATCAGCCTCAGTACTGGGATTACAAACATGGGCCACTGTGTCTGGCTGTTCCTCTTTCTATACTCCTAATTCACTAGGTATTTAAAAATAGTTGTATTCCTGTTTCTTAAATCATGACATTTCAATTGTTATTTTTTAACCATCTCCCACTGTTTCACAGTGGGGACTATGTGGCTGGTACCTCAGAACAACCAGGCCTCTGCTTCCCATGATTGGTTCGTGATTGGTTCGACAGCTCTTGGCAGAAAGCCATGCTCTGCAGCTGCTCTGCAGCTGGCTCCCTGGTCTTTTCAGTGTGTAGCAGTAAATGTCCCCCTGCCCAACAGGCCAGCATACTTTAGTTTGTTAGTTGCCGAGGTAATAGTTCCTGTTCCAGATCTGGTTGCTCCTGTCTCTCAGAAAGGGCTGGTCACTGTGATGCATAACTGGTCACTGTGATGCACATTGTATAAACCAATCCCTAATTGACAAGTCTTTCTGCCTCTTGTGCCTCCGTACTTCCTGTTTGCTTATCCAATATAAGCCCTAGACCACCAGAGATCAGGGACTGATATTCCACGAATGATCCTGATCAGTGCCTGTGGATGTAAATAAATCTGACTGCAAATCCTGGTGTCAATTTAGGTGTTTTTGCTTTTTTTCTTTCTTTCTTTTTTTTTTTTTTTTTTTTTTTGGTGGGGGGGCTGGCTCAGGCTACCTTAAGGGTGGGTCTGGTAAGGCATGTGAAGCTGGGGATCGAACCATGGTATCCTGTGCCTGTCTGTGTTTGCATGAGCAGGCATTTAAACAACTGAGCTAACCAGCAGGCCCCCTATTTCTTTTAATGACCCTGCTGTGAATAGTCCCTGGATCATGGAATATGATCAAGATTCCCAAGAGCAAGGCCATCTCTGGTTTCATCTATTTATATTTTATTCCCTCATTTCTTCCATCCACTCTACTGACCCACAGCAACCCCATTGGTGGCCTTTGTGTGCGTGTACTCTTTCATCTCAAGAGAGCATAAATTTAAATACTATTCTTATAATTACTAGGAGTAACAAGAAAGACTGTTAGGAGAACAAGCAAAAACCTAAAGTAATTTTAAACAAAAGTTTCCTTACAGCGGATAGCCGAGTTCCCCATGTGCTCCACACCTAGTGTCCCTACTAGCAAGATCTTGTTTGTTGGCATATTATCATTAAAATCAGTATTCATGCTTTCTCTGTTTTACCTGAGGGGCTTTTTCTGCCCAGGATCCACTCCAGGCTCCCACAGGATCTTCAGTTGTCCTGTGCCTTGGGCTCTTTGAGTGTTTCAACTTCCCACTTGGGAGCATCCGTCAGATGTTTTGTAAGTCTCTACTGGGATTTGCCTGATGTTTTTCTCACAATTAGAAAGGTTCAAAATGTTGGGGAATGGGGGCTGGTGAGATGGCTCAGTGGTCTAAAGCACCTACTTAGAACAAGCTTAGTAAAGCACAGGGACCGCGGTTCAATCCCCCAGCGCCACATGCCAGCCAGCCCCGCCCCCCTGGTGGGCTGAGCTGGCCACACACACACACACACACATAAATAATAAAAAATAAAATAAAATAAATTTTAAAAAAAATGTTGGGGAAGGAAGATGGCAAAAGTAAAGTGCCCTTTTCTTCCTATCATCTCAAGGGTCCCTGCTGTCACCATGATGTCCACCTGGCTGAGGTCCCACTTGTCACGTCTCCCCCTTCTCCTTCCATACTGCACTTTTTTGGTGGGAAATCACTACTACGTGTGACCCAGCGGAAGGATCAGGGAGTCAAGATTCCCCTCCTCAGGGACAGGACATCTATATAAATTAGGTGGCATCTTCTGCGTGCAAAATTTGTAACCCCCACACACTTATTTTCTCTGCTTTTTTGTGGTGCAGGGTATCAAACTCAGGGTATCAAGCTTTTCTGTGCCCATTGAGCTATCCTTTGGATTTTTTTCCTTTAGTCTATTCATCAAAGAACTGCTCTGAAACTAGAGAAACCTGAACTGTGGGATCTGTTTCTCAGATATGGTTGGCTTCAGTTTTGTAATATTTTGTTTTGGATGTTTTTGTGCCTAATTCCCAGTGAACTTGGCCCTCTCCAGCCCTTTATTTGTGTTTGTCTAGTTTGGCATCACACAGCCCCAAGTTCATAAACTGAGCTGGACACATCCCTCTCCTCTTTGCTTTCTGGAACATTTTGTCCGAGGCAGGAATTTGCTGGTCCCCGGAGCTGGGTGGAGCTGGTCTGAGCTGCAGGAAGGGGAGGCTCCTCCAACCTCTTCACCATTTTGTCTTCTGCTCTGTTCATTGCTGCCTTTTGCTCTTACTTTTGTCATTTGATAGTTTTCCAGGAATATGTCTACTTCATTTAGGTTTTCAGTTTTATAAGCATATTAATGTTCCTAATTGTGTTGTGAAAATCTGTACTGTGCCTGCCATTTCCTTTCCTGTGTGTTGTGTCTTTGTGAGTCCTGCTTTTCCTTTGTTCCTGCTTCCCTGTGCTTGTCCTTCCAGGGCCCGGCTCTTCCCTCTGTCCTCCTTCCTACCCTGTTGACTTCTGCCCTCCTAAATTTGTCCTCCTGGTTTCTTTGGTTTGCTCTGAATTGAATTTCTGGAGCTTATGTTTAGTTTGAGCAAAGCTGGTCTTGAGTCAATGCCCTTACTATTCTACCCCTTCCCTGGTGATTTTTTTTTTGTTGTTGTTTTTTTTTTGTAACACTGGGGAGTGAACCCAGTGCCTCCATACTGACCCCCGTCCCCTGCCTTTTTTATTTTTTTGAGACTGGGTCTTGCTAAGTCATTAAATTGCCCAGGCTGGGTTCATACTTGTGATCCTCCTGCCTCAGCCTCCCAGAGTGTTGGGATTACAGGCAGGCATCATCTCACCCTCTTTGGTGATTATTTCTAACAATTGCAGTAGCTACTTTCTCCAGCACCTGTGTATCCTATACTGCACTAGAACTAGCACACTCACCCCTACCCTCCCAGAAGGCACCATGAGCCCTGTTTGAAAGGTTTGATTCCACCTATAATATTCAATAACGGAACTTAGAAAAAATGGGGTATACCGATGAATGTCCATTTTGTATCTGTGTATTCAAAGTGGTTGGGATAGATATATAGTTGCATTCTCTTAATGAATAGAATGATTTGTTCTAATGGTGTTTGTAAATAGGATCACAAGTCCGCATCTTGTACAGCAATTAACCACTAAGAAGAATATATGCAGTGTATTATTTGTTGAAACTGTACTTCCGATTTGATTTGAAACTGTCTTATTGCTATCTGTTTATCAATAAAACTTTGGGGAAAAAAAAAAAGAAAGGTTTGATTCTCACCTTAAACTGATCCAGAAGTTTCTCAGCCTGTGACTCAGGTACTTGGCCTCTAAGTAGTATGCTCAGAGGTAGACAGATCCAGGTCCTGCTGAACTGGAAAGGATGCCCTGCCTGGAGGAGGCAACAGGGAGAGAAGAGAGGCTTGCGATTCCACTGTCAGCTGAGGTCCTGACACCTACACCCTCCAGGACAACTGTGGGGGTGGGCTGTAGTGCCTCTTGGAGGAGGGGCTAGGAAGTTCCCTGGAAGTACTCCCCTGGGACAGCTGGCAGGCTGTAGGCAGAGATCTGAAGCTCAGCAGGTGACTCACTGCCCAGTCACTGCACCACAGCTCCAAAAGGCTGATGAGCAAGGAGAGGGACATCTGAGCACAAATGCCATTTGCCCAGTGCAGCAAGAGCAGCGCTCCTACTGGCTTGAGAGTGCCTGGAAATGGCAGGGGCCCAGGCCAGGCCTCTCAGCTGGGTCTGTGTCAGTCACAAGAGAGGAACGAGAGATTCCCCAGGGCCCAGGGACAGGTGTGACCCTCCCAGCTTTGCCCTACCAACTTCCCCATTGGTGGGGAGTATCTCGGTGCAGCAGCAAAGTCCCAGGTGAGGCAGTGCATCTGTGGCCACCCTGACTTCCTTCAAGCCAGACGACAGAAGCCCCAGTCATGTGGGCCTCACCCTAGGGCCTGTCTATCACTGGCACTTGGGATGGCATCTAGAGCCCAGGCTATCCATCAAGAAGGCGTGTGCTGGGGCAGGGTTCGGTAGAACTTGTGTGTAGCAGGAAGGGCCCAGAAGCAGGATAGGAGGTGGCAGAGGGGGCATATGCTAGGACAAATGGAGCCCAAGTCCACACAGCTAGCCCAAAGAGGTAGCCCAGGCAAGAAGCTACCCCAGAAGCTGCCCCTCACACTTGTGCCCACCCAGTGCTCATTGACAGCCACTTAAGGTTGGAGGCCAAGGGCACTCACATTTGTGAGCTTTAGCTCCCGACAGGGGGACCAAGGTGAATGTCATGTCACAGAACACTGCTGTGAGATCAGTAAGATACTAAGATCTGGCCCAGGGGCATGGAGGTTAGGTCACAAGCCCTAGTTCACGCAACAGGGGACAGAGCATCCCAGAGACTACCCAGTCGACAACCAGCACCAGGGGCTCAGAAGTCCTGCCCACAATGAAAGAGAAGGCTGGAAGCTGCTTTTCTTCTAGGGCAGGGCCAGGGCGGTACCAGCAGTTACTTTGCTCACTGCTTAGGTAGCCAGGCTTCTTATGCTTCCGGCAGTGGTCAGGACAGCTTTGGGCAGCAGGCCTTCCCCCAGTCTCTGATGGGGATGGTGGGTGGAGCCTGAGTCTGAGCAAAGTTCTTGACTAGGTATCTTACAAGTACCTCAAGCACCCATGTACCCAAATCCCTGACCCCAGTGCTACTGGGCCCTGCCTGCCCTCTACCCACTCCAGGGTTCCCATGTGCAGGGAGTATTGGTGGCCCTTGACTTCCCTGTTTAGCCTTCGCACCTCACAACAGCAATGCAGCTCATCCCTGGAGGGTTCCCAGCCCCTCTTCTGCCTTTGGAGATCACCATCTTCTAGGAGTCATACTGTCCATGCCACAGAGGGCAGCAGTAAGGACACATTACTGCTTGGAACACTGATTTACTTCTTGTCCAGAGAAGAAAATGCATGTCCTATGTGCTGGCTCCAGGCACACAGAGTAGGGCAGGAGCCAAGAAGCCCCAAAGCTATGTGACTTGCCTGAGGCTGAAGGGATGGGATGGCTGGCTCCAACAGCACCTAGGCAAAGGAGAAGGGTGCTCTTGAGCTATGGGGCATGGTGCTGGGCCAGGGGACTCTAGGACACCTCCACACAGCTATCTCAGCCCAAGGGGCTGGTCAACCTCAAGGGTTCAGATATGGGAGATAAAGGGCCCACTCCCTACCACTCCCCAGCTCAGACTTGGAATGTCAGCTCCAAACTAGCTCTCTTCAGAGTTTGGCCCCTGCCAAACTTGCTGACCACCTTAGCCCCACCCAGGCTGGTTTGGTATAGGCCCCTGTCCCATCCACCTGGCCTCTTCAGAAACTCATACCTCACCCGACTGAATAAAAGGCCCAGCAGGAAGCCAGTCTACCAAGGCCTTCTCTGCCTGGCCAAGCTGTTGCCCTACGAGTGGGCCTCTCTGCCTTGACCCAACTGATAGTTGCAGTCAGGCCCTTCTCTGTGGTGGCAGTCACATGTCCCAGGAAGCAAAATCAGCCCCAGTGGATACTACTGGTTTCTGGCGATATGCCCAGCTGTTTGGGGTGTGTGTGTGTGTGTGTGTGTGTGTGTGTGTGTGTGTGTGTATTAATTTAAATTTAAAGCCAGGCATGGAGACACCTTAATTCCAGCACTTGAGAGGCTGAAGAAGGAGGATCACCTTGAGATCAAGACTAGCCTGGGTTACGTAGTGAGTTTGAGGGACCAGGGAGATGGCTCAGTAGAGTAAGCACTTGCCTGGCAAGCACAAGGGTCTGAGTTCAAATCCCTGATTCCACGCACCCCCCCCAAAAAAAAATATATAGTGAGTTTGAGGCAAGCCTGGATGGACTACATGGTGAGACCCTGTCTCAAAACCTAAAAACAAACAAATTTAGGTGGCATAGCCCTGGATCCAGTGTACTGTGGGCCTGGCCTTAGCTGGGCTTGGCGAGGCCTTTGCCCCATTAGTCATCAGGGCTGGCCTGGAGCTCTGAGAACCTGATGGGCTGCTTTCCTAGGCTCCCACAGGTGTCTCTGTCTCATCCCAGCCGTAAGTGACTACAGTACTTCCTGGAGCCACTCTTGGCCAGTGGTTGGGCACTAGCTTCACTCAACACATGCACAACACACACATACATGCTGTACCCCTTTCTCCTGGAACGCCTCCATTTTCTACCACTGGCCCCCTCTACTGGCTCCTGCCATCTGACCAAGGTCATCCTTGCTCCCTCAGATACTGGGGGAGGGGCACTCTCCTTAGAAGCTGCAAACAGGAGCAAGGGCAGGCCCTGGGCTTCTGGATGCCCTCTACCGGATGGTAACTACTGTTCACTCATACTGTACAGTAAGCCCATGGGCTTGTGCTGTCCCTTGACCTGCACAGGAATGGAGACAGGCTCCAACAAGACAGCCTCCTAGAAGTCTCTCTTCAGGCCTTCCTGGGGTCTGGGAAGGAACTTCCTGAGGGAACGCTCAGGCATGGACACCTAAGGGCTCAGGCCCCAGGCTGCCTCCTACAGTGGTCCCAAAGCTACAGGAAGCTGCCTCTCCTGCCCACTAGGCAAAATCAGGTCTCCAGAGTACCCCTCACCTCCAGCCAATGGACAGTGGCTGCTAAAGTTCACGAGGCTTCCCAGACCCCATGTTACTGCCTGTGTCACCCTACCAGCCCCCACAACACACCTTCAGCCTGCTCCCATACTTCCATTCAGCATCCCCCCACTGCCTGCAAGTGCACTCTGCATTTGAGGCCGTAGTCCAGCAGTTCAAGAAGAACAAACAGCAGCCCTGCCAGGCCCCAGTCTCTCCACCCCAGGGTGCTCGTTGAACCCATGAAGCAGGGCGTCCACAGTGAGTTGAGGGCCAGTCACAGTCACATCTGGACATGGGGCAAAGGGAGGGCCTTGGGCTCCACTAGTGTGGCACTGCTTGTCTCACTGGTCACCTATCAAAGTCCACTCCTTGGTGCAGTAATTTATTTCTTATAATTCTGGAGGCTGAAAAGCCCAAGACAGAAAGCCCTCATCTGATGAGGGCCTTCTGTGTCTCCCCAAGGTGGGAGGCAAAAGGACAACAGCATGTAAGAAAGTCCAAAAGGGTCCAACTTGCCCTCTTCCAGGAACCCACTCTGACTTGAGCTCAAAGCTCTTGGAATCCATTCACCTCCTTGGTCCTGGATGCCTTGCTATCCCCAGGTGGCAGATGGCCAGGGTATGAATGAAGCCTTCAGCCCTGCAGTAGCTGAGCTGGGGTGACTGCAGGCCTGGGTTGTACAGTTTCTCTGCCAGGCTAGCAGGACAGCAGCAGAGAGAGACAAGTTGTCATTCTGGGCAAACCCCAGCTATGGTTTGGACAGCAGGATGGAAGGAAATAAGTGTTCATCAGTAGCAGTCTTAGGGACCCCTACACAACAAGCCAGGTAACTAGGTGACCTTGTGAGAACCAGGAAGGGAGATCATGTTTGCTCTGGAGGTCAGCACCTGCTGGATGCTTTGTCAGACCTGCCCAGCCCAAGGAGGAGAATTTCTCTGCCTCATACACATGGCCAGCAAGCACCACTCCCCCAGAATACTGCTGCAGGGCAAGTACCACAGGTTCCAGCACATGGGCACACTAAATGCCCAGCACCCTGGCCCCTCAAGGTCCCTGAGCTGCAGCAGGGCCTCAGGCAGACAACTGCCTTCCTGGTGCCTCTTTTCCTCCAGACTTGGTGAATTGTAATATCTGAGATGTTGCCTATTTTTTTCTGGTCTCATGTCAGAAACCAGCTGTGTGGAGTCCCTGAGGTCAGGAGCTGTCTGTTACTGTTTCCCGCCCAGCCCATGGATCTGGTCTGTAACTATTTAATCTCAAAGTGTGCAGTGTGTGAGAATGGGTTCCCTGAAGGTGTCATGCTGTAGCTGCAAAGGCACTTCAATCAGCAGGCAGCGCTAGCACAGGGGACGAGTTAGGCAGTATGTGAGGGGCTCAACCAGAGTGCATGTGGCTGCCTATGCCATGGGCCAGACACACAGGGCCACGCTAGGAAGCCCAAGATCTGGATGGGGCCTGTTTCTTTATCTCTCCTATGGCCTATCTGCTAGCATAAAAAGGCTGGTGCAGAGGAATCAGAGGCTTCCTGTTCCCTTCTCCTGCTGAACCTTGAGCCCCAGCCCTCAGGCTGGTGGGAGGCCACCCTAGAATGCTTGAAACTTGGCCTCCACTTCCCAAAGAGGATCTGGTTTAATATCTGAAGTGGATGCATCAGGAGCAGCAGTTCTCACTGGGCAGGCCTCTTTCCCTTCTGTTGGTTTCCATGGGCAGCTTCCTGGACCCATCACTCTCCTGGATGACCTGGAGCCCACTGGGATCTCACTTTCCCTGTCCCAGCTCCAAGCAGGATCTTTTTTCTGTACGGTTGTTGGCAGATGAGACACTGACTGTTTTCCCCTACCTTGCCCTGTTCCTCAAACCCTCCATCCTGACAAGATGAAATCCACACAAGATGCTGATTGCCCTCTCCTCTTTCCCCCACCTCTGATGAAAACCCTGGAAGTGTTTACTTTCCCTCACTCTTTGACCCAAGCTGCTGACAGAATTACCTGTAGTAGAGCCAAGTGTGGTGGCACACACCCGTAATCCCAGCACTCTGGAGGTGGAGGCAGGAGGAACACTTAAAGAGTTTGAGGTCAGCCTGGGCTATGTAGCAAGACTCTGTCTCAAAAAATAAATAAAATGTTGAATCTTTGGGCTGGGGATGTAGCTCAGTGGTAGAGTGCTTGGTAAATACAAGCCCTGGGTTTGCTCCCTAGTACTACAAAACAAGGCTTACTTGTAGCACCCCTCTATTGAGTTTTTCTCTTTTTGTTTTACTTTTTTTCTTTCTTTTTTAATTTCTTGGGATGGAATCAAAGGCCTAGGGCATGCTCCCACTGAGCTACACATCCTAGCCAAGAGAGTCATTATTGAAAATAGACTTTCCCCAGTTCAGAGAAGAAAGGGTGTTACTGGTAGCACTGCACCTCACTGCTGGGCTCCAAGGCCAAGGTATCATCGCTTTTGCTGTTTTGCTGAGACAAACAATTCTACTAGGAGGAGCCTCAGGCATTGCCTCACCTGCAGATCCACTCAGCTCCCTGGAGCCATGACTTTCTGGCCATCCTGCTGTTCCCCACCACCTCTGGGCTTCAAGAAATGAAGATACACAAAAACAAAGCAGGCAGGTATAGTACCTATGGCAACTGTGTGAATTCCTGGCATCATGGGTAAGCAAAGAAAGACGGTGGGGTGGGGCCTGGGAGATGGCTCAGTAGAATAAGTGCTTGCCTGGAAAGCGCCTGAGTTCAATCCCTGGTCCTGCAGAAAGAAAGAAAGAAAGAAAGAAAGAAAGAAAGAAAGAAAGAAAGAAAGAAAGAAAGAAAGAA